>NW_015094510.1:2849496-2926306 GCF_001431845.1 Calidris pugnax
TTTTTTTTATTTTCTCTGGGAATAATTTTTCTCTGGCCCTCACAAAATATAATTTCAAGATTTCTAATTTAGTTGTTAAAATTCACATGACATTATATAACATCAAAAAGTTGAGAAAGATATTGAAAAGTCAAAAGTAAGGATTAATTATTTTCTGACAGATTTCTCTCTGATACCCTTGCATTTGTTCACAAATGATATTCTGGAAGAGTGTGTATTATTTGTTAATTATTCACCATAATCCA
The DNA here is from genome assembly GCF_001431845.1 of Calidris pugnax. Classification (NCBI taxonomy): domain Eukaryota; kingdom Metazoa; phylum Chordata; class Aves; order Charadriiformes; family Scolopacidae; genus Calidris; species Calidris pugnax. Next base: position 2,849,742 of record NW_015094510.1, read on the forward strand.
CAATTTCATTGTTTTTTACTGGCAGTAAAGCTTATGTTTGTTTGTCAGGTAGAGTTCTCTTTATTAACCGAGTAGACAGTGTAGTTAGCTTCAGACCTACTGAGCCTTGCTTTAAACGGAAGATAAGAAGTTACTGAATAACTATTCTCTGGATTGCATTTTTCACATTTACTATCTTTCTTTTATTACTATACCTTTTGTTTTCTGTTGGGTAAGCAGAATCTAAAAAGATGTTTTCTACAGAAAAATAAAAAAATATATCATTTTCTCTTACAAGTTTGCGGTGAGGGAGAGGATACTGTTACAGAAAGTCCTCTGCTGATTGTTTGTTGATAATGCAACAAAGGTGCAATGCATTAAACAATTTGCTCATATAATTAGAAAGATTACATTCTAAGGGTAGTGTATCTACTGGGTCATCTGGGTTAACTGTTTTTTTTTAGTTACTTCAGGTAAATATCATGACTTGTAGCCAACTTAATTTTTACCAAATTACACTGCCTTCTATACTAAAGGGCCTAATAATTCCCATAAGTATAGTATTTAATGCTGCTTGTGATGTCTTGCATGTAACTTTACATAATCCATCTTGATAGAGTTATTTTGGCAGGCAACTTTGTTAGAAGTAGTTATGTGTTTACTACATTGCTGTTTCATGAGGTTTCCAAGAAAGAGTTATAAGCTTGACTGAATCACAACCACTAGAATTTTATTGTCATTCTTTTCAGTGGTTTCAGTTAGTATTTATCCCATAGGGGTGGATAGTAAAAGGCAGATGCTTTTTTATTCTTTTTTCTTACTTTCCTTTGGCTGGAAACTTTTAAAGATAGTAGTGGAAAATAAATTCATACAGAATAAATGTGATAAATGCCATTCTGAAGTACTGATACCTCTTTATTCTCTTCAGTCCATTACTGAATGAAGTCTTTGAGATATACAGATAAGTTATTTGACTCCAAAATCAACTGTTAATTTAATAATGAGGATAGGTTCAATAGATAGGTACATAGTGGTGCTTTCCTCTTAAGTCCCTTACAGAATTACCGGTTTTACAAAGTAAATAAAATTCATGGGAAATGACTGCCTATTTTTCAGCTGTTAATTTGCAGTTATTGTTCAATCTCAGGCAAGCATGAAAATATACACAGAAGGGGTGTTTATGTCTTTTTAAAAAATAATTGTAGATTTAAAGAAAAAATTTAAAGCTTTTTCCATCATGATCTATGCACTATTCACAGGTAAATAATCTAATTAATGGGCTTTTTTTTTTTCCATAGATATATATTTTAAGACTGATAATTACTTCCAGGCCTAGCAGAGATCATTGAAAATATTTATTAGCTGAACACTTTTTACAATTTATGATGTTGAATTTAATAGAAACATTACATTGTAGAAAGAGGTAGGACTGATTTATCCTGATTATTTTAAGACAGTAGCATCATCTCCACTATTCAACCACTGCTGTGTATTATATTAGAGTATTGAGCAATTGACATATTTGATGTTTTCTGCTTTTTTGAAGTGGAATGGAATGATGAACATTCTTGTAGCCACCTGTGGGACTTCAACAGCTATTAGAGACCTGACAAGTAGAAGTTATGTGATGCGCATTAGCTAATTGATTACTCATAACAGTTAACCATTCAAAATGAAATGTTTGATGTTAAATATCCAACAATAAAATTCTGACATATTGGGAAGTCTGAAGTTAACTTTAGGGCTAAATCTGATTAAAATTACTCATCCACAGTATCTTCTCCTCTTTATTTCTTTCCTTTATTTTTATCACTTTTTCACATTTACATTCAGAAACACACCTGTAGAGCTCTGGATGTTAATCTTGCCATGTTTGAACAGACAGCAAGATGTTGGTTTATATGTCTCCTTGCATTCAGAAGTTTGTGTAGTTTAATTCATTTATAAATGGTGCTTGGACTAAAAAATAACTGCAAACTTCAAAGAACAGTGCTTAGACCTCATGAGATAGGAAATAATGTCTTCCATTGTAATTTTCTTTGAAGCAAGCCTAGGTAGAACTTAAGTGTTAATATATCTGAGTACAGTTAGTGGCCATGCCTCCAGATTCCACTGCCTATCTTGAACAGATGTTTGGTGCTGTTCCCAAACAGAGCACCTACTGTCGTCTAAAGATGCCTGACTTTGCAGCACCAAGCAGTGTAAAGAAACCTCAGCATGAATGAGAATCAAGTGTTTACATTCCTCTTGATCCAGATGTAGAAAATAATGAGTATTTTATTTCCTAAAGGTACATTCTTCCTATTCTTTCCAAAGTTTAGAATGAGCTGATTCTAGCATACTTGGCAACACTGTGGAATATAGAAAGAATCCATCAAATCTAATCACATTGAGCAGAAAGCTGTGCACATTGTATTTACTATGAATGAGTAATACACAATTTCCTCTGCCTAATAAAAGCTATGCTATGTGCCAGTTGTTACCCTGCTGGAATAAGATGTTTAAATTAAGCCACACGAAGGACACAAGAGGAACTAGAGTCTAAATTCCCCATCACAAGTGTGTATCCCCTTTACAAGTTTTATTTTGTACATCATATTCTTCATGCATAGTCAAAAATCAATGAACAAGGTTGCAATTGTTATCTCGTAGCCCCAAAGTTATAAAAGGGAAAGTGTTTCAATCCAATTGTTCATGTTTGCTGCTTTTAGTTTTAACTCAGGAATCATTCCAATAAACAATAGCAGCCAGTGGGGAAAAAAAAATCAACAAAATTACTTACAAAACAATATGATATAGTATAGAATAAATGAAAGAGCTTCTGATCACCCTAAGCGGCATCCAGGTTAATACCTCTAGCAGCTGTCCTGATCTCTGTGGCTTAAGCTTTTAACTAACTTTAATTAAATAGAATCTTTGGTGTACTAGGATGCATATGACTGGGATATGAATAAAAGAAATAAACAGCAGAGACTGGCATATGGTCGAAGGCACATGCATCATATGATTTTTGTAATACCTTTTTTTAAAATCTATTTTAACATTCATGAGCAGTAGAAGAGCTTGAAAAAGAAAAAGAATTGTCTCCCTGGATTTGGAACTTTGACTGTTACTGAAGGTTCTCTTTTTCTATTATTTTTTCCATTGCAGAAAGTATATTTTAAAAAAACCCAGCACTATAGGTCTTAATTGTCGTATGCACAATCTGCAGTGTTTAAATGGACCCTGTGGATTTTGGTCCAAAACCAAACCAATCAGTTACAAGCTATTTTTCTTTTCTGTTAGATGTTCTCCTGCAATATTTGCATAAATGTAACCATGCTGTCCGTCTTTTAACTTTCACTCAATTAATTATGCTCCCAGCCCCCTGCTGATGGACAAAAATGAGACTTCATCTGCAAATAGCTTCAGCAGTTTACAGCTTATTAAATGCCAAAATCTAGTTAAGACAGTTTGAGAATTCTCATGTCAGGCATTTCAATATGCCAGTTTTAACACAAAACTCTTATTAAAAGGAAAAAACTGTGAGCCCACTACCCCAAGACAGGGAGAAGAAAATGCAACAGAATAAAGGTAATGGACAGATAAGAATTTTCTACAAATTATGTACTTAGCATATGTGGCACAGCCTGAGTATGCTTTAATTGGTTCCCCTAATAATAAAAAACACTGGAAAAGACTACCAGTTGACAACAAAATGGTCTCTGCAAATTGCAAACAGCATTAATCTACAGTATCACCTTTTATAATTTTTATAAAAATCTGAAAAAACCTCAGAACAAGCCAATCACATACTAAAACATTCTTAAAAAATAACTTTTCTATGACTCTTTTTGACAGGTTTTGCATTTTGCACTAAGCATCTGGTGTTTCCATTTTTCAGTACATAGTGTTCTGGTATGCTTTGTACCATACTGGGTTCATTCTTGATTTAAAACAGAAATGGAGAACCAGTATGGTATACTGGGAAACTGAAGTGTGCCATGCTCCAAAATAAATTCAATACATAGTGTCACCCTATAGCCTTGAGCAGATCACTTAACCTGCTTGAACTTTAAGCAGTGTCTCTTTAAAACTATGTATAATCAAGATCTCATTGAAGAATAAATGTGATGCCTGAATGTCAGCTTCTCATCTTGAATGAGTTATGAAAAGAGGACTAGCAAAATTTCTCTTCAATATTCAAGCTACATTTAATTGTTTCTACATATTTTTGTTGTTAGCTCATAGATAATCCTTTAGCTGTCTGTTGTTAGTGAAACACATATAAAACCACCAGTCATAAGTAGAGACTGATGAAGACAAAATTTAAAAAATATACTTTCATTTGTAGTTTTGAAAAATATAATTTCAATTCTTTTCTTTTCAGGGGTGGGGGGAAAGGATAATGTCCAAACTGAAAGGGAAAGATTTTATTTTTTTGCCTAAAATTTTCTAACATAATATCTAGGTTATTGTGACATATTTTTTTCATGTTTATTGTCTCATGTTATAAACTAATGTGACTGAGCTGAGCGTGACATGACAATTCATGACAGAAATGTCAGGAATTAAGATAAAAAAATATAACTCATGTCCAGTCATATAGCAATTATCAGTTCTCTTCTAATGTGCTTAGATTTTTCATGTTTAATGTAATGGGAAAAAATTATAATGTATAATATTGCATTGGAAATTATGCAATATATAATTGCATAATTATATATATACATATACATATATAATGTATAATGTTGCATTATATATGCATATATAATGCATATATGCATTATAATATGCATAATATATAATAATATATCAAAATATATTAATGCACAATATTGCACCTTAATATTATCTTTAATTTCTGAAAAATTATTTCAAAGTAGTATATACTAATGACCTCATTGTGTAGAAGTATAGTGAAATTTGATGTTCTATATTAAGAGATTCATTCCTCAATAAGTAGACCCAACACTCTGGCTGTTCCATGTGAAATGCCCCTTGTGTATCTGCTGTCTGTAGTCCGCATTCCCACTGTATCAGTGAGAAAGTATCGGCCTTCTCCTTTGCATAAGTAAATACATCTTCAAGCAGATTCCTCTCACAGCCAGAAGAGAGGGCACAAATGAAATATGTTCCTGTTTTGCATGATTCTGTTGTTGACAAAGATTTTTCCTGGTCTTTTTTGTGCTTTCAATGTATTAAATGGTTTTTACCTGCCCTACCCAAAAGTGTTTAAAATCTCAGAAAAGAAGACATGGATAAAAGCTATATGAAGCCAACCTTCCATTATAATGTATCTCCTTTATTATGTCTCTCAAAACAGGTTTTTTGTTAACTAGCTTCTTTTAGGTATAGTGGAGGAAGCAGGTACTGAGGACATTTTTTAGAGATTGTAATGACCTTATAGCCGACATGTAGGAGCGTGGTTGATCACTACTGCTTCTAAACACTGTAGAAGAAAGTACAGAAATAATTGCAGGAGAAATGAGTAAAAGAGAAATTGAGTCTAACATGACTGGTAGAGTATCTTCAGGCAACACAATAAAATATTGGACTTGGGATGTAATCAAGAGTGACAGAAAATGAGTGGGGGTGGTGGTAGTGGTGCAGAGGGTTCAGGAGGAAAGATAAAGTGGTCATTTTCCTGACATCTGTGTTAACTCACAACTGGCATATAGAGGAAAAGTGTATTTTTCAATTTTTTAATTTCTGTGTTTTAACATCATGGTGGACAGCATGCCCTGAAGACCAGTCTTGTCCTCTATCCTGGGTAGTGACATTGAGTTCTACTACATGCATTCTACCTCTTTTCCTTCAGTACTGACATAGGTGGAACACTTCTAGGCATGACATGGTAGGTTATACTCTGCCAATCAGTGTGCCAGTTAATGCCAATTATAGATATATGTTTTGTGAGAGGAAGGACAATGCAAAATGTAATACAGGGAGTTTTTACAGAAAAATTCCAAAGAACAATTGGGAGCACATTACAATTTTTTTTTTATGTCATCAAACTTCATGTACAAGATTACGTGATGCAGGTGCAAGACTTGACTCGAACTAGAAAGAGATAGTCTCTACCTCATTTTACCTAATTAGTGTGGAGTATGACTTAGCAGATTTCATATTACAAACGATCATTTCCTTTTTCCTACTCATTCCTGGTTATATTTATGAAGGAAATTTTGTGGGTTTTTTCTGGCAGTCCAAGTTCATATGAATTCTCCATTTTCCTCAGAATATTTTTTTTTCACTTTTTCAATTTATTTTTTTATCAGCTGTGACAAGTACTTTGGTAGGTGTGCTTGAATTTGTTTTTGTATAGTTTGCTACTGCAGGAACAAAATAAGTGCATTTTACTTTAGCTTTGATAATTTTTCTTCTTCTGTACTGAAAAATTTGTCTAACATATATCAATAGGTGGAATCAGATAAAATGAAATCTTTCTTTTAATTTGAAAGAAAGGACAATAGGATTTAGTCCATAATTACTTCTTGAAAAGTATTTTCCATTATTTTGAGGATCACGTAAGCCCTAGAACACAGTAACAGCATCTTATAAAAATTTTATTAATCTAAAAGAGATTTTTCTCCCATGTATTTCAATAACATACAGTACTGTAAAATTATGGAAACCAGGAAAATGTTTCCACCTGTAGCATAAATGTAGCAAACTTGATTGTTATTACAGAAGCAGCAAAGTTAATCCATATTAGAAGAGCAACACATGCTGTATTGCTATTAAAAGTTCCCCAAATGCTCTTTCTTTAGTGCTATGGCTATAATGTATTCAAAGCAGAGATATATGCTTCATTAGTTGTAGAGGTGTTGGCACTTGCTGCTTTATAGCCAGAAAAAAATAATAGATCATAAAGAACAAGAATGTGTAAAGGAATGAAAAACAGTAATCAAATATGTATGTTTATACACAAACACAAACCACAATAAGGATATGCATACACCTGCTTTTAAACATATGTGTGTACACCTTTTGTGCAGAAAGCTTCTAGAATGCGAATATGCTTATTTTCAAATGTTCAGGTTTCATGAAAATGTTGGACATCATAAGTATATAAGATGTAAACAGATGTCAATTTTATACTTTGAATAACACAACCAATTAACTATTCTGTGAATACTATAGTATGCGACCAACAATAAAGAACTGAAATTGTTCAGACATTTATTATGCAGCATGCCTTCAAAAAGGGCAGCTTCCTTTTATAAATCATTATAAACTCACTACCTAACTGCAGTTAGAATGAAATATTTTGATTCTGTCTTTCCAAGTACAGAAGCAGTAAGAACACATTCTTAGGCATTGAGCGAGAGCCTTTTCATAGAATCATAGACTCATAGAATTGTCTAGGTTGGAAGGGACTTTTCACATCATTGAGTCCAACCACCAACATAACACTTCCAAAACCACCATTAAACCATGTCCCTAAGCACCATGTCTGCTCATTTTTTAAATACCTCCAGGCATGGTGATTCCACCACTTCCTTGGGCAACCTGTTCCAATGTTTGATAACCCTTTCCTAAGATCCAATCTAAACCTCCCCTGTCGTTACAGAATCACAGAATCACAGAATCTTCTAGGTTGGAAGGGACCTTAAAGATCATCTTGTCTAACTGTCAACCTAACTGACAAAAATAGTCACCCACACAACAAACAAGGAGCATCATCACTAAACCATACCTCCCAGTTACTTGAGGTCATTTCCTCTTGTCCTATCATTTGCTACTTGGGAGATCAACCCCCCATCTCTCTGCAGTCTCCTTTCAGGTAGTAGCAAAAATGTCTCCCCTGAGCCTCCTTTCCTCCAGACTAAACAACCCCAGTTCCCTCAGCTGCTCTTCATAAAGATCCCTCACCAGCTTTGTTGTCCTTCTCTGGACTTGCTCCAGAATCTCAATGTCTTGTGGTGAGATGACTTCACTACAATTTTCACCACCTTACTCAGCCTAGAGTGGCTAACTGAACCCTGTAGAAATCTGGACAACTAGCATTATTCTTCACATTCCAACACCCATATATAACTGGAAGACTAATAAAGTAGGAACTTCTTATGTGTGATTCATCTAACCTATGTTAGATTAGGTTCCCTGATAAGAATGTATGCAAGAATATACTAGTTGCCCTATCAGTTGCCCTTCTGAGTCAACAGTTTTTCTGAAAAACAGAGATTTTTGAACTCTATATCTCATAAAAAAATTTTAATTCAGATCTGTTAAATTGCTCAGTGGAGCCTTGGACTGAGGCTCTCAAAATGCTCTTCATATGTTTACCCTATATCTCTTCAGAAATTAGTTTGCAGATTTAATGCTATTAGTCATTTGCAAATAAGCCTTCATGAAAAAAACAGTTCATGCCAGAAAAAAACCCAGACATCTAGAATGTCTTCATTGAGTGGTCCTGTATTAGAGTTGTAGATATGTAGTACCCGTCTGTTGATGTTGCTTTCCCAGTAAACCAGGAACAAGCTGAAAATTGCTTCATTTTTTAGTTCCAGCTAACTCCTTCCTAGTCTACTACTGTTAATATACCACAACTGATACATCAAAAATCAAATCAAAACAAAATCAAATCTTCTTTGGATGTTTTGTATTGATCACCATTTTTGACCACTTCAAAATCTCTTGGATCAAATGTCTCAGAAACAAACTATGCTGATGAATTTTTTTGCTTTTTCTTATTCTGCTGAGATGTAACTGGTTGAACGCATGTATTCCAAAGCCAGCAGGAGTTTTAGGAGTCATATTTTTACTTTTACTTGCCCGTAGTGTCACTTGAAGCCATCTCAAGTAGAAACATACAATTCATATCATCCAACTTCAGCTGTCAGAAGATAAATCCTGAGTATAAATTAATCTCTTTGGATAGTCAGTGGAATCTAGAGTTGGCAATTCAGAATATCCTGAAACAAATATCTAAAATACTTGGATTTTCCCCTCTGGTGACATCAAGTTCTTTTCATTGTTGTTTAAAAATTAAACTTAGATTATAGAAGGTTAAGTATGGGTGGATGTTTAACATATAGAAATGAATCCCATCTGTAACCCTCTATATACAAATACTGCTATTCTAATTTAGTATTATTTTAAACAAATTTTGGACAGATAAAAATATCAGATGAGCAAGGCAGCGTATAAGAAGGCCCAATAAAAAGCTGAAGGGAGTACAATTTGTTTTCAAGTTAACATTAACATTTTTTTCTCTTTATTCTTTCCAAACAACATTCTGTATTTTCTCTGATCTTCTTACTTGCCTGTTAGATACTAAAATGGCTTCAGTGGTATATGACAATTGCAGTTGTAAAAAAGCCTAGGGAAGCATATGTGAATGCAAATACTCATCTTAGTGTCAGTAATAATGGAATACAATGCTAACAAAGCCAAAAATGTATAATGCGATTTTATAATACACTTTGATTTTACATACCTGTATTTAGGACAGGGTGTATAATGAATGTACTGAACACTTTACCTTTAAGGATTTTCTTTTTCATATTCACAATGTTTCAGCTGCTGAAGTCTGAAATAGTGCTAGGTGCTCAATGATCTACCAAGCTTTCAGTGAAATGTCTCAACAAAACGTTAAAGGAAGAACTGTACTTGAATCAAAAGGAGTTTTTTGTTTGGTTTAATTATTTATTTCTGAGCCACTCTGTGACCTCTATGGGTAATAACACAGAGTATTTAGATTTATTTTTTTCCTGAGTAACATGCTCTAGCTCTAGGCAATCCTGCTTCAGCAGGGGAGTTGGACTAGATGATCTCTATGGTCCCTTCCAACTCTAAAATTCAGTGAAATTCAGTGAAATTTTCTCTTTCAGAAGTACAGATTTGAATATTATTATTCAACATTTCATTACAATGAATTCTGTATAGGAACATGGGTCAAGAAGGGACCCTGGAAGAGGAATGTTCCTGACTAGTTCAGATGATGATAATTCACGGAGTACTAGCAGAGTTTGGTAACTGTGTTTTCCTCCCTCATATGACTATGCTATTGCTAACACTAGTTATTGCCAGAGTCTATGCAATGGCAGAGAAGTGAATCTCTTGCATTCTTTCTAGAACCTGCCCCTGGGGTAAAGTTCTCTAGGTTTGATCAAACATGTTTGAACAGCTTGAGTGAGTACTTTCCATGTTATGAACCAACACCAGGATCCCCTAAAACACAAATGACTTTATACAATACTTCTTTTTAGGTAGTTACACAACTAATTGAAATGTTAAACTTGAACAAGCTCACTGAACTGAATAATAACAAACTAAAATTAGTGAAAATATGCCTAGGGCAAAATGTAGCTTCTTACATTTGTTTTAACTTTCAGCTTGGCTCTTTCTCTAAAAAATATGTGACCAAGTCCTAAAAAAATCACATTTACAAGAATGTTGTAAAATACAGACCCAAAGATTGGTTTGTCACAGTAAGAGTTTTTGGTTTTCCACAGTGATGTTATTCTTTTTCAGTACCCTTTCCTGCCATTTACTATTGACTGGTTATTGAGAATCTGTCTGGGAGTCTATAGCTCTCCTGTTCTATGTATGTAGGAAATCTGCCACTTTAAAAAATACACACCTCTACCCACTAAAGGAACTGTTATGATATACCTAGGTTAAGAAAGACAGAAAATAGCATATGGAGTAAGTAATTATTAGGCAATTGCAGTTGTAAGTAGTTACTCTCAATTGCAGCTCCAAGTACACTGATTTTACGACTGTGTCTTAAGAACTGGTATAGATAGCTAATGATCCGGAAAAAAAATGAAGAAATTCAAGAAGAGAATCTTACACCTAGTAAACTAAAAAGCAATTTTTTTTTTTCCTCATTTTTTTTTAAATCCAGTTCTCTTTTACGTCAAACCAGGACACTTTCAAGTTAATAATACATGCTAGAGGTGGTAGCTTTTAATCTCAGAGTCCCAGTCATGATTAGTTGGAAAAATGCCTAGAAAAACAGACCTTAAATAGAATATTGTTAGGCTGAGATGTTAGGAAAAAGGTGAGTTTGGGAGACATTGAGTAGAATACTGAGTTGGTTAAAATAAATGAATCCAACAGTATTGGAGGCAATTAAATAGGTCGAGGAAAACTGCCTAAAATTTTACATTGGCTCAAAGGGAGATGCCTGTGTGACAAAGTGACAGGTTTAAACCATGTACCTCCATGACAGAATATGTGGAGGTGAAGAATCTGATTAAATCTGGTCTTTGAAATGGCATGCTATACCTTAAATTGAAATTGAGTGTTTGAAGTCAGAGTAACTATATACTTTGTTGTGTGTGCATTCAAGTTGTATTGATTAATACCTTATATATCTGGTGGGTTTGATTTTGCCTATAGTAGGAAAGGAAATAAAGAAGGAAATCTAGTTTCCAGATATTTTAATGAATTTTACTAACACTTTTAAAGAATGGTTATATACATATTTAATCTTTAAAAGATAAATCTGGTTTTGTAATGACTTTATTGCACCATGATACCAAAACAAGCAGTAGATGTTGCTAACTTTCTACATCATTTTGTACTGATCATTTATAAATTGTTACAGACATACTTCAGTATCGATAAACCTGCAGTGGAAGGCATCAGGGTTCTGCATATATGATGCTATGCAGGAATCACTTGAAGTAATAACAGATACCTCTTATGGAAAACAGAAAACAGTGGACAGCTTTTCCCAGTATTTTATTTGTGTGGTTGTTGTCCTTCTCCATAAATCTTGTTTGCTCATGTATGAAAATTCCTTGAGCTTCAATGCTCTAGGAGCTTGTTTCATTCTTCAGTTTAATCCTCTGTTCACAGCAACATCAAAAGGTTTTATCCAGGGAGATTTTTAAGTTTTATTTTTCTAACTATTTGTTTGCCTATTGATTAAGAGATGTTAAATGTAAAATTACTATATTTTAATTAGTAAAAAGTAATATCTCTGTACCGGAGACACAGGATGCCCTTATTCTACTTACTTTCATCAAAAATTGTAGTTATTCAAGAACACATAATTAGCTTGTTTTAATCTTATCATTTTCAGAGGCATACTACAGTAATTGGCTTTCTTTCCTCTCCTTTTTAGTTAGAAGATTGCTAAAGGATCAATGGAGAATACATTTTTCTATTCTGCAGCATCAATTACGGTGACCCTGGGTGTAAATTTATTGATTTTTCTTATTAGAACATTATCACCAGTTATTCACAGCATGGTGTTTATTAATTAGTAAGGAAAATAAAGATTCATTTGTGAAAAATCTTCCTTTTAAGTTCTCTATCTAACACATTCATAGCTATATGAGATGCCCTAATTGTACTCTGCCTTTATGAACTATCATGCAGTATTTCATTCCCTGTTCTGCTTGTTTTTCCTGTCATCCTGAAAAAAAAGTTACAGAATTATGTCAACTACAGTTCCAAGGTACAGAAATTGTCCGGTTTGACTACTGACTTCCAGAAGTCTCCTGCATTTTTTGCTCATGATGGCTACTTTATTCTAAGAGGAAAATAATGGTCTGGGATGCAACACTAAAGCCTAAACCATAACAGAAAAAAAAATAAAAAGGAAAAAGAAGAAAAGAAGAACGGGAGGAAACAGGCATTTATTGCATTATCTCTCAGGCACAGCTCAACTTTCCAGTTATCCCTGTAGAAGGCATAGCAGGTAAATAGAAGGAAACCAGCTTTTAATTTAACAGTCTTGCTAATCAACATTATACAGAGCTGACATAAGTAGTTATCTCAGCTGAGACCTGTATTCTGGCATTGGATGGGGGGTCTTGGCACCTCAGTCCATGACATTAGTTAGTTAGTGAATGGAAGTAGATGAAATATTTAAAAGAACATACAATGGTTTTTTTTTTCATGAAGTACATGACTAATAACACATTTAAGATGTGTGAATAGCATTTGTATTAAAGTTTAATACCAAAGCTGTAGGCCTCTGTTAAGTTATAACAATTTCGTTTAACAAGACAGAATGTGTTCAGAGTTTTTATCAATTTATAGCAATTATAACAAAGAAAGTATTGCTAGATTGAAGAGATTGGATTAGAAAGCACAAAAATCTCTTTGGTCAGGCACTGTGTTTCTATTTCCATGCATAAGAAAAACAATAATTTATGAAAGACTAAATTAATAATATTTTGAACACAAATAAAATCTAGATATCCAAGAATTTATCAACAATTTTGTGGGTGTCTGTGTAAAATATATCACTATCAATATGAAAAACCTTTAGCTAGATCTTTCTTCCAATGTGAATTTTTAAAATAATATAGGTCCTGATCCTGTGCTATGTTTCAATAGGAACAATTAATTCCACTCTAAAAATCCTAGTACAAATATTCTTCATTATGACCTAACCTGTAAGGACCGATTGCAACCAAAATACTATTCATCTGCTAGGAACCCATATTAGTCTATATGAGGCTTCCACTGTAATATCAGTTAGATATAAGATCTTTACACAATAGGTGTCTTTCTGAGGGTTATCAGCAAGTATAGGTCTAAAATGATGGCAGAAAGAGTTACACTGATTGCACTGAAGGCAACTGCCTTAATATCCAGAACATGAAATGGCACGGGATTGAACTAAAAATCTAGGATGTCCTATTTTCTTCAGATTAGGAAATGGAACGGTTTTAATTTGAAAATTTTTAAAATTAATTGTTAAAAAAATCTCAAAACAAAACAAAAAAACCTGAAACAGGGAACATCAAAAATGAGTAGTGTAAAATGAAGCTGTTATTTGTTGATTTTTGTCTTACTTAAAAAAGCTGCATTCATAATAATGTGAACAAAATAAGTCCAGTTTCAATGATTCAGCCTTTTCAGCAAAGACACAATTATATCTTTGTGCAGTTTTGCTTGAATAAAAGTCCAGCATAAACAATATTTAATATATAACAATAATTGATCTTTAGTTGAATTTTTACAAGTGAGTTATAACAAATCTAAAATTCAGTCTCCAAGTAGAAATATAGAATCTTACATTCAACAGCAACAGGGGAAACTACTGTAATAAATTACTATTCCTGTTATCAAGTACTGGGATTGTAATTCAGTCCTGAAGGCAGTTTATGGCATGAGCAGAAGCTTCTGATGGAATCAAATTCCATATATTATTGGACATGTTAACATTGGGGTTACCATTGTCTATATATTTTCCACATTATGTTTTGCTCGGTTTACTAATCAGAATGAGTTGCTTGTGCAGATCTCTGAGGGTCAAAGCTAGCCATATTCTATTACATACATCATTACCAACATTATTGATTCTTGAAGTGGATTTTTATTTTTCTCTTCTATTTAAATACATTATTATTATTGATGAGTACGTGAAAAGGAAAAGGTGGATGTTGATTTCCCAACTAGCTTTATTCATGCAATATAGTCGGTAGAGTTAGCATTAAAATCTCCATTAACCTCAGCAGTATTACTATTGATGATTTCATAGTGCATAATGGTAGATGTTGATTCACAAAGTACAAATTTGTTTATAAAATACACATGGAAGCATTATTATATTAAAATCTCCATAACATATAAATATGCATATAGTCATATGTTCTTAAAGACTAATATCCTCAAATGTTAGGGATAGGAATGAAATCTCTTTTATTGGAAGAATAGATTAAAAAAAAATATCATTGTACATATATTCTTGTTTCAGTTAAGAAAGGTGATTATAATGACTTTATAAATCTTGAGAACCATTCCAATCTTGAATTACTAGGCACTGACATATGTTTTAGAGTAATCAGTTGCTAAATCCTCATTAATTCAATAGTGCTAATGAAGGTTTTAAGCCACTTCTCTGACTCCTTTTAGAAATAGCCTAGATTTTTTAACTTCTTACTCTTAGTCTAGTAAATAACATATTCAAAAGGAATTGCAAATTTTTCCTGCACAGTATTGTATCTGAAACTGTTATATCAAGAGGAATAGATGAATATTTTACAAATTGACTTATTAGATATAAAGGTCTGGAAATACACTTTTCTAAGCTGTGGATGACAAAGAGCATAAATGGTAACTGGAGTCTTACTTTAGTATCTGCATGGACTGCATGTTTAAAATTTGTAGCGTAAGAAATGCTTGATTTCAAGTAAGCAGAAAGATCTTAGACTATTCCTGGCTTCAAAGACAATAAGAATGTAAGGGAAGGACTTTTTTTTTTTTTTTTAAACTAGAAAGTCCTATATTCTTACTCTTGTATAAAAGCAAAAGCATCACTAAAATTAAGATGATAACCATTAAAAAAAAATATTAAAAAATAGTCTTCCTGTGCAAAGATGGATGTTGCAATACCTCAGTATTTGGTAGAATATACTGTGGTATGCAAAACAATTTTATTCAGGATTATCAATTTTGTAGTAGTTTGGTAGCTTTAGCAAACATATTGCCTTCTAGAAAATACCAAGTGCCTAAGAATACATGCAGATATTGAACACAATACACTTCTTTCTATGCAAATGATATGAAGATCATTTTGGAAGGCAGAAAAATATGCAAACAGAAGGAGAGATGAGAAGAGATGGTTCACTTGATCACTTTCCTTGGAAATATAGATGCAATATTTTATTATTTCATGTGCAGTAAGTGATTGCAATTAATGCTTTTCAAAAGATGACTGTAGTATAGATTACGCTTACAAGCATACAGAACTTCTCAACAACTTCATCTAGCTGGAAATTAGTAAGCTCATAAAATCAATGACCATAAACTAAAAATACAGATAGTCTGCAAAAAGAGGTAATAAAATCACAAAAAAAGTCTATAAAATTGGATGGTCTTGAAGTGCGTATTTTTTTTTAAATCAGTTCAAATATTGAAATGCAATATTCTACTATTCTTTTCCAACTAAAAACTACAGTTCTTTAAATCAAACCCCATTGGAGGTACAAATGTCACATGTACTAGGAAGCAAAATGAAAGACAAATAAATCTGTGATGAATCATTTTGTGGACAAACAGATTTAATAAATATAATTATGATGGTTTTCACCTATTAAGACTCCATCTGAGAATGGCAGATTACTACAGAACTAATTAAAAAAGTTATCAAAGGTTCATAGGCACTTAACTCATTATTGTTAGCTACAGTAAGGGGTTTAAATGCCTCTGAGAATCTGGGCTCAAGTGGTAAATCCCTGTCAGACTTAGAAAAAAAAATAATCTGAAATATGATTCTGATCTTATTTGCATTGGTTTGTGCTCAGGATGAACTAATGTGTTCTTCATCTCATGACATTTGGCCCTTTCTTAAATACATTTTCCCTGAGAAGCCACCATCTAGTCCAGCCTCCAGCTTAAAGTAAGACTATCACCAACACCGCACCAGAGCAGACCATTAGCTGGGTCCAAAGGTGGAGAAGCCACAACTGCTGTAGGTAACTGGCTGCATTACATTCATTGAGAAACTCCTTTCCCAGCCAATTGGGCCTTTGGCTAAAATTCCCAGTCTTCCTGCACAATGGGGATAGTTTGCCCGTAAGCTCACAACATATTTTCTTTTGAAATCAATTAGCTCTCCTCATCGTCTTTCTCCTCCCTCCCAGCAGCTTCCCCAAGGATTTCCTAGGACTTGTTTAAAGAGATTGAAATCTGTTCTTATTAAGTGCAGAAACCCAGACCTCTTGCTTATCTTCCAGATTTCCTCAAATGAAGATAATCTAACACCCAGTGAAGTCCAGTTCATCATCCCTGAGTGTATTTGCCAGAATATATTCCCCATTTGTAAGCAACGGGTCAGGACCAGCATTATCCCTTTCTGGCATCTGTAGGGAAGTCGCCACCCACATGGTCTAGAGATTTCTTGGACCACTGACACAAGGATGTGCTCCTCTCTGAGATCTAGCACTGGTCAGGAACAGTTCAGAACAGCTACTTTGGACATTTGGCTGCTGTGGTCTAGAAC
The DNA here is from genome assembly GCF_001431845.1 of Calidris pugnax. Classification (NCBI taxonomy): domain Eukaryota; kingdom Metazoa; phylum Chordata; class Aves; order Charadriiformes; family Scolopacidae; genus Calidris; species Calidris pugnax. The sequence continues at coordinate 2,866,624 of NW_015094510.1, forward strand.
GTAGGAGAATTTAATAGTGAGGATGTCAGCCATAACAAACTAGTGACCTCCTTTCCAGAAAATGAATGATTCTGGGCACAGCTATTTATCAGAACAGAGAACTAAGCTAGCCTGGTTTTAGAACAAAAATATTTTAGAACAAAGGAACGACATTCAAAACTTTAAACATTTCTAAATTTTCTTTCCCTCCTGAAATACAGTCTAATAGAGGGTTGATACATGTACTGTCTTTAGAGGATTAAATTGGCACTTAGATTAGAAAAGTATTTGCAGCTAAACTGAACTCCTAGAAAAGCAATTCAATATAAAAATAGGTATTAATTTTACTTGTGTCATCAAACTTTGTAAACGCCAATTTTTTCACCATTGAACTTGGTGGTGGTTTTACTATTGTCAAAAAGTATATTTGAGTATAAATCTTGGAAATGTGTTAGATTTGTATTTTTATAAAGTGTGTTAAAATTTAAATAACTGAAAAAAAAAGTCTATGAATACGATGCTAATGCCTAGCACTTTTGAAAAAAAAAAAAATTCAAGAGCAGTTCCTCCCTGGGAAAGTACCATCCCTGGACTGCTGCCAAGGTCAGTTCCAGTTTGTATTATCTACTGTACATGTGCCTGTAATTCAGTGTAGCCTCATGCAGGGGTTGGTCTATCATGAACATTAGTCTGCTGAGAAAAGGATGATTGCCCTTGAATGAGTGGTCTTTGCTCTCAGAATTCATTTATGCATTGCTGAGTTGTGCTCCTAATGGAGGTACATTTTGTGATTGAGTACTACCATTTGTTAATTTTGCATTGGGTGTTGAATAATAATAATTATTATGCATAAATAATTATTTTAGATGTATTGTCTGTATAGGTATCTGTAAAACTGGGAGCAAAGTAAGAAGGCTTAGGGAAGGAGAAATATTGAAAAACTTTTTTCAGACTTCAAATTCAGGACAAAGGCCTTTAAACAGCTGATTTTCAGTAGCAAAGATTTGATCGCTGTTTTGAGTTTTCCAGCTCACATTCAAATCCAATAGGGATGGAGTAATAAAGGGTACCTTCCCCTCTAGCTAACAAAGACTGTTAATCTTGGAGTCACAGTCCTACTTATATTCCTACACTGAGCCCAAATCAAACCTTTCAGAAATGTTTGCCCCAATAAGTATATCACTGGTACGCTGTCTTCACCACCAGGCAAGAAAGAGGACACCTGCTGCCAAATCCCCATCCTGGGTTCAAGGATACTCAAGGGAAACACTTATGCTTCCTGAATAGTTATCAAGGGATGGCTCCAGGACCCGGTCCAGACTTTTGGTCTGCTAAACTGGGAACCGACTAGAGTAAGTCAGTAGGAAATGAGAGGCATAACAATATTTCTGAAATCTTATCACACTTGAAAAGTAACTACCTTAATATTATATAGCTCCATCTATAATACACATTGCTGAGATTTCTTCTAAAGCTAAGCCTATAATTATGCAGAGTACCTTTTTCAAAATATCCTCACATTTTAGAGCATTTTAGTGGTAAGAGATATCTTCTGGACCCTATCTGCACATCCACATAGTGCATTTAATAAAGGAAGACTAAATATCAAATACAGTGAACTCTGTCTGTGGACTTCACTATACCAAAAGTGCTCAGAAAATTTTCTCAACTAAGTAGCAACATTAATGTTTAAGAATTATCTTTGTTTCAGTGAATGTTTTGGGGAAGAACTTAAGTATTTACTGGCCCTTTGTTGCTTTCAACCACAGCTGCATTCTGCAGTTAATACGCAGGTAATATCTTAGTGCTTCACCATTAGTTGACAGAAGTATTCTTTTCTTTCTCTGGAAGCATCTTCTATAGCTTCTTCAGCCTAAGCAAAGTCAAGTCTCTTAATCTTATTTTTAGACACCCAATGGATGGAAGTTGCCGGTCATGTAGCAAGACACATACTCTCTAAGGGTTCAGCAGCGTTAAGACATAGACGGTTCTGGGCATTCCTTGAAAGGTTATAATGAATAAGCTTTCACCATGGTGTATATGACATTACTTTCTATTTGCTTTAACTTCCTTTGAATTATTTTTTGTCATGGAAACATTCTGCCTATGCCAGGTTAGGTCTTAGTGCGAGGTCCACATTAAGATAACTACAGTGTTTCTGGCACCCAGGCTTAATCTTCAAGGTGTCGCACTACAATGAGTCTGAACAGCACTTACGCCCTGTACGGCACTGCAGGGCATACTGTAGACATCAGTACCCAAGCAATCTCTGAAACGGCGACTTGTTGACTTAGCAACTGATCTAGATTTTTGATTTTGGCAAATAAAGTGCAAGGACATGTGCAGGTCCTTTTACAGATCTAACAAAGTATACTGACAGGAAGAGCAGAGCAGTGGACTTTAAAACTAACCGATGATTTAGAAGAAAGTGAAATTACACGGTATGAGATACTGTAAAGGGTGTTCCATTTCAAATCCCCTTCTTTATTCCTTATTAACTATTAAAAGACACTTTGGGATTTACACTGATAATGCTTCTGTTTGGTTTATCTTTAAAAATCATGTTTATATTTTAAAATTATTAGGAGTAAAATGATGCATACATATACAAACTTTAGTAATAATTTTAAAAAAACTAAATGACTTTAGGGAAGTTGTTCATGGCTTGTTTTCCTTTTTGCCTGTTGTTAACCACAGTGTTATCAGTAATAGAATAGAAATTGTGATTTTAGAGAATAAATTACTCAGTGCAAAATATTGCTATCATAAATACCTGTTCTTTCTCTTTTGAAAAGAGGAATGTCCTCGCTGGTATTGGAAAGTGACATGCTCAGAAAGATGGCTAAAATTGAATTGAGTCTTTCCTCAGTTTCCTGCCAAAAGAAAAGTTTGTAAGAATCTTCATACTGCCATCCTTTGGCTATATCGAGACCTTGTATAAATGGACAAAAAGGAGTTCAGTTAATGTAATGAATAAACTGAAGGTAATCACTGAATTAATGAGATAGTTGCAAATTAATTAGCTCAATAGAGTTAGGCCTTTTAAACCAGATCTGAGTTTAGCCTATTTTGTTTTTAAAAAAAATCTTAAAAATAAATTGTATTTAAACCAGCCAACAAACTAAAACTAAGAATTTTAATGAATAGATAAATAAATAAATAAATGAAATAATTTTGATGATAATAGGTATCTATGGCAAGAGCCATGTTTCCTTAATGATCATCTTTTGGCATTAATATTTAAAGATATTCGCATTATTATTTTTTTTTTATTAGACATTTATTTTTAGATTCCATACTCCACACTCCACCCACCATCATTTTCAGAATGAATCTGCTTGAACTGATCCAGGAAGTCTCTGAACTTAGTTAAAGCATTCATCTGAAAAACAAGAGAGTAAAACTTTGTCTTTTACCCACTGAAAGCATTCCTTTGCCTTCTAACAAACGAAAACAAATGTTTAAAGTAGGATATGTACATTTCCTTGGAGGAAAATAGCATAAGAAAGAACTACAGAAACTGAGGCACAAAGGAGAAAAACAATTTATGAATACATGCAAGAGCTTTTCCTTCTCCAAGTAAATTTCACAATATTTAAATGTGTCTTTCAGCATTAGCAGTAGACTAATTCCATTATCATAATTTATTAACCAGATCTTTTGTTCTATGTGGTAATACACTGTGTTTCCATGCTGTGTATTTTTTATCCTGTGACCTAATTTGCGTAAAAGGAAACTCTTATAACTCCCTTGTTGTAATGAATAAAATGTTAATGAAGAACTACAGAGAAATCCCCTTTGCATTAGTTTCTTATTCCCAGGAACATCATCATAAATTTGTTTGCCTGGTTCTGACAATGGTAGTGATGTTCAAGCTGTGGAGAAGCAATAGTTACACTAAATGGTTCTGATGGAAAAGTTAAAGATATTCAAGGCACTGTCATCAGGGATGGACTATGGGAAGTTATCTTTTGGAAAAGTAACCTGATGGATTTGGCTAGAATCCAATTTTTTTTTTTTTTTTTTTAAAAAAACCCATTTATTATCTACATTGATAACTGCACTATGAGATGCCTTTTCAGAAAATGTAAATTAAAAAAAGAGTTGCGAAGAAAGGGTTTTTTTCTTCAGTACATGGAAAACTGTAAATTAGCACACTTCATTGCACATTTGTTATATTATTCAGTAATTTCTGGCAATGATGTCATGGTAGAAGTATTAAATTTAAAAAATATAGATCATTATGTGTTTGCACTGATTAATTGTTGTTAACTATCATATTTACTTCATTAGAAATTACCAGGTGCTATTAGCCTTTACAACTTTTAATGCTAGAGGAATGTTAAATCATATAGGTTGACCGTATTCCACTTAAATAATTCAACTTCTATTAAGAAACAAAATATAGACTACTTATAAATTGTATTCTGATTGCTCTATCAATATTTGTACAGCACTTTGAAAATATGAATGTTCATTATAAATTGTACAAATTATGGCTTCACTGTCTGACACTTCTGGATTTGCTTCAGACAGCTCTTCGGAAGTGTGTTCCAGTCCTGAGGCACCCGTATCCCTAAATGTCAGAGAATTTGTCATTTTCCCTTCCTGGTAGATTAACAAACTCATTTTAGCACCAAAAGGTTCTTTCTTTAGAAAGATTTGACCTACAGATCATGTCACTTGCATTGTTGATCTAATCATAAAAATATATTTGCAATTGTCTAACCACATTTTAAGATTGTATAATTTGTAAACAATTAATCCTTCTTTTTTTTTTCCAATATGCAGAATTATAGGCATTAAGATTTATTGTTCAGACAGATAAAAAAAGCTTTTATGAGAAAATCTGGTAATTAAGTCTATCAGTTGTTGTACAGTAGCATTTCATGTTCCTGGTCTTAGTCTGTGTTAGATGAGAAGTACTTCAAACATAATAAGCACAGTAAGTGACAAAATGGGTCAGCTTGCACACAGCTGTTTGCCTGCTTCTGTTCCTCCCAGTACAGCATGACTTCAGTGGGTCATGGGTTTGCTTACTCAGCACAAGTGACTGGCCCTGTTTTTCTAAAATAGCTGTGTTGACTGTCTCTCTTCAAGAAAAATGGAAGGAAATGTTCAGCTTTTACTCTGTATAACCTTTTGCTCATGAATCTTTCCTTTCAATGTGTCAGAATCAAACAAGTACACATCCCCCCTGACTTTTAAAATCCAAAGATATTTAAAAATTATAGTAAATTAAATATTAAAATAAGCATAGTATTGTTATGTTGTTGTGAAATTTTCCTTTAACTGCATATGCTTATAGAAACAAATGATATTCCACGTTTTCTCCTGCTTTTCTGACAAATTATTGTAATAGTAATAATAGTAAGTATAAAACATAGGTATTACATGAAAATGTGTAAAAAAGAATTCTCTTCATCTGCTTCTGAAATCCAAACACTCTTGTGGATTCAGTATCTGTTAAAGAGCCTGCATTGGGTCAAGAGAAGTATTCATCACACTACCAAAAGAAAGTGGATATCACAAAGTCGTATGTATCCAAAATCTGTTTATCAGGTCATACCACCCCTTTTATAGGTCATTAGCTACCCCCTTAATAAAAGTGCTTAGATTATCTGGACTGATATGTTAAACAAAAACCAAACCCTCAGATTCTTGGCTAGTGAAGTCAGCAAAAACTGTAGAACAAAGCTCCAAACGCAAAAATGGGTTGAGGCTTCATTTCATCAAAAATTGCAGTCCTAAGGCCTTAACTACCCTTTTTTTTTAAAATCATCCTGAAGACACCTGCACTTCCAAAAGTACTTCAGAAGTCTCCTAGGTTTCCTGTCATGATACGGTTTATTCCTATTTATCATGAGAGCTTAACCTCTTGAGCTCCACGTTTGTTTCTTCACCCTGTGTCATATATTCAGTTTGAAAGATACTATCAGCACATGAGTTTAGCTTCCACAAGATGGAAGAGAAATTTGTACAATCTTTATGAAATAGCATAATAGAGGGAAATCCACATTTTATCAATAATTTTGTATAGGAGCATTCACTTGGATATGGGGAGTCAAAGGAGCAATTCATTTTTTTATTTGGCAGATTCAGACCCTTATGTTGTGCCACCTTAGAGACTGCTCTGTCTCTAGCCTGCTCTGGAATAGCTGACAATTTCCCCTTGGAGACAAAATGAAAGATAATTTTTTAACTAAGTGTAAGGGGTAAAGTGATTTTAGGGGGAGGGAGGGTAGTTATGTGTTGTGATCCATTTTTCAAAACCTGCAACACAGCAGAGAATGGTAGTTTACAGTGGTTTAAGTAGGTGCGGATTAAACCTTCCAGACTGTTTTTTACTGTCTGCATTAATCCAGGTTTATTTAAGAGAAAGAGCAGAGAAATTTCAAACATGTGTCTACAATTATTGAGTTCTGATATTGCTAGGATTAATTGCAAGGGGAAGTTTGGATTGGACATTAGGAAAATGTTCTTCACTGAGAGGGTGTTCGATCACTGGAACAGGCACCAAGCCTGCCAGAGTTCAAGGGGGCCTAAAGGAGAGATGGGAAGGGAGTCTTTATTAGGGAATGTGGCAATAGGGTGAGAGGTAATGGTTTTAAACTGGAAGAGGGGAGATTTAGATTAGATAGGAATTCTTTCCTGTGAGGGTGGTGAGACACTAGAACAGGTTGCCCAGAGATGCTGTGCATGCCCCATCCTTGGAAGTGTTCAAGGCCAGGCTGGATGCAGATCCCAGACTCATTACTTTTTGAGATAACTATTTTACACTAAGTCATAAGCAATGCATTTTGTGATGTAGGTGAGCTTTATCAGCTGATGAACTTACCACTTACAGCAGTCATTTTTGCTATTAGTTCCTAAGTACTATGAACTCTTTCATTCCATTTCTATTACTCCAATCTGATTTGTCATTATTTCCTGCCATATGGTATTCTGATCTCATATCGGCAATATTTCCCAGCTTTATACCATTGGCACATTTCATTAGGAAGCTCTTAGTTTATATTCCAATGAAATGTATGTCAAAGCATATGTAAGTGTGACTACAGCCCAGTACTTTAAAAGCTCACTCTATCTCATCACAGGAAGGATGTTCTCTTTTGCTGTCGTTTCAAATGCTGTGCTGACTCCTGTAGTATTCCTGGCTTGAAAGTGTTAGAGAGCCTCATGGGGACATTTACTGGGCTGGAATGTGTCCAGGTAGATTTGGCACAAGTTATGTACCGACCTTCAAACATCATCAGTTAATTCTTTACCTCCACGTTGCATATCACTGCCCTTTCAGTAAGCTGAGGTAATGCATTTGTCTATGCACCATGCTTAACTTTAAGTTCTAACTCATCTTCTCTGCAAAGTGACTATGTGTTTTGACTTCTTGAGTTTTGTCATATAATGTTGGTGGGTGTTTTTTCAAAGATTTAATTCAGTTTGCCTTTTGGCAATGCTTTTTATCTTTTTAGATCTTCAGCTCTGAAAATTTTCATTCTTCGTAATCAGTTCTGTTTTCTATTCTTTATAAGCTGTCCAAGGAGCCTTTAAATTTCCTTTTATAGATGGTTTATCATCCACTTAGATCTAAAAGACTTCACTCCAATCTTTTTCTCATGGTTTGGAGCCATCTCCACATTTAACTATTTTGCTGTTCTGTCTAGCTGATGTATAGTCCTCTAAGTCTCTCTGTTTTTCACTTTTGGAAAGTAGAATATTAATTACATACATTTATTCAGATTTCTAATTTAAGCAAAACTAATACTTGACTAAGTATGAATACAAGATTTTATGGCTAATTTCTCTGAAACATTCTCTCTATCTGTAAAAAGAAGTTTAAAATAGCATCAGTGTCTGTTGGTTTATTTATTTACTGAAGAGATGTTGGCTATCATCTCCAGATTATCTGAACCCTACTGTTGTTTATGGCATGTATTTTAATGAACTCTATGCTTTCACTGTTCATTATATCATTACCATTTACAACTACCTCAATACCTTTACCTTAACTGCTCCATGTCATGGACAGAACAGACTTTCCATAGGTGTTTTTCAGTTCTGCCTAATATTTCACTAGCTTTGGGGTTTCACTATAGCCAAGATGATTCCGTAGCCTTCATTTTGCTGCAATAATGTGTAAATGACAAATATAGGAAAGATAGTAAAATGGATGTCAACAGTAAGGTTGATAGTATGTTTAGTATTTATAAATCTTATGCCTCTCTCTGAAAATATATATAGTCTCCTAGTTTTCATCTTCATTTTAGATTAGTATACCATTCTTTTGCTACTTTTTTATCTGAAAATAAAAGAAAATTATATTCCTCCCCATGAAAGCTTTTTGACTATTAGAACTTTCATGGAACAGTTAAAGATTTTCTTTCTTTTTAATATAAATTTTACTTTCAAAACCATGTATGTATTAGTTTAACCTTGGTACATATGCTTAGCTAGAGGCTAAGAAAAGAAAGGTTCACTATTAAATGAGTCTTATTAATCAGCTTTAAATCTGATGAATAATACTTTACAACCTCTTTGACATATGGTAGGGTCTGCAGCAAGTTTGGCATAATGGTTTCACTTAATAAACACCTGATTAGCATTGTTTAACAGGTTTGGATTGCATGAAAATAGTAAAATGGCCACATTCTGTCTAGTTAATTCCTCATTAGCAGCCGTGTTTGACAGACTGTATACCAGCTTTGACACAAGGTGACCCTTTGCATGGGCCCGTTCATCACCTTCAGTCTGTCATAATGGAGTCAGTATAAATGTCAATATGAATGTGCCATCACCAGAGATTTTTGAGAATTAGAATCCATCTGGTATCATAAAGGTTATTTTTTCAACCTTATCATTACAGACATGATGAAATTATATTGAGTAACAGGTAAAAATATAAGGAGATAAAGCTGCAGTAAAATGTCTGGGTGGAGACTTTTATTTAATAGATGTTGTAAAAGCTTAAAGTTTTTAGTATGCAAGTTGTTTCAGAAAGTAGAGAAAACATATCCTAGCTTATAAAGTCGTTGTTCATAGACTTTAAACAAATATGAAAATATTTATTCAGTTAAAGGCTTTGGGGAATTCTTTACTACTATAATTTGGATAAATGCATTTCTAAAATATATTGCTTTTTTTCTTGGAAGAGTGGTTAGAGTTTGACAGCTCATTCACTTTATTTCTTCCCAGTGGGGGTTATCCAGGAGTTAATCACATCCAGTCCTGGTATGGGGACAAGAGGACAATTTTAACTTAAATTAGTGGAGAATCAGACCTAATAAAGCAGTTCTCTGATATGAATTCATCCTAACTTCTTCCCTGATGTGTACTCCATCTAAGAAAGCAAACTGTGATATTAGGCAGTACAGTGGTCATAGAAGTTTAAAGTGACCACAACATGGCGTGTATTACATCTACAAGGTAGGAAATATCCCCTGCAGATCTTCTACTGTCTGAAAGTCCTGTGAATTTGGTGAACAAGAAAATCTTACCTCAGTACTAGTTTTATAATGAAAAACCTGATTAAAAATTCTGTCACCCTTGATAAGCTATTTCTGAACTAAGCATAACTGTTTCGGGAAATATGATGATAGAATATCAATTTGTCTCTTTCTGATAGAAAGCTGAATGCTTGTTTCTTGAAAGGTGATATTACATTTTAATAATTTGTAAAATATTATTACATTGCGGTTGGTATGGTAGGCATTACTATACAAGTGGGTAAAATAAAATATAGAGAAAAACCGTATTTGCCTAGGGTTCCAGAACAAATTTGGTGTTTTGATTGCAACACTCCAGCTCAGAATTCAGGTGAACATTTCCTTCCTTTCATAAAGAAGGATAATCTAAAGATAATATAGTCTTTCAAGTAGGTACTGGGCTGGTAGTCAAGACCTTTACATTTTGTTACCAATTCTACTGTGAATTCATAAGTGACTACATGCACCAGACTTGCAATTCTCTTTCCTTGACACCATAGCCATAAGAGGAAACCTGAGGCCAACTAGCATTACCATGAAACATCAGTTGTGGTAAAGTTTAGGCATGTTTTTTGTCAAAGATATAGCTGGTGAGATGTGTCCTTTTGGACTTTGATTTTAAAGATTACATGTATCTTACCCATCATTGGGATCATTTGTATACTTAAAATAATTGGAGAAATCCTCTACCAGATTCAGAAAATTCTGGCAGTAGTCCTAATACTTGTTTTGTACCATTCTCTCAAATGAAAAGTACAAATGTAGACACAATTCCTTTGGATTATTAAAACACTTTCTTTAGAAAGGCTATCTGAACTTCAGTATATCTTATTGTACCAGAAAATAGTTATTCTGTTGCCATATATTTGGTAACCTAGATATCCCCTTACCTGTTCTCTCGGTAGTTTTAGTTCAGTATCATAAAAGTAATGGATTCAGCACACATTAAGATTGAAGACAATACCAGTAGTCTTTCCTTTTTCTGAATTAGTAGTTAAGAGAAGGAATAACCTATAACAAGAACAAACCATGTTCCACACAGTTGTCTTGGTGAAGCTTTCTAACTCTGTAGGTGAAACTTGCTGTCAATTTATTTTGAATCTAATATTGTTTCAAGAAGTAAAAAAAACTGGCAACAAAGAAGTAGTTCTTCTTGATTGATGTTTCCAAGGTGATACTTAAATTTTATTATGAGGTGTCATATATAAATTTACAGGCAAATTGCATTGCTATAGGTAAAGACCAATTTCAAACTGTAAACTTCAAAATTTACTCAAAAGTACTTAGTATGACTTCCTCCAGGCTGTATGCATTGTGATGTGCCCTGGTCTCCTGATTCCCAAGCATCTGCGTCAATCTCCTTTTATAGAATCTTGCATCTTGCTTTTCATATGGATTTCTGAGTTTTATTCCTGCAGACATAAAACACTGAGAAAAGGGGAAGGACCCTGTTGTTATGTAGTATGTCCCCCAGTGCAAAGGGAGAAAGTGGTCAAAATACACATCTGAGCCTAGGGACTCAGATGTGTTACTAGGTCCATGGGGTGAGAAAAGCCTGCATAGAGCAACTCCATTCTTCAGTAGTTTACTCACAGACTTTAGTACTGTCACAAGATTAGAAAAGAGCATACTTCCTTACTTTACTTCTTTCATGTCTTTACTCTTTGGCTGTAGTACAGAAATCTTACAAACACCTTTTCCGCATTCTCAGTGAACTCATCATAACTCCAATGACCAGTGTATCATTTCAGTAACTCCAAAGATCAGAAATACTTCCAGATATATATTTCATTGCTAACTGATATAAATTCTATTTAAGACTTCAGCTAACTAAAAAGGAAGAATCTGTCATTAATGTTAAAAACAAAACTTGCTATCAGTCTTCAAAAAATGCTAACTGCCAGGTAGTGAGGCAAGAATATATTTTATTTTAGATTGTATATTTATCCACATCTAATATGAATGTAATTTTTACCTTGAAATCACCACAAACAATCCCATTCACACATATTTAAATATGGTACAATTTTTTTTCTGGTTAATGGTAAATAGTTTTCTTATGTCTGTGGATTTTCTGAACATTTTCTTCTACAAAACTTTTATAGCAGAAAGCATGAAATAAACTTTGAATACAACTGTTTTCTCCGGAAACAGATTTTCCTTTTGAATGTTAGGGTGTAATTATTAGTGATCAAAAATCCCACTTCAAGTAGTCTTTTTAATTAACTATTAAGAAAAACTTGTAAGCATGCTCAGTGACTACACTGAGATCATTTGCATCATCTAATACTTTGCTTTTGAGAGGGTAGTTGTGTCTACATTTGTCTGTACATTTTCTGTATAAGCCCATATATCTATACATTATGTATTTTAGCTCATGATGTCACAGAATCATAGAATCATAGAATGGTTAGAGTTGGAAGGGACCATATAATTCCAATCCCCCTGCCATGGGCAGGGACACCTCCCACTAGGGCAGGTTACTCAAAGCCCCATCCAGCCTGGCCTTGAACACTTCCAGGGATGGGGCAGCCACAACTTCTCTGGGCAACCTGTTCCAGTGTCTCACCAACCTCACAGTAAAGAATTTCTCCTAGTACCTAATCTAAATCTCCCCTCTTTCAGTTTAAAACCATTACCCCTCATCCTATCACTACATTCCCTGAAAAAGAGCCCCTCCCCATGTCCTTGGTCCCTGAAATGTTTCTCATTATACAATAACTCCTCAAGGACATTTTATAGTTATTTTATCTTCCAAGAAAACTTGTTGTCTTGAATTATGTCATACATTATTTGATCTATTATTTAATTAAACTTCTGTTATGCTGTCAGCAATGTTTTACAGTAGTGTAAGCCTTTTTTTTCTCTTTTTCTTTTTTCGTTTTCTTTTTCTTTTTTTCTTTTTCCTTTTTCCTTTTTTCTTTTTCCTTTTTCCTTTTTCTTTTTCCTTTTCCATTTTCTTTCTCTTTTTCCCTTTTCCTTGTTCTTTTTCCTTTTCCTTTTTTCTTTTTCTTTTTCTTCTTTCTTTTTCTCTTTCTCTTTTTTTCTCTTTCTCTTTTTTTTTTTCTCTTTCTCTTTCTTTTTCACTTCAATTCATAAACACAAAAATGTTCTGGATTCAGCATAGGGTTTTTTGATATTAGTCACTTGATGAATTTTCCATAATGTCTACACATTTTCCGTGGTTGGTATTAACATCAGTGTTTTTACTATTAATAATTATTAGTAGTCGTTACTGTTATATGTCACTGAAAAAAAGGTAGACTTGTATTCAGCTATTAAGCTCAGTATGACAGATACTTTTATTTCTTATTGTATTTTTCTTCTGGTAATCAGATTATCAAAATATTGCTTACATTCACACTTGGTTGGACTATGATACCCGAGTCAAGCATCGTACTTGCATAAATCACCTAATTCTTGGAGGCTTATTAAGGTAAAAACCTCTCTGGGCATAAAAGCATATCTCTAAAACTCCTTATAATTTGTCTTTTGATTAACTTCTAACAATATTGAGAGATAGTCAATGATACATCAATATTTCTTAAGTATCTCTAAGGATTTATTCTGAATATACACCAAGTACATCCAGAATATACAGTTCAGCCCATTCTGCCTACAGTGCAAAGCACAACAGTTATGGTCACTTCCTAAGGAAATGATGGTCAGCTGGAAAATTGGAAAAGATATAGTGGTCATTAGAAAAATCTGGTGGCAAAAGCACAGAGGAAATGAAAGAACAAGTTCTGAGCTCTCCTTGGCCACCATGCCCAGTCTCCAGAGAAGACCCCTACCTTCCATTCTACAGGTGTCTGTTCTGCTGTCTGTCCTGAACAGATGGAGACACCAAAGAGAGAGATAAAAAGGAAAGTCAGTATCTAAAATAGCATGATTGAAGACAGTCCTTGAGCAAATTGGGGGGGGGGGCGATACAATTTACAAGCCTAAATCAACATTTACTTACTCAAATATTCAGTTCTTCTGAAGTCAGTATTGTCATTCCTCATTCAGATATCTCTCCAAGAAAGTACTCAAATATATGCTACTGTGGTATCACCTTTCTCAAATGTCTGTGTAGAAATCTGGAACAGCTGTACAAAACAAAAATGGGGAGAAAAAATTCCCAGTTAAGGAACTGAAGATGAACTCCATATTGCCTTATAAGGATTTCCTTGTGTTCTCTGATGAGGTATTGTGTGCTCCAGAAAAAACGCCTGGAGATTCAGCACGTAAGATCATGTTTTCCAAACTTGGAGTGCACAATTTCAATTCACAACAGTGATTGCTTCAGCCCTGGGGAGCCTCAATATCATCAATAATCTTCAGGAATTCACGCTAACTAAGAGAGACAATGTCAAGAATGGTCACTAAATCCTGCTTATCTTTGTCCACATGATTATTTTAATTAATTTGATTGAGATTAATTATCTTAGTAAAGTGGATATCATGGCCCAATATATCCTATGAGTTTGCACAGCACTTTGTCTTCAAATTTGTCTGTCTTTGTATTATTTCCTTCTATTCCTATTTGACTATCCATGCCAATTCAGAATTGTTGATGATACCCTACTGGTAGGTCTAACATCACAGTCAATATGTACTAAAGTAAGGAATTGCTTTTTACGAGAGATTTTGAGCCAAGATTTACTTAAGAACAATGACTGCTAGAACATATGAAATAGGATAAGTTACCCAATTTGAATCTAAGATACAATTTTAAGTATGTGGTATTGTCTCGGATGTCTGTTTTTTAATGCCACTTTAATCCCTGAATACAGAGACGCAATTATTAAACAGGAAACTAGGTCCATTTATACCGAATCTGATGATGCTTCACAGTGTTCACCTTGCAATTTAGCAGTTATACGTGGGATTTATTACTATTTAACAATGTGGAATGGCTTGCAAACTCAAAGCTCCTAAAAAAGCTTTACAAAATTCAGAACAAAATAACATGGAGCACACAGGCATGCATGCCTTTGGAAGTTTTCCTGCAGACAAATTTCCTGCTGTGCTAGCAAGAGTACAAAGAAAGTTGCTGTGCTTATGGAAACATTATTGTTGAACATATCCTTATACTTTAAGCAATTTTTTCTAAGAGGTCATAGTAATATAGAAGAGTCACTTGAGGCATGAGTTCATTTAGTCATGTCCAGTTTACAAACATCAGACAAGAAGCTGACCTACAAAAACATTTAAATGGGACTTTGCCGATTTCTACCAGCTGAGGACCAGGCCCCTGATTTTAAAGCTGGTTTGTGATTACATTTCAAAATTAAAAATATTAACTGAATGATTTAATTTTCAGGCAGAGACTTCAGGCAGGAGATATGCTATTTATCGTAGTTACTTTATCATCTCTCACAATCAGTGGAATACAAGGTCCTATTTTAGTACAGCTCTTACTGATAGTAAAAATGTAAGCTCACTGTAGACTACACTAGTCATTGTTTAGATAAAGAGAGATGGAACAATAGAAACTCTCTCATAATACTACCTGTGCAGCTGGTGAATGAAGGTCATTACACGTTCATTGCGCAGAATCCAAACTTGCTCAAGACCTAAATATTCGATTCAAAGTTAATTTTATGGAATTGCCATGTTTTTAGAAGTTTTCAAGAAAATTTTCCACCTTCCCAAAAATTCTGATGGAAAGCAATAAGTTTCCATAAATTTAGGAATTTGAATATATGTAAATTTGTCATATAATGCATTATAATATTACTAGAAATAAATTTACAAATGACAGTTTTTAGTTTTAGTCTTACTGTTACTGACACTTTTCTATTTCTTCTTTTTCCTGTCCTATGGAGAAGGCCAACAAAAAAAGGCAAAATGGAACAAAGTAAATATTGAAATCTAGTTTAGATTTTGGGCTAGATAAATAAAGTTCAGATGTTTTTAAATTGTTTTGGAAAGAATTTGCAAATTATGTTTTATTTTTATTCTTTCATACTCTACACTTTTCGTGTTCTGCTCATCAATATGAGAAACCACCATCACATTATTATACCTGCAAATAATTACATTCACAAGTAACTGTCGCTACAGAGCATAATATTTGTATATCTGATTAAATTCTATGCATCTACACTAATAAATCACACAGTTAGCAAGATTTTTCTATTTACACTAACACTGAATAGTACAATTGGTTGTGGGAATAGAGTTGATTTTTCTGATACTTGAGGCTACTTAAGTATCTCACTATGGACAAGTCTGTAATCTTAAAATAACCTCTTCAAGGGAAATGCAAAATCTTGACTATGGTCTAAAACTTGCAATAGTGACTGTTAAATGGAAGAAGCATAGGGTTTAATTTAACCTTTTTTGTACATTTTGAATTATAGTTTTCCAACAAAATATAGGAATAAATTGGTATATTTTTTCAATTAACAATATGCAGCACTTAGATAATATTTAAATGTGAATTTTATATCCATATTTTCTTTCTTAATATCAATTTTATAGTATTCATCCAAGGTAGACAGGAATAATATAAACTGCAGTAAAATCATTGGTCCAGATGTATTTAACATTTAAATTCATGTTGCTTATTCATTTTGGCTTCCCTGAGATGAAGTTGTTGTATGCAAATACTTCATAAAAAGGGAAATTCTAA
Organism: Calidris pugnax; assembly: GCF_001431845.1. Taxonomy (NCBI): domain Eukaryota; kingdom Metazoa; phylum Chordata; class Aves; order Charadriiformes; family Scolopacidae; genus Calidris; species Calidris pugnax. Next base: position 2,882,707 of record NW_015094510.1, read on the forward strand.
CGGTCTGTTGTTTCTTCCACCAAGCATGAATAAAATGGACAGAAAGTATTAACAAATACTGATATGAACAAGAACAGTGATATAACCAGGAACGCTTTATTTTTTTCAGTATTCCTCTTAAAAACCGCAACGTGTAAAAACTCATCACACATATAAACTTATTTTTCCATCCTGACATTCTTTTACATCAACTATTTTTAATATCACTAGTGTACGTAATTCAATTAATCTCTACTCATTCCAGACTGTCCAGGGTAAGAGACTCTTGCACAAATCTAGCTGTGTCATTCCTTCTTCTTTTACATATCCACGGGGTATTCTTTTATGAATTTTAGGTTTGATTCTAGCTTTTTGGTTTAGTTGGGGCATTTTTCTTTCTCTGCCATTGTTTATTTGAAGTTCTTCCTTTAGTCAACTTTTCTTTTAAAAGTTCTTGTTTTAACCATATTCTTTAAAGGAGATATCTTTCTAAACACTAAGAATAGTTGCTGTTCCAGCACGTATCAAGAACACTTTTAAAGCATTTTTATTTCTTAATTTTTTTTTTTTTGCTTATGCCTCAGTATTCTGTAGAAGTGCAAGAAATCAAATAGTTTGTAAAATGCACAGTATTTTAAGTAAAAGGTAATTGTTCTGATGTTAAACTTCAGCAACAGAATAATAGCCATCAATCTAGCGCTTAAAGAAAATATGCATAGCTAGTTTTAAAAAATTTATATCTTGTCAGATTTTAAGTAACTTACAGTGCAGAAATTAGTTTTGAAAGTGTTAAAAACTTTTTGTTTTTTTAGTTTCCACACAATGTGTTTTAACATTGATTCATAAATTTTGATATAGAATAAAATGTGAAATATAATCAACAGTAAATAAAAACAGAATTCAGATTCTTACTGATGTGATATCTTTTTTTCCATGAGGTCCATAGTCATCCATCTTGAACTCAAAGCATGTAGGAAGACATAGGTAGAAGTATATTAAATCTGACAAATGACCTCCCATGTGCAAAGGAGGAAATAAAGATTCATTCTCCGTGTTTGTGAGATCATTTTGATGAAGGGAAGGCTAATTGAGGATGACATATATTCTAAATCTAATTCAAATCAGCATTTTTACATGAAGACTCATCACATTTCCAATGGTACACTCTACCATAAAACAGCTTAGTGAAGACATTCTGAATTTGATTCTAGAAATTTTTTTAAATGCTTCATCAGAACTGACATTTTTAGTGGTAATGAGTTTCCAGTCTTAGTATTAGTACAAACGAGATACCTGTAGTATTTCACATCTCTTATAAGAAGAGGCATTTCTTCTTAATATAATTAAGTTTCATGTTTCAAAGAAAATTGCAACTAATATGTGATTATGTTTAGAAAACATGTGGGAAAAGTACAAATACAGCATTTCTTCCTGTAAAAACTAATCACTTTGAAATCACTATAATGTTAAATTGCAGACTTTTTCTTTGGCATTCATGAAGTAATCATATTTAAGAACAAATATTATTACTATTTCCTTAAAAATGAGAAAGAGTAATGTTAAGTCCCACTTCTCAATGGTAAAAGCTTTTCTTTGAGATCATTATTAACTTAACACAAAGTTAATAGTTCAGCTCCATCAGAAGACTCAAGCCGTTTTACACTATTTTGCTTTGTTAATATCACAGATTACAGCTTGTGGATGCAATACATCCTATGAAAAATCTTTGTGCAATAGGTGAGCAGGACAGAACATTTAGGAGATTTGCTACCATAATGCATGAGTAATACTTCTCAACCATTTTAATTAAATTTGCAAGCAATCATTTTTTTTGCAAGGAAAGATGGCATAGACATAACTGATAATAAGAACTTTTAAATTATATTACTTAATTTTCACTCACACAATGATCATTCAGCCTTCTTTCCATCATGAAAAAAGTAAAATTAACTTCAGGTTTCTCTAGCATAGCACTGCTTCAGAAGTAACTGAGTATTGAAATACGGAAATTTTGTTATGCTACTTGTGGAATCCATTTCCTTGAAAATCCTGGCACTTTAAAACTGCGCCAGAAATTTTGGGAATATCACTCTATTGTCATACATAGACAATAAAGCAGACAATAGTAATCAGAATTTCTGACTTACTATTTCAGGCACTGGGCAACACCACAAAAAAAAGTACTACTTAAATAGTAAAGGAAGATAAAATTGCATGGACTAGCCTCTCTAGTATTATGAAAGTTATATGTGACCGTAGCCTTACCAAAACTATTTAGAAAAAAAAATACAAAATAGGAGTTGGACAAAGAAAAATTATAATTGGGCAATTATGCACACTTAGCCAGCTGGGGATGATAGCTCTAAAGAGGCTATTTCCCAGAAAAAGGGGCTACAAGTCTTAGCAAAGCAAGAATCTCCTCAAGCAAAAACTGGAAAAACTCCAGGGAGAAAGGGGAGTGTTGACAAATGCTGCTATAAGTTTACTTATGAAAAGATTATTTCCATCTGGTGACGCAGTAACTTCTGTGAAATACCATTTTCACATTCTAATACCAATAATAAATATGTTATATACCATGGAAAACATGAAGATTAGAGATTATGCTTTTAGAGCTGTGACTAGTGTTATTTTCTTCATTTTTGTTTGTGGTCATCCCTTAGGCAGAGGTACTCTTTAAAAAAAAAAAAAAAAAAAAAATTAAAAGGAGCCTTTATTTCCTGAAAATGGAAACAAAGCAGAGATACATGTAAATCAGATATGCATGTCTCAAACCCCCCAAATATTCTTCTTTAAATAGACAGTAGTACTTGCTTTTTTATGCAAATACAGCTTGTTACTTGACTTCTGGATCTCATTCTGGCTTAGCCTCTGCAGTGTGCTTCCACTCAGACTGAACAAATTGAATGGAAAGAAATACTATTTAGTGGATATTCACCAAGTAACAGAAAGAAATTTCAAATTGCACTGAGGTAGTTTACTTGTGTAGACATTTCCCTCTATAATTACTTAAAAATCCTGTTACCTTCCCAATCCATAAATAGTAACTTTGGATAAAAGGAGAGCAAAAGAACCACCAACCAATTCAGGCTCTGTTGCTTGTAATGATTGTGTTCTTCTTTTAAAGCTCCATTTATTCTTGACAGAAACAATTATGTGGAATAATTATATCAAAACGCAGGTGGTAGGCAGTGTTCAATTTTGAAAGTAAAGAGCATTGTTTGACTGCCACCTAGAACACCCCTGGTACTGAATAAAAAATTATATCAACAGGCAACAACATTATATCTTTATAATTTATTATTTAATTCAGATATCTTAGTAAACACAGTTTAACTAGCCAATATGCAGAAATAATCCAAGCATAACTCTAAAGCTAGGAGGTACTTTAGTTCAACACCTACATAAATTAAGGGATTCCCAGATATTTACAGTCAGGCTAAATGATGCTGTATAAGAGTCTCGTATCATAAATGTAATAAAAAGGAACACAAATGTATAAACTAGATGATATTATACTCTGGAGTTCCAATATAATGAAAAAATGCATAGTTTTACTTGTAGAAATATAATTGAGTTAATACAACTGAAAATTAGCATCGATATACAAAAATATATTAGGGAAGTGTATTATTTTGGCATTTAAAAAAAAGGAATTTTTTTCAGTCTACCACCCTATTTTCATACAGTGTTAATTCATAATTTTTCTTGTGCTTTAGTTGTAATAATGGTAGGGAGAATAATTGAAATATTAAAACAAAGAAACTTCCCCAAAGTAATGTTAGTGGTAAGTAATTTACCTCTTTTGTAATGTATAAGGAACTAAAATGAGGGAAGACTTGCTTACATTCACTTGAACTAAAAAAAAGCAACCAAGTTAAACCTTAACGTAAGCAAGAGCAATTCCATTTAGTCTGACTTCATAGGAGTTGCAGCAGTATAAGAAATAATTCCTTTTCAGAATGTCACTAAATGTACCGAAAGGAGTCAGGGGCTGTAGAAAAGAAGGAAATATTAACTGTTTTTTGATTTTAATCTATAAAGCAGAAAAGTGTAAATCTCATTTTGGAAATTGAATTTTCTTAATGACATTCCAATAGATTAACATATTATATATAAGTTCTTGGCAGAATATTGAATCCTGTGGGGAAAAAAAATAAAAAATAAAAGAACTAGTAAAGTAAAAAAGATTTTTAAAATACCAAGTCAAATTTTATGGCTTTACTAGAGCCATCTGTGAAATCAGGATAATTAATGTCTGTTTTTTGCTGATGTCCCAGTTTGAAAGATGATTTCTTGCTATTCAGATTGTCTGTTTGCCAAAGCACCAGTCTCTGGGTTGGAAAGTACAATTTTTAAGTTACATTTTCTCACTACAGAACATCTGCTTCCTTCATTAAAAAAAAAAAAAAAAAAAAAAAAAGGAAAGTTCTTTGCCACTTCCCAGCTTCCCAGTAAAGTCCTTTCTATTGTGATTTTTTCCTTTACAAAAATCCTTTCTTGACATCATTAATAATTAGTTTTTAACTGACTTTCCCCTTTCCTGTCTACCAACAAGAAAAGAACTTCAGAAATGACTATTTTCTACACAGCCACATTTGTAATTCTTCATGGGCATTTTAAAGGCTGAGTATGCAGAAGAAGTAGAAGGGTCGTTTATTCTTCCATGGGGCAAAACTTAATGACAACAGAGTTTGGCAGGAGCTGGACTGCAGCTCTGAAGTCATCCCAGTGAGTACTGCTTTAATTCACAGATGCTCATAGCTAGCTGTATGAGGAATAACATACCTTGTAGAGCCCTGTCTTAGTCTGGAGGCAATTTAGGCAACCTGCAGTGGGTATTCTCATTTCACTCGCAATGAACTCTTAGAAGAATTATTTAGAACTTAACTGCAGATAGCCTATTCTTCTGACACCTTTCTTAGTCTCTTTCTTCACTTTACAATATTTTATTTACAATTCTTTATTTCCTTCATATTTTGCTACATTTAGTTTTCTCATCATGATTGCAAATGGAAATATTGAACTTAAGATGCATTTTTTAAAAGATCTTATTTTTCTAACACCTAAATATACAGGGTATAGTTTCAATTTTGTTACCCATTTCTCCAAATATGTGCTTCAAAATCCAAAAATACCATGCTTTTTAGAGGTGTCCATAGCAAATACAAGTCCTGAGGGACTTGAAAGTAATATTGCATAGTCAATTTCAACCTCAATGAATTACATTAACATAAGTAAATCTGATGTCACTTACTTTAAATGTTTAACCTATTACAGTTGACTCTTTATAGGTTTACAATACTTAAATCAGTTTACACTGACATTTTACTGAACTGCACAAATTTCTTTCCTTTTTATTGGAGGAAAAATGTACCATCCATAAACACTGGACACATGTTGCAAGATCAAATTTATTAGATAAATTTCCCCTAATATGTTTTTCTAACAATAGTTCATAGAATATCCTGAGTTGGAAGTGATCTACAAGAATGAAGTCCAACTTCTGACTCCACACAGGGCAACTTAAAAGTTAAACCATATTGTAAACCAAGAGCATTGTCCAAATGTTTCTTGAACACTGACAGACTTGGGGTCATGACCACTTCCCTGAGGAGCTGGTTCCAGTGCTTGACCACACTCTCAGTGAAGAATTTTTTCCTAATATCCAATCTGAACTTGCCCTGATAGAATTTCAAGCCATTCCCTTGTGTCCTATCATCAGATACCAGAGAGAAGTGATAGCACCTTCCTCCCTTCTCCCTCTCTTAAGGAGGTTTTATACAGCAATGAGGTCACCCCTTAGTCTTCTCTAAGATGAACAAACGTAGACTCCTCAGCTGCTCCTCATAAATCATGTCCTCTAGTCCTTTCACCATCTACGTTGCCCTCCTTTGGACACATTGGAGTATTTTTATATTATTATATTATACATTGCTAAGCCCAAAACTGCACAGAGAACTCAAGATGAGGCCACCAGTGCTGAGTACAGTAGGACAATCACTTCTTCTGACTGGTTGTGTATGCTGTTCTTGATGCATCCCAGGATACAGTTGTCCCTTTTGACTGCGAGGACACATTGCTGACTCATATTGAGCCTACAATCAACCAAAACACTTTGCTATCTTTCTGCAGGGCTGCACTTCAGCATCTTACTGTACAGTCTACATGTACATCCAGGATTATACGATCCCAGGTGCAGAATCTGGCATTTGTTCTTGTTTAATGACTACACATATGTGTTTATCATTATTAATTCCCATCAGTAAAACTGGAACAAAAATGGATGCAGGAAAGGACCTGGAGTTCTTTACTAGTTAAACCGGAACTTTCCAATATTGATGTTTTCCAATAGATCTTCCTAAGGAAAGGTTTTGTTTTCTCCATTCCAAAAACTATAATATGCAATTCTAACAAACTTTATCTAAAGCATAACAAGGATAAGGATAAGGATAAGGATAAGGATAAGGATAAGGATAAGGATAAGGATAAGAATAGAATAATAAAAAGAACGAATTAACAAGGATATTAATTTTCAGATGGGGAGCATGAGGCACAGGATGGATATAAGACAAAGTTAAGAATTAGTTATATTCTTGAAACTTTCATTCATTGCCGTACTTTTTTTTTAAGAACCCTATTCTTATTTCAGGTAATTAGAACTAGATTCAAAGATGCCAATAGTAAAGATTACAAAACATAGGAAATAAAATTCATAATGAAGTGTTTTCCCAGCACTACAGTCCCTTTTTGTCACCTGCAATGTAGCAGCGCTGTTTTGAATCAAAAATAAATGTTCTTACTTCAAATATACTTGTGTGCAAGCGTTTCTCTGTGTGTGTGTGTAGTGTTCCTCTTTCCTCCCACGTATTCTCCACCTTCACGTCTGTCAGCCTGTTCTATAGGTCTTATTTTAAATTGAACTCACAAACACATAATTGTATTTTAATGCGATGCCTCACACAACATAAAAAAAGGTTTTAACTAGTTCCTTCCATGCAGAGTGAAACAATATGAAGGAAATGCATTGCAGCAGTATGGAAGTGTTGCTATAGTTCAGTTATATGTGTTTCCAGCGGTAAGATCTTTGACTTCCCACAGTCATTACACAAGGTCAGAGCATTTAATGTCTTTCATCATTTTCTCATAGTTTTCAGTTTCATTACCATCTCTCCACTTCTATTTGGTTATTTTCTCATTAAATAGTGCAGTGAGTAAGTTTGTTACACTTTTTCTGTAGTCTTGCCTCTCTCACTTTTTTATTACCTTTTTCAGGAAAAGGGACAAAAGACCAAAAAGAAAAAGCACAGAATTTTAGACCATATGAAGTGTTCAATAATACCACGATTTTGCAGATGTGCTTTGAATTTTAGGAGTAGCATTAATGAATGCATACTTCCATTTTGCTGTTTTCTTTGGAGATTACTAGATCATGTCTACCTTACACCAGCTGACTAGAAACTGTTGTAAGATCTATCTGTTTGCACAAGGCTAAGAAAATATTAAGAAGGCCTTCAATATTTTGTAAAAAATAGCTTAGATTCACAACTTGATAGCAGAATATTTCATTTAAATAAAGTGTATTCAGTGATACATTTACTGTATCTATTTTAATTTTCCAAAAAGATTTTATCTTTAAGTTCCATGTAATGCTTTCCTGAATAGCAGAATATATCATAGCACACTACAAGTGTATAGATCTACTAAACTACTGAAAAATTATGTCCACACTGTTTTGAACAAGACTGATCTTTTTTTTAAGCTACTGCTTCTCTAACTACATTTTTATAATAACTATATATATTGTAGTGGCATTTAAAAAGTGCTATTCAATCTGTAAACAATTAAATATTCACTTCTTATTTAATAACATATTCTGCCACCATTACATGTGCACACCAGATCAATGGCAAGATATAGTTTCACAGTGCTATGGGGAATTATCTTACAGTATGCAAAGTGCTAATTTCCTAACATTGTAATTAAAGTTTCTGAGTGACAAACTTTGGAAATTAGATGCAAGTCTCCAGTGTTTAAGAATGTCTGAATCATTTGCCATCATGCTTGAGTACCTTTTCTCCTCAAAGTATTCACTAAACTGACTCGAGGGGTAATGGGGGAGGGAAATTACGTGTTCATATTTCTTGGCCTTGCCTTTGGTGACTTAGAAGTATGTACATCACATGTCTCAAAGGCAACAAACTTGCTGCCATCTCCTGTGAATACTATTGAAGGTACAAAATCTACGTATGTTTTAAAGACAGAAAGAATCGGGAAGACCACTCTAAGAAAAGGAGTATTTTTTGACACTTTCCCCCCCAAAATTTTCATGAAAATCCTGCCAGCTACATTATTCCTACAACTTTTAAGACTTTTAAAATTTTAAGGTTGAATCTGAAATGTTCTGAAAATTAATTTACTTATTTGGTTCAGACAGTTTTCAACTGGGGAGGGGGGAGAATTAAAGATTCCAAATAATGTTCAAAGGATAATTCAAATAATGTTCAAAATCTCTCTATATAAAATGGTGACTGTCAGAAAAAACACTACTTGCTTGTCAAACAACTAGGTCAGTTTTTTGATAGCTAGGACATCCAGTGTACTGCCTAGGAAAGGAAATACTCTGTATTAGTACTTTTTATTCATGTAGGAAGTAAATTATCTTTATACACTTCTGTTGTCAGGGACATCAAAAATATTCATATCCTGGAATGAAAATATGGCCTATAATTTTTGCACTAGTATTACAAGCAAGAATTATTATTGCTATTACAGAGTTCTTCCATGTACTAAAAAGAGGTCAGAGTCTCCAGCATCTATTTACAGACAGCAAAATTTATATCTGACTTGCAATGATTTATAAGGGTTAGAGGAGGAAGTTTCAGCAGCTGAACCTCTGTATGGTGATCCTGGTCAGGGCCCTGGTACTTATGAGGCTATTTTATCCCTTTTGTAAAGCTCTAGCAAATTTGAAGCTCTCTTCTATTTTAACAGTGTCTTAGACTTCAACAAACAAAATATATTTCCCAGAAAAAAGCTCTTTTAGGGAATTGAATTACAAAAGAGAGCTGTACTCATTCTCCAGGAACCAGTAACCCAGAAGCTTGCTTGGAACTGATAATACCAAAGTTCAAGTTTTCAGATTGACTGCTGTAAAGCAAAAACTTTAATCTTGTTTTCCTAAATATTTTTATTCATTAGTTGCTTTATGTTAGGAACAGAGACTATCCTGACCCAAGAAAAGCATTATTTTCTATCTTTTACTTCATTTGGAGAATTCTCTACTTTCTGAATACAGAACTTTTACAAATTATGTTAAAACTTAAATGGCATGTGGAAACTATTTCTTTGCTGCTCTGTTCTTTTTTATGTCTGCTGTGTGAAGGGAGGAATTGGGAATACTGACTAAGGTGCATACTTAACAAGAGGCATTTCAATGCCCAGTCTAAAAATTAGGTATATGTAATCAGAGGGACTTCTATCTCATTCTAACATAGGTCAGTGTATTGACATCTAGAAGTGCTTATAAGAGATATCAGAATAGCTAAATGCCTAACCTGAGGCAGATGACCCTACAGTTTATTTTGGAAAGGAATATTTGAATAATTTCCATCTAGTTTACTAATGTTTCATCTAGTTTCTCTGTCTTTCCTTCCTAATTTATCCCTCAGTTTCAGCTACTAACCACTGTTTTGTCTGATTTCAACTTAAAACAGTTGTTCTTAAATTAAATTTACTTTGAAGTGTTTTCTTCTGAAGAAGCTTTTCAGTACTCAAAACTTTTTCAAGGCTTCTGAAGAAGGTCTTGTGTAGCCAAAGTTTATTCAAATTTCTACATCTGCTACTCCAAAAACATTTTCTGTCCCTACAAAACCTCGCTTCATTTGTTATAGTCCAAAATGTGGTAGGAACATAAAGAAATATGAATGATCATAGCAGTTAAAGCTAAAGATCTGTCCAGCCCAGTGTCTTGTTTCTAACAGTACTCAAAAGGACAACTAAGGAGGAATAAAGAGAACAAACAGATTAAAGCTTCTAATACTCCTTTTTCTGAGGAGTAAACCAGCCCATGTTCGATCTCCCATTTCCTCCTCCTCAGCTTTTGGAAGAAAATGAAGCCCAAAGATTTTAGAGTTAATATATTTACTTCAACAGAATGAAAATAATGTACTTCTTTTTTTGGGGGGGTGGGGCGGTGGGTGATGGGGATCATAGGTGTGCAAAATTTAGATTTCAGCTGTCATAAAGTTTGGGGAATATTTAGATTCAATCATCAACAGCCTTAGGACTTTTCAGGAAAATGTAAGGAAAAAACATACATTTATAACCTTTTTCCTGTTAAAGCTTTAGAACAGCCTCTTGAACCTTTCTTAGTCTTTAAATTCTGTTAAGATTAACTCTGCTTGTTAGATGAATAACTGGCAGAATGTTTTACCTGAAGAAAATTGTATTGCCTAAGCACTTCTAGTGTTTAGTTTAATTTATGGTAAATGTTTTGTAAATTAAATTTCTTGGTGTGCTTTTATCTATTGTGAAGTTTTTGTCTTTCATATACTTCAGTACCAATTTAGCAAGACCTTCATTGTGAGAATTAGTTCTGGACTGCCTAAGAGAAAACACAAATATTTTCTCATAACACTGTTATATGAGGTTGGAATTTTTAGTTATAGCTCTTTGTTATGTTTCACATGGTGGAATTACACTGAGGTGAAAATATATGTTAAGTTACAAAACAGCAATGGTTTTGATTTAAAGGGCTTTCCTGTTTCATTACTTTTTACTCTTCTGTGGATCTACAGAAGACTGGAAATGAAGTTGTAGGAACTGAGTGTTAACTTTATGCATCATATATTTAGGGTCTTACCGTATTTCCATAAAGACCATCTGTAGAGGGGAAAAAAGACCCTAACAAACCAAAACCATACAGGCTGTACAATAAAAGATGTCTATTCCATATTAAAAGGTGGTTTTGACACACACACAAAAAAAAGATTTTGTACTGGAGGCTTTTATTTTGATCTCTTGCAAGCCGCTGAATGTGTTTTGTATGTTGCCATTCACTGTTTTGCCATTCCATCACCTGAAATGCACAGGCAGGTGATGTGAAACAGGTTTAGTGATACATTCATTTTCAAATGTGTAACAGACAGTGTTACACAGGATTAAGCAGTTGATACTTCTAATCTGGTATAAACTGCTAAATTATTTTAAACTCTGGATAAACAAAAAATCTAGTAAGATGATTTTCATTCTGTTTTTTTTTTGTTTTTATTTTTAGTGAGAAATATGCAATGATCGTTAATTTTAACTTTGAAATAAGCACAGGTTATCTTATGTAATACTTAAGAGAGAAAAATGCTGTTCCTTTTTCTTAGGAAGATATCTTGAATATAAGATTTCTGTCCTTATCAATGCTTGTACAATACCTATGCACAAAGTCTGTTTGCTTTGGGCTGTGTATGGTAAATATGTATTTTATGTTATACTTCTAAACAATGAGAAATTAATGAAAAATATAGTCATGTGGAGTAATAAAGTTTTAAGTAATTAAAAATAAAATAAGTTGCCATGAATTAATTAATGTAAAAATTTATTTTTCTTGATTTTCTCTTTTTTTTCCATACCCACTATTTTTTTCAAATGTTCCGATTTTAGGACTTGTCCTCACTCTTCTCTAGTCATCACTTAGATGAATTTAGTTCTTCAAGAAGACTAACCCTAAACCCAAACCAATAAAACATGTTGTTTCACGGAAAATCATGTCAACTTTTTTCTTTTTTTAAATAAACTACTAAGAATTTTTAATTACATTGACATTGAATCACATTTAGAATGCCGAAGAGTTTGCTGTGATCTTGCTGTGACTCAAAGCCTTACTGCTGCAGCAGCTGCACTTTGGAGACAGATTTTTGGCTAGTTTTCATTTGTCCTAAATTTAGAAATCTCCAGTTAGATATGAGCACATGAGATCTTTTTCTTTATAGCTGCTTTCCATATAACTGCATGTAGAGTAATGAGTGCAGTTCATCTTTTTCCTAGGATAGTCATTCATGACAGGAACAAACAGAAAAGGTCTCTAAAGACTGTGTTTGAGAAGAAGACAGTTCAGTCATACACAAACATTCAAAGTTAGGTGAGAAGAATTCCATTCTTGCTGCTTCAGTGGACAGGCTTATCTAAATTAAAGGCTGTCTGAAATGAATCATTTTGATTTCAAGAATTTAGATAGAGTAGTTTCTTGAAAAGCACAGTGCAGACAGCTGAAGGAATACCACATCTGTTTAAAAATAAGGATTTTTATCCAGAGTTCTGATTTGCCTGCTTTGTACATTATATAAAATGAACATGTAAACAGCAATAACAATAGCTCAGGACTGAATTTAGGACTAAGCCAGCAACTAATTCACACTGAAATAACAAAGACAAGTTATACACATTGGGAAGAAAAGTAAGATCAATGACACACTCCATTGAAGAGAGTGACAATTAAGATAAATCATATGCTATGCTATTTAGCATATTTTCAACAAAATATATTATACACAAACTTACATACATTTTTTTTCTCTTTGACAGTTTGTGACTGAGTGCTTTGTGAAGCCACGAACACTGTTGGCACAGATTCTCTGGATCTCCCCTGGGTTATTCTTAGTTTTTTTATCACATTGCTACTAAAGCACTGACACTAAGTGCTGAATATGTAACTTGTTTCTAATTAGATACCCTCTGTTTGCAAAATCTGTGACCAAAAAAAAAAAAAAAAGGGTTTTTCTAATCTAAATCTAATCTGGATAAAGGCAACTCATTATGAATAGAATGTGATATGTCTAAAGGTTCTATCAAACAAAAGGAAGTGTTTTCATGCATTCCCCTGGAGCCCTGCTACCCTGATGGTAATTTTAAATTTGAAATATATTATCATTTAAAGAGCCTGAAAGATGTAAAGAATTAATTCTCTCTACTAAAGTCAACAAATAATTATGAGTGCAGGATTAGATTGATAGATTAGTGGCATGGTAAATTAAAAGTAAAACAGGAAGGGATATATTAAATCAATCTAGCTACTTTGAAATTCTTTATTAATACTCTATTTGGGGATTTTAAAAAGCTGATAGTGATGACACAGCCACAGTGTCTGTGGGGATCCAAGTTTAAGAGATTTAAAAATACAGCTTTTTTTTTTTTTTCCCCTTGCTATGCATTCTCTCTAGCCTTTACTACAGATGTGCCTTCATTGGCTTTTCTCTTTTGATCAGGAGTACACTTCTGAAAAGAATCTTATATTTATAGTTCTGGTATTCTTATATTTATAGTTCTATACACAATACAGTATCAGCCTACATGGTTGGCTTCCTTTCTGGTGAAAGTAAACTAAAAGTTGCAAACAAGAAACTAACCTAACATGATCCAAACACTAGTCTGCAGGACTATTTTAATGCTAATTGGAAGTAAAGCCTCCCAAGATGCGTACAGCATGGGTACTTGTTCCTCAGTGTCATCAGTTTTGCTTAGTGATACATTTTTATTACGCCATAATGCTAGATAGTAAGATGTAGCTTATGATCTTGGCACAACTGGGGATCTCAGGGAAGAAAGGATGATTCCAGGCCCCAACTTCTGGGTGCTGATGACCTCTGTTCTCTTTATGGGCTAAAACAGTACTTCAACCAAAGTGCTTTTCTGTTGAACTGTACAACTTATTTTAGCATTTAACTGTTACTTGGCATGTCAGAAGCAAAATTACGTGGTATGAAACCATGATTGGCATCACTGATCAGGATTTCATACAAATTCACTGACCTCTAGTTTCCTTTGCATATTGCTGCTGTTGACTGCATCTGCCCTGCCTCTCTTCATGTCTTGACTGAAACAATGCGGAAAAAAAACCCCAAACACAAACATTCTGGCTTTGGCCCCATGGTTCTTGTTATATGAATTGCGGACCTATGCAAGAACCAAATTTATATCTATAACTTTGATTTTTAAGTTACTAGATTTTTTTTATAGTTTTTACAGTACGAGTAAGCTGTGGAATTGACAGAGCAGTCTCTCATTTTACACAGTCAAATGGAAGCCTTATTCATTCCCATGACGTGCTGTTGGCAGCTGCTAAAAGAGACATTATCACTTTGCCCTTTTAGTAGTTTGAGGTAAACTGGAGCTAGGGTATGGTGTGGATTAGCAAAATATGTGGGATGAAATAAAGCACTGCTCAACAAAAGGCTTTCTTCAAACTCTAGGTTGCTAGAAAAAGAGTGTGACAAAGAGAGGGTGCGCCTGAAAGGGTTGCTGAACGCTTGAGTGGCAGCTCTCTGTATGACAAGTCTTGGGAGATTGGGTACTTAAATCTTAATTACAAAAAACAATCATCATCAGGTATTAAAACCCTATAGGGAAATTGAAAGACTCAGAGAAGAGAATCCCAATAGTGGAGATCTGCTCTACGCAAATTTAATTGACTCATATTATACAAATAAACCTGATAAATTAAAAAAAAAACTATCTGTAAGAAATTGTTGAGTGATTCTACTATAGAGCAGATGCTGTGAAAAAGACAGGGGGTGGGATTTTCAACCTGAAGAAACTCAGTGACTGCTTAACAAAAAGCCAAATGCCACAGCTGACCAGCTTTTTTAGAACAATCTGTAATGCAGCTGAAAGCAGAAAATCTTCTAGGTCACTAAATGTCAAGCATTTGCAAAACATACATTGATACATACATTGAAACATATATATTATTTAGAATTTGTCATGCTTTTGTGATGCAAACATGTAATAAAAAATTTTGGAAAAAAAGCTTTGGTGGAAATGAAAGTTTAAAAAACGAGAGTGCTTTATTGCAGAGGTGTAATAAAAAGAATGGGCTATACTATCATTCCTTGGAACTGAAGAAGAGTGGCAGTCACTGTCAGTGATGGATTTTGTCATAGCAGTGAGCAGGAGTGTAAAGCGGGACTCAATTTGAAGGAAATGATTTTCTAGTTAAACAGTGGCCCAATTTTAGATTTTTCAGAAACAGTAAGATAGTTCTGTCACACTCAATTCACAGTATAATTAACAATGGCAGGTTTTTTCTTTCATATTTACTAAACACTTCTGTTATTGTACATGACTGAAGTAGCAGGAAAAATAAAGTTTATAGACTAACTACATCAAAAGTTCTCCTTAAAGTATGCTGTGTTTGTTCTGTACTTTCTTTATTAACCCTATTGACAACAGCAGTAGCCATAGTGACAAAATCACAGTTGGTCACTTCTTCATAGTCTTTGAAGAGAAAAATTTTCTAAATAAATTTCTGTGACATGGACAGTCATGTCAATGTGTGCTTCACATGTATGAAGTCATACTTCAACTCTGTATTTTCTCTAGTGACAAAGGCAGCTCAGGAGGTTCCACAGAATTTTTGGATGGTCCTGACATTTCTGCTATGATCCACAGCTTCAGCTGAATTAATTCTTTGTTGAGCATGATGTAAACTGGAGTAGGAATGACGAAAGTTATAAACAAAAGCAAGCCGTCCTCTGGAGTCCTCCCCTAAAAAGTTAACTGAACACAACTCTGAGGACTATAAATGACTGTGTGGAACCAGCATATGAATGTGGTAACCTCGTGGGCCAACGTATTAGAAAAATAATATAGCATGGAACTACACTCTCAGATTTTACTATTATACTAGCTTTTCTAAAGCCATTTTATAAAGGAATCAATCTGTATTTGGAGATTATTTTTTTTCTTTTCCCCCAAACAGAAGAAATTTAGACAAGAAGCCAAGACTAGATGGCCAAGATTTGGACACCTAGAGGCAGAAGTGATGAATGATTAATGCACATACTTCAAAATACTCAGTATTTAATATATGCCATGTTTCCTTTAAAATATTGGCTGCTGTTGTCTCCCCATCCTTTTATGTAGATCACAGTCTTCAGGAACACGTGGCTTCAGTTGTAGACTCTCTGCGTATAAAATTCCTTTTCAACTCAGCGGGAACTCGAATTGTGGAATCTGTCAGATCAAATCCTCGCTTCTCTGCAAATGAAAAAAAGAAAGGCATGACTGAATATGGGGTAAGGTACTATACTATCAGTCTAACAAGATTGCTGTTCTTGTCTTAACACTTGTTTAAAAAGGGCTGTAATGTTTATAACAATGTAGACCCAGAACCAAAACAAAAAAAACACCCTCACCTTTTGTTTGGCTGTAGCAAAACAAATAATTCTTCACAAGCTGTTTTGTAAATCCATAGATTTTTTAGCCATTCCCAACTCCAGACACCCAAATGCAAATGCAACAAAAAAGTCAAAATACTTTACACTGTAAGAAAATTTAATAAACGAATTTGCTGACATTAGTTGCTGACATTAGAGGCTGGAAACCTACAATCATTAGAAGGCCACCCACTGATACAAATTCTGTAAAAAAGTTGGAATTTCACTCTTCAGGGCATCTTTAACAACTCATACTGACTGTTTACTGAAAATTATAATGAACATGTAATATATTATAAAGTATGTTTGACCAAAGTCTGTACAAAATGGAATAAGGTTTGAAGAACAAGTAAACAAGCAAACAGGCAAATTCCCAATCATTTTTGATGCACTTTGTTCTCTTTTTAACAAAATGCAGAGGTAATTCTTGTGTTGCTGTTATTACCTAACCTTTGTTTCATAATATAAGCTTTCCTCATAAGCCTTTCCTTAAATATACTTATGTGAAATTCTTGGAAATATTCCATAGATTTTTGTAAGATAAATCATTGTAATTTTTCTCATAAAATTGTCAGGAATGGATAATGACTTTAGACATAGTTATGATCACTGAGTTATTTTCTGCAAAACTGTCCCATCAACTTTTAACGATAACCAATATGTATGCTTTAACTGTCATGTGTTCTCCATCAGTATGAAGACAGCTCTGTATTATTACTGGATGAAAGCTAAGTAAGAATGCATAGGTGATATTTCTCTGAAAAACATATAAGCACAAGTTTATGACTCTACCATACACTCCTTACTCTTATAAGTACTGCCACTTCCCCAGTTCAAGACGGGCAGGGAACTGCTGGAGAGGGTGCAGCAAAGGGTCACAAAGATGATTAAGGGCCTGGAGCATCTCTCCTACAAGGAGAGGCTGAGGGACTTGGGTCTTGAGAAGAGAAGGTTGAGGGGAGATCTAATTAATGCATACAAATAATTAAAGGGAGGGTGTCAGGAGGATGGAGCTGGTCTTTTCTCAGTGGCGCCCAGGGACAAGACAAGAGGAAATGGGCACAAACTTGAATATAAGAAGTTCCACCTAAACATGAGGAGGAACTTCTTTACTGTGAGGGTGGTAGAGCACTGGAACAGGCTGCCCAGAGAGGTGGTGGACAAAACCCACCTGGACAAGTTCCTGTGCAATGTGCTGTAGGTAGACCCACTCTGGCGGCGGGGTTTGGACTAGATGATCTCCAGAGGTCCCTTTCAACCCCATATGATTCTATGATTCTATGACAAATACTTATAGACATGAAGATTCTCATTGTCTTTTCAAATCACAGTATCTCTATATGCAGCAGACCACACTAAGGGTTCCTAATGATGTAATTGAAAATTACGTTATTTAAGGGAATTCTTTCCTGTTATGATTCACGTAAGAAATGGAAAATAAAAATTCTGGTCTTGCTGAATTAGATTACTTAAGCATTAAATTTGTTTGGAGGAGTGCATACTACAGAAATATGTCTAAGTCATATTGTTAGCTTGTTACGGTTCTGCCTAAGCCTGCTAGGAGGAAAGGAGTGAAAGTAAGAACAGTCCACAGCTTTTTGTCACTCTTAGCCAGCCTACGTATGGCACCTCCAACCTAATAATAAAAAGGTCTGCTAAGCACTTGATTGACCTTATAGTGCTGCCTTTTTACTAGCCCTGCCTGATAACATTTTTGATGGAAATCCTCCATCAAGAAATTCAGTTTCAGTGTGATCTAAATAATCTGCAGGGGGTCGTTAATTTAAAAGAATTTTTGCAATGCAAAGTCAAGATATGATGCTTTGATCAAGCCAAAATGCTTCATTTTGACAGTTCCATTTTTATTTATTTCATAATGATGATGTATGTATACATTATGTTTGATATTATGTTCCTAAAATCTAATACTGGTTTTACTACTATAATATTCGAACTTCACTTCAGATATAAAACTGCATGAATTAAAATGATACTATTGAAAATAAAAGCTTAACCGGCTCAAACTGAAACAAAAATGTTGTGTTTCACTTCAGAAAAAAAGTATGTTTCTCATCTGAACTAGAAAAAATTGGAAGGAAACGTTCATCCAGATGTTCTTCTTATATTAAAATTTTTCAGAGAATGGAAATTTATATTTTTTGACTCCTGCTAATCTTGATTACATCAGAATACTTCAGTACTATGCTCAAACACTTTCTAGCCAAATTGAAAAAAAAAAAAAAAGATCAGAAATTCTATTACTCTTACACAGTCTGGTACAGCCATTCAGCAGAAAAGACTATGTTACAGAGAGTCTTGCAATATACAGGAATGGGGCATGCTGAAATACCTGGAAAAAAACAAAGATGGAAATACTGATATAAGGAACAGGAATATCATGCGAAGAATCCTTTTACAGTTTGCAAAGCATTGTTTCCTCTGTGCTTAGGATGGACAACATTACTCTTTAACACTATCCCAGCTCTGAACTTACTCAGGAGGAAGAATGCCATTTGCTGAATCATCGTTAATGTAGTTTGCAGCTGATTCTAATTCAAACATGGTTTTCAGCTTTGAAACGAACTGATAAAATGCTCCAAAGTGATTCCAAACAGACAATTGTTCTGTCAGCAGATTTTCTTCTCTACAGATTTCCTCCTTAGAGTCCATTTAGCAATGAGATTTCTCAGGGAAAGTGTCTGTTCTCTGAAATTTTATTAGCATTTTTTTTTTGTTTTGTTAACTAAAATTTTGGGGATTTTTTGGGGGATGGAAGGGGGACTTGTTTTAAAAAACTGTTTGCAGTCATAATTAAGAAAATGGTTAAAGCTGCTGTCAATTAACTTAATTGATTTAAAAAGTTGATAGGCACCTGGAATGGAAGTATTTTGCCTGCAGCTGAGCTAAATACTGGAGCAATTTATTTTAATAATGAATGGTGGAGGAAAAAATTGAGCAGAAATACTGTGTGGGAAAGCTTTAGAGGGTTAAAATAAACATGCACAATGGCTGGTGTTAATGTTTCTGATAGCAGAATGTGATTTATTAAACCTTTTAACATTAGTGTAGTAGAAGTAGTTTAAAAATAATTGGGCAAATACATTTTAGAGTAAAAGGGATCATCTTCCTTAGAACTGAGTCCAATTTAGTAGTGCTGTAGAAAGTGGCAGTTAAAACAGCAATTGTCAGCTGATCAATAAAATACTATTTAATATATGAAAGTAACCTGTTTGGCATAGATTATGACATTCTGTGAATGTCCAAATTCTGAAGTGATTATAATTCACTTGCCTTGAGAGTACTACTTGGGAGCACTACTCTTTCAGTACTTGTGTTTTCAAACGTGGGGAATTATCTAAGAAATCTGCTTTAGTCATTTATATCCTGATATACTATAAATACAGATTAATATGCTCAGTGGAAGACACTTGTGAAATGAAATTTTGGGCATTCAGCACTTTTGAAATATATTAGTTCATTATATTCAGGTTGAGAAGCTTACCGTTAATATATTACGAAGTCTTCAATGCAGACTTCACTTTGTTCTTGGTGAATTTGATGGTAATACATACACTCACTGGAATAAAAGCACATTTAACTAGTAGTAACTGTTTCCAAAAAATGCAATATATGGTTTTGAATGTTTTGCATATTGCTTTACATTTTCTATGTGAACCACGCTTGTGGGTTTTAAGGTAGAAAGGAGGAGTTCTTTAACTTTTTAAGATTTATTTCTATTCAGTTGTTTGATATATTGATCCAAATAAAAATCCAGTGAGACTTTCTATTAGCTATTTCACCTAGCATTTAATATTTTAAATATTTATTCAAGTATTTCCTTTCACAGTTAAGGTATTTTATCTCAGGTATCCAAAGCTGTAATATGTTCAAGAGCAAAAAGAAAGCAAATAATTTTTAAGAAACTGAATGATATTACTAAAGCAATTTATCTTTCTTGAATAAAATAGCAACACGTTTTGAATCTTTTAACAACACCAAATAAGCCCATTGTGAAAAGCAGTTTAGGCAAACCATATCTTAATATAACGATGCAAAATGCACTGAGAGAAAGGAGCATTACCAGGCCAAATGGATTGGCTTAAACATTTTCGACACATGCCACAAGTTCACATAATCAGCCTGAGGCAGTAGGAAACTTAAAAGCTAGTCTGATAGTGTTTCTTACAAATATTCTTTGAATTTTATTGCCTGTCTCCCACATGAGGCGTAATAGTTTCAATGTTCTAATTAGTACTTGTGTATATTGCTATTACTTTGTCTCTTTAATCACATTATTAAGTCTGTTATGGAGATTCCTTATAGAATCACACTTTATAATAGTGTTTCTAATTTGAATATGTCCTTTTTTATGTTGTCTGAATCTGAAACATCATAAACTCTTTTTATGGGTCCTTTGATAGTAGTCACTTTCCTGTTTTATGCTTGATTAGAACATACAGTACTAAGTAATAAAGAAACTTCCTGAAGCTTTGGAGTTTAGTACCAGAAAACATTTCAACTTTCTCAGGCTTTTTTTCCCTCTCTCTGAAATTAGGTCAAACAAATATATCCTTTTGTCCATATTAAAGTATTGAATAGGAAATACGTAAGAAAGAAACCACCTTTGTTAAATTAGAATAGATCTTATATAATTTCAGAGATTGCTTTTCAGTATGTTTTCAAAAAAGATATATAATAAAAAATTGTCTAAAAACTTTAAAGAATTCTGCTAATTTTCACAATTTTAAATTATAGATACATATAATTTTAAACATAAATTTAATTTGTAAAATTATGTTTAAATGCCAGTGAGAAGTAAGAAATAATACAGATATACGTCTCTCCCTCACTCTTTCTCTCACTCACCCTTTCTGAAGAGATAAACACACCATTAAATTCAGGAAAAGAAGTGTTCAGTTTAAGGGACTTCATGATAATATCTCTCCTTAGCCTGACACCGAATTTGAGAGAACATGAAATTAAGTGGGATTTTATAAAAAAAAGAAACCACACCAGAAATCAATACTTCTTGTAAAAGATAAAAAAATTGTACAGGTCAGAAAATGTAAGACAGATTCACAAACGATAGAGGGATTACAATTACCTAAAAGTCTTCATGTGAGTGAACAATGGTGAAATAAAGTAATTTTGGTTTCTATAAGAAGAAACAGCTTTTAAGAAAGCTTAAGGAAGCCGTAGCCCCTTTTGATGTCATCATTGGAGGCTTCTGAAGTCACAGTGAAGTGGTTTCCATCTGCAGTGGGGTTTGGATCAGAACCTAACTGTTAATAGACTTCACAAGGACTTTACTATCAGCTCTTGTAAACTCCTTTTTGTTCAAGAATATAAGGAAATTGGTGGAATTCAAAGAACAGCATATGTGATGAAGGATTTATCAGTGGAGATTAAAAAATTAAAAATTGCTATTTTCTGAAAAAAAATTGTGAAGGCTGGGGATAGATGCAAGAATTTATACTTGCTAACAATCACCTAAAAATTAGAAAAAGGGTATTATCTTAATTCCAAACTAAAATCTGATCAAAGGAAAATAATGGGAAATAATCCCCTTCATCTAATCTCTTGCATTCTGCAATTTCCTTCTCAAGTCAAGTAGAAGCTGTCTGCTCATTACAAGCAGTTTGCAAACATACACAAAAATCCATTTTCCAACATGGATATGATTAGTAATTATTGGTATTCATTTATATGCAAGATCTAAATGTCCAGGAGTCATTTAATGTTAAAATTATGCATAGTGAAGCTCCATGCCTTAAAATGTTTCATGGAACTTCCTAATTTCAATTTCATTGTTTGGTAACACTTCACTTAGTATTTACTTTATTTTTGTCAGTGGTGGTTTGTTTGTTTTTTTTTTTTTCCTTCTTTTTCTTTTCTCTCTAGTACTAGTAGTAGCATCTCAAAAAAAGTAAGTCAAGTGTCAGCAATTGTTTTCTCCCAGAGTTAAAACTTGGTGTAAAACTTAATACTTCCACCTCATCCTCTCACAAAGTAAATATTTCTCCCTGACAGGACAGAAAAATGAGAAGACAGTCTATCTTTAACAGTATTTAGGAAATGACAGTATTTTCAAGAATTCTTTGGGGATTTTCTCAGATTTTTCTAAAATAGAAAAGCTTGGAAAACAAAAGATAATAAAACAGAGGAAGAACTGTTCTGAGGTTTCCCCTCTCTATCTGATTTTTCAATGGTTTCTGAGGAAAACACTTATAAATTAAAATGAGACAGTCACGTTCTTCTGATTTTCTCGGTTTATTGGAAGCTTTTCACATCAACAGCTTTGTTGGACTGAATATCTACTACGTCCCCCTATCCAGAATATAATACAAATGTCTTTGGGATTCTTTTGCTGTTATTCCAGTGTATAAACTTTAGCACTACAAATAAGGATTTAAATGTGATAAAAAAACGTCTGAACATCTTGAGATACCACCTACAAGGATTAAAGAATTAAATCTAATCCTTACAGGTTTTCTAAGGTGTGTTTGTAAGAAAGCAGTATATATATTGGCAGTCTGCAAAGCAAAATTTATTCACAGTCTTTGTTCTTTGTATTGCAGTAAACACAGTAGCTAAATGTTAAGCTTGCAATTTTCAAGAAATATGAGAGTTAAAGTACTTTCTCTCAATACTGTCATTGCCATTTGATAGCCACCAAGTGTAGGTAGTCTTAGTCTAATTTCCCAAAACATAAGCAGCACCATAACAATTAATGGTATTTGTTACCTTTTTTGACAATCTCATTAGAGAGAAGTAGTGAATAAATAAAGGATGATTTAGCTTCTCTGCTCAACAGAGGATAGTTCAGGAGTTGACTAAAGTCATCTACATGCAGACTGTTACGGCTTGTGGTCTATTTATGCTACAGTTTTGAAGCAATTTCCTGGCTTGTGAGCCCTGAGAGTCTCCTTATGAAAATTAGTAACTTTCAGAAGAGTATTTCTTATTTCTTATTTGGATTTCTTTGGAACCTTAAGCACTCAATGTTAACAATTAGATGTTCTCAGCTAGAATGTCTCTCTATCTCAAAAAAAGTGTCTGTCTAGCTCATGTCTTTCTTTTGTAAACTTTCTTACTGCAATTACGTGTGAAATAGTTTCGTTTGTATGTGCAACAACAGTAATTGTTTGAGCAAATTACATCACTGTTCAAAGTTCTTTAGCTGTGCTACCAGGATAAGGCATTTTTTTGAAGTTACTTTGAAAAATAAATGTTTTAGAAGTGGGACAGAGCTCTAGAGTTTAGAAATTTTCTCTTACTCTGCGCAGTTCATGGAATCATAGAATCATATGGGGTTGGAAGGGACCTCTGGAGATCATCTAGTCCAAACCCCGCCGCCAGAGCGGGTCTACCTACAGCACATTGCACAGGAACTTGTCCAGGTGGGTTTTGTCCACCACCTCTCTGGGCAGCCTGTTCCAGTGCTCTACCACCCTCACAGTAAAGAAGTTCCTCCTCATGTTTAGCTGAAATTTCTTATACTCAAGTTTGTGCCCATTTCCTCTTGTCCCTGGGCGCCACTGAGAAAAGACCAGCTCCATCCTCCTGACACCCTCCCTTTAATTATTTGTATGCATTAATTAGATCTCCCCTCAACCTTCTCTTCTCAAGACTAAAAAGACCCAGGTCCCTCAGCCTCTCCTTGTAGGAGAGATGCTCCAGGCCCTTAATCATCTTTGTGGCCCTTTGCTGTACCTTCTCCAGCAGTTGCCTGTCCTTCTTGAACTGGGGAGCCCAGAACTGGACACAGTACTCCAGATGGGGCCTCACCAGGGCAGAGTAGAGGGGCAGGATGACCTCCCTCGACCTGCTGGCCACGCTCTTCTTGTTGCACCCCACGATGCCATTGGCCTTCTCGGCCACAATGGCACATTACTGGCTCATGGTCATCCTGTTGTTCACAAGAACTCCCACGTCTTTTTCCTCAGAGGTGCTCTCCAGCAGGTCAGCCGCCAAAAATTCATGTTGAATAGAAATACACTTGCCAGTTTCACACAGCTTTAGAATCTTTCACAGATATTACTATGTTTTTACATGCCCCGGTTTGAAGTAAAACAGAACCAACTTTCTGTTCAGTAATTTTACATCTTAGCTAGGCCTCTTCTAACTCTCTGAAACTAATGGCATATTGTGGAGAAAACTGCTAGTTCTCAGAGTGATAAGACCGATGTTTGTGCTACATGCCAAGCAATATTGCCGAGGAGATCAGCTGCAGTGGAGGTAAGTGGTGGTGTGGGAAGGGATCGTGGCAAAGAAACCTTAAAAGGACCGACAAGGAGCTCTTTTTGAGGGCTTTAGAAGCCGGTAACAGCGAATGGTCCCTGCCAGAAGCCGGCTGCTTGTGGGCGGGCTGCCGAGGGGGTGCAGGCAGAACCACTCCCCACCCCCCACACCCCCCCCTTCGGGTAAAAGAGGCCTCTCAGGAGCACAGTATCTAGTCACTGCACATTGGGAACTGAGCAAGGCACAGGGAGTGGCCAAGGAGCACACGGGAAGAACCCGAAGCTCTGTCGGCTAGCCAGGTGAGTCCTCCTGGTTACCCTCACCACCTCTGTAGGAATTCAGCCACGGTCTCCACCAGGAGGAAGGTCATGCGTTTGACCCTAAACAGAATGGATGTGGGAACCCAGACAGAGCTCCCACGGAAACATGCTGCTGTCCAGGTCACAGGCTGCAGGGAGTGCCAGGACCTTTTACTGGTAACAGATGATAGCTGTGAGACCTGCTGTATAACATGAGAGTAGATCAATGCTCTGCTCAGCATGGTGGCAGAGCTGAAAGAAAAAGTTGAAAGACTTACTAATAACAGGGAGAAAGGCAGCAAGGGTCCAGGAGCCCCTGTAGGCACCCCTGGTCAGGCTGAAGACAAAAGCATAAATGAAAAGAGTGAGTGGAAGCAGGTTCGCTGTCGGGGCACCAGCCAACCTCCCACCTTACATACCTCATCGTGTAAAGTACCTCTGAGGGACAGATATGGGGCTCTGCTTGAGAATGGCCAGTTGAGCAAGGAAGTAGGTAAGGAGTACCCTATAACACAGGTGTCTCCTAGGCCAAAAAAGCGCATACCCCAGATCACCACCACACCCCCTAAGAAAAAGTGAAAGGTTACGGTTGTTGGGGACTCCTTCCTGAGGGAGACAGAGGGCCCAATATGCCAGGTGGACCCTCCTCAGAGGGAAGTTTTCTGCCTTCCTGGAGTCTGGGTGAAGGATGTCATCAGGAAACTTCCTGGTTTAGTACAGGTCCTCAGATTATTGCCCACTACTGATATTCTATGTAGGTGCAGAGGAGACAGCAACTCAAAGCTCAAGAGCTATAAAGAGAGACTTCAGAGAGCTGGGAGGCTTAGTAAAGGAATCTGGGATGCAGATGATTTTTTCGTCGCTCCCTCCAGTGGCAGGCAATGATGCTGAGAGGAGGAGATGGATCAAATCAGTCAATACATGGCTCCGTGGCTGGTGTCTCCACCACAACTTTGGGTACTTTGATAGTGGGTTGGTCCATACGACACCGGGCTTGTTAAGAGGAAATGGAAGATGCCTCTCTCAAAAGGGGAAGACAGTTCTGACCTGAGAGATAGTGGGGTTAATTGACAGGTCTTTAAACTAGATGTGAAGGGGGAGAGGGGTGATAACATCAGACCTGTCCTTGAGGCTCCTGAGGCAAAGGGAATCTGGGAGTCACAGGCAAAACACCACAAAAGGCCACCTGAAGAGCAACACGAAGGAAATGGAGCCATTCCAGCCAGTAAGTCAGCCCCATTGGGCGCCCAGCTGAAGTGCCTTTGCATAAATGCACGCAGCATGGGGAACAAGCAAGAGGAGTTAGAGATGTGCGCATGCCTCCACGGCTACGATCTTATTGGCATTATTGAGATGTGGTGGGGTGGCTTTTATGACTGGAGTGTTGGAATGGAGGGTTACAGACTCTTCAGGAAGGACAGGATGGGAAGATGGGGAGGGGGTGTTGCCGTCTATGTCAACGACCAGCTGGAGTGTGTGGAGCTCCACCTGGGGATGGATGAAGACCTGACAGAGAGTTTATGGGTCAGGATTAAAGGGACCGCAGGGACAAGTGATGTTACAGTATGGGTCTGCTACAGACCACCAGATCAGGGTGACAGGGAGGATAAGGCCCTCTATAGACAGCATTGCGCTCGCACACCCTGGTCCTCATGGAGGACTTCAACCACCCCGATGTCTGTTGGAAGGACAACACAGAAGGGCACAAGAAATCCAGGAAGTTCTTGGAATGCATTGATGATAACTTTCTTCTTCAAATGATCGAGGAGCCAACGAGGAAAGGAGCCCTGCTGGACCTTGTCCTTACTAACAAGGAGGGGATGGTAGGAAATGTCAAGTTCAAGGGTAGCCTTGAACTGCAGTGATCATGAAATGGTGGAGTTCAAGATTCATAGGGCAGCGAGAAGAGTGTGCAGCAAGCTCGCTACCCTGGACTTCAGAAGAGCAGACTTTGGTCTGCTCCCAATCTCCCAATCAGAGAGATCTGATTGGGAGGATAGCATGGGAAGAAGAACTGGAGGGGAAAGGGGCCCAAGAGGGCTGGTTGGTATTCAAGGATTGTCTCCTCCAAGCTCAGGAGAGGTGCATCCCCAAAAAGCAGCAGTCAGGCAAAATAGCCAGCAGGCCTGCGTGGATCAACAAGAAACTGCTGGACAAGCTCAAAATCAAAAAGGAGGCCTATAGAGGGTGGAAGCAGGGACAGGTAGAATGGGCAGAATACAGAGAAAGGGTCTGAGTGGTCAGGCACAAGATCAGGCAAGCGAAAGCCCAGGCAGAACTAAATCTAGCCAAGAACATCAGAGACAAGAAGAAAAACTTCTACAGATATGTAAGGGACAAAGGCAAGACTAGGGAAGTTGTGGGCCCTCTCCAGAAGGAAACGGGAGACCTGGTCACCCAGGATATGGATAAGGCTGAGCTACTGAACAAATTCTTTGCCTCAGTCTTCACCAGAAAGAGCTCAAACCACACTACCCAAGGCAAAAACACTACCGGGGAAGGCAAAAACAGGGGCTCTGCAAATGAAGAACTGCCCACAGGTTCAAGACCTCTTAAGGAAGCTGAAGGTGCATAAGATTCAAGACCTCTTAAGGAAGCTGAAGGTGTATAAGTCCATGGGACCTGATGAAATCCATCCATGGGTCCTGAGGGAGCTGGCGGATGAAGTTACTAAGCTGCTTTCACAGGATCATCATGATTGGAAGGGACCTCTGAGATCAAGTCCAACCACAAAAAATCCCCCCAAAACCCAAAAAACCTCACCAACAACACACACAACACCCCACCACATCACACCAACCCACAAACCAATAATCTTGGGCAATGGAGCATGCCCTGAAGAGCCACGTCTACACATTTCTTAAATACCTCCAGGGATGGTGACTCCACCACCTCCCTGGGCAGGCTGTTCCAGTGCCTGACCACCCTCTCAGTAAAGTAATTCTTCCTAATATTTAATCTAAACCTTCCCTGCAGCAACTTCAGACCATTTCCTCTGGTCCTGTCATTATTCCCTTGGGAGAAGAGGCCAACACCTACCTCTCTACAACCTCCTTTCAGGTAGTTGTAGAGGGCAATGGGGTCTCCCCTCAGCATTCTCTTCTACAAACTAAACATGCCCAGTTCCCTCAGTCTCTCCTCATACGATTTGCTCTCTAGACCCTTCACCAGCTCGGTGGCTCTCCTCTGGACACACTCCAGCAGCTCAATGTCCTTCCTGTAGTGACAGTCCCAGAACTGAACACAGTACTCGAGGTGAGGCCTCACCAGTGCCCAGTACAGAGGCACCATGACTTCCCTACTCCTGCTGGCCACGCTATTCTTGACACAGGCCAGGATGCCATTGGCCTTCTTGGCCACCTGGGCACACTTCTGGCTCATGTTAAGCCGGCTGTCCACCAGCACTGCCAGGTCCTTTTCTGCTGGGCAGCTTTCCAGCCACTCTTCCCCAAGCTTGTACTGTTGCCTGGATTTATTGTGACCGAAATGCGGGACCCGACACTTGGCGTTATAAAACCTCATACAATTGGCCTTGGCCCATTGATCCAGTCTATCCAGATCCCTCTGTATAGCCTTCTGACTCTTTCCATCGTATTTGAGAAATTGTGGCAGTCTGGTGAAGTTCCCGCAGACTGGAAAAGGGGAACATAACCCCGATATTCAAAAAAGGAAAAAAAGAAGACCCAGGGAACTATAGGCAAGTCAATCTCACCTCTATGCCTGGCAAGATTATGGAGCAGATCCTCCTGGAATCTTTGCTAAGGCACATGGAAAATAAGGAGGTGATTGGAGACAGCCAACATGGCTTCACCAAGGGCAAATCATGCCTGATAAATTTGGTGGCCTTATATGATACTTGGTTGACAAGGGCAGATGTCGTCTACCTGGACTTGAGCAAAGCATTCGACACTGTCCTGCATGACATCCTGGTCTCAAAATTGGAAACTAATGGATTTGATGGATGGACCACTCAGGGGATAAGGAGCTGGCTGGCTGGCCCCACTCAAAGGGTTGTAGTCAATGGCTCAATCTCCAATGGGTGGTCAGTGACGAGTAGTGTTCCTCAGGGGTCCGTACTGGGACCAGTGCTGTTCAACATCTTTGTTGGAGACATAGACAGTGGGATAGAGTGCACCCTCAGCAAGTTAGCCGATGACGCCAAACTTGGTGGTGTGGTCGACACGCTGGAGAGAAGGGATGTCATCCAGAGGGACCTGGACAGGCTTGAGAGGTGGGCTTGTGCAAATCGCATGAAGTTTAACCAAGCCAAGTGCAGGGCCCTGCACCTGGGACGTGGCAATCCCAGGCACAAATACAGGTTGGGCAGAGAATGGCTAGAAAGCAGCTCTGAGGAGAAGGACTTGGGGGTGTTGGTGGATGAGAAGCTCAACATGAGCTGGCAGTGCGCACAGGCAGCCCAGAAAGCCAACCACATCCTGGGCTGCATCAAGAGAAGCGTGGCCAGCAGGTCACGGGAGGCGGTTCTGCCCCTCTACTCTGAGCTCGTGAGACCCCACCTGGAGTACTGTGTCCAGCTTTGGAGTCCTCAACACAGGAAGGACATGCCTCTGTTGGAATGGATCCAGCGGAGGGCCACAAAGATGATCAGAGGGATGGAGCATCTCCCTATGAGGATAGGCTGAGAGAGCTGAGGTTGTTCAGCCTGGAGAAGAGAAGGCTCCAGGGCGACCTTATAGCAGCCTTTCAACACCTGAAGGGAGCCTACAGGAGAGCCAGAGAGGGACACTTTGTCAGGAAGTGTAGTGAAAGGACAAGGGGTAATTGGATGAGGGGAGATTTAGATTAGATACTAGAAATAAATTCTCTACTGTGGGGGTGGTGAGGCACTGCAACATCTTGCCCAGGGAAGTCGTGGATGCCCTATTCCTGGCAGTGTTCAAGGCCAGGCTGGATAGGGCTTTGGGCAACCTGGTCT
Organism: Calidris pugnax; assembly: GCF_001431845.1. NCBI lineage: Eukaryota > Metazoa > Chordata > Aves > Charadriiformes > Scolopacidae > Calidris > Calidris pugnax. The sequence goes on from NW_015094510.1 coordinate 2,912,367, forward strand.
AGTGGGAGGTGTCCCTGTCTATGGCAGGGGGGGTGGAACTAGATGATCTTTAAGGTCCCTTCCAACCCAAACCATTCTATGAATCTATGATTCTCTGATAATAGTATGCAGAGAGGCTCTTGCTTATACTTATTACCATAACAGCCAAGGTCAGCCAATTTCGTTATCTGTCCCGTTAGAGGGTCAGAAATGGAGAAGCATAGAAGGATCACACCAGTAGAGAGCTGGTCAAGACAGCTGACCCAAAACTGACCAACTGGGGTAATCCATCCCATCTGCCCCATGCTCAGTATAAAAGCTGAGGGATCAAAGGGTTAACTCTCTTTCTTCAATGGCTGACATCCGAAGAGGACTCTATCTGTTGATCTGCCTTTGATCCCGATATGTGTGTTCCTGACTCCAGAGCTGGAACCTAGTTCCCATCCGTCGCTGAGTCCAGTCTGGGACTTCCCCAGTGCCTGCGGTGACATCATCCTGAGAGTTTATACAGTTTTGTATATATTGTACCTATTTCATTATTTTCTTCTTTTTGATTTTAATATTAAATTTCTTCATTAAAGTAGTTTAGTTCATTCTAAACTTCTAAATCTCCTTATCTCTTCCTCTCCTCTCCTCTCCTTTTTTCTGGGGAGGGAAGGGCCATCTGTCAATCTGGTTCTGGTAAATTTGGCCATGACACTACAAGAGAGAAGATCCTAATTAACTGTGAAGATGCCAACATCTATAATAATTCAACAGCAGAAGCAGGAAGATTAACATGTGCATAAATAATACGAACACAATGTACATAATGAGAAAGTTAAATATTTTTCAGTTTGTCCAGAAAAAAAAAAGGAGGAAAGTGGCAATATGCTCACTTTAATGTGTAGCAGCTAAAAGGAAGACTGTTGCTGCTAAGACAAAGTGATAATTTTGTGGCAAAAATTTAGCTGTAATGAAAAAAACCACAAAACCAAACCCCAGCATTAAAATTGCCATTGAAATAAGGTACTGTCTCATGCTATCTAAGCTTTTAAGATCTTTTTGCTTTCACAATGCAAATTATGAGTAACTCAATAGGAAGTCACTTATCTACAGGACTACAGTGAAAAAGAAATCATAATCAGATTCATATATTGTAAATGAAAGGGAAAATAGGAGTTGTTTCAATAACTGTACATATTCAGGCTTCAGTAAGTGCTGGGTTAAAGCAAGTGTAGAAACACAAAGCAATCTGAGTAGCTATATAGATTAAAATTTTAGAGAGTAAATTAAAGGCATGATCTGGCTCAAAAGTATAAATACATAAATTCAGATAACAACACATGAGGTAGGTGTCTAAGCTCCTGTGACAGAAAGTAAAAATTCACTAATTTAAACACAGACATTCAATCACAGTTGAGATGTCAGGGTATTGAGGATATTCACACATGATCCAGAACAGTATATTTCTCTTAAGGTGTTGTCTTGGTTTAGATTAGGCAGATGACATTATGGGATCTAGGCATATGTATAAATATGTGATTGATATGTGGAATCGGGTGAAGTGAAATAATCCATTAGTGAGCCTGCAACAAATAGTATCAACTGGAAACTGAAAAAAATCACTAGGAGCAAAATACGCTAAAGGGAACTAGAGTTTCTGCATGAGCTACGACCAGAACTATTTGAATGGCCTATAAGAAGATTTAGTCACTTACTCATTCTATGTCTCCATAACATTCATGTCTGGAACACCAGAATGGAGAATATAGTTCTGAACACCAAAATGAACACCTCAGGATTTAAAATTTAAAATCATGGAAAATGCCCAGTGAAAGAGCAGCTATGCTCCATTTATTTAGTTGACTGTTAATCATTTTCCATTGCAGAAGCAATTTCAACTTTATCCAAATATGTTGGCTCAACACACTATTCTGTCTGCTGGAATATTTTTAGCACTGTTACTCTGAAGGTGGATTTGTTTACTTTGAGGACATCAGAAAAAAATGTAGGATGTTAAAAGAGTATATGTGTTCATGTTACAGTGAATGTGACTGCTAAGAAATGTTATTCAGACATGGTAGCTGGTAGGGCATCTCTCTACTACCAATAGGTGACAGAAATGGAATCGTTCCTGTTTTGCCTAATCAAGTTTTGCAACCAGAAGACCAATTTGTTGCAGTATTCCTATAAATCAAGGACTGCTGCACTGGACCTATCCGAGTATTCAAAGATATTTCATTCTGTTAATTGCTTTTGTTAGATTGGGGTTTTTTGGCATTTGCTTGGTGGGGTTATTTTTTGTTTGTTTGGTTGGTTGGTTGGGTTTTTTTTATCAGAAATCCTTTGTTTCAACCTCCACCAAAGTGTAAATTCTGGTCAACGAATGCAGTTAGGAAAAATAAAACTTTAGGTAGTGTCCACAGTAGCTAGTATTCAACAGAGAGAGAAATAAAAGTTGGAGAAAGCCCAGGCAATGAAAGATACAAACAATGACCACACATAAAAAACAAAACAAAACAAAACAAAACAAAGAAAAGCAAAGAAATAGAGAAATTGGAGCAGCTCTTCCAAAAATAATATATGCTCCAAGAATAATGGAGAGCTTGGAAGGTATAATCAAAATGATATAAAGATTGTGCTTATGCTTCCAGTAAGCCCATTTTCACACTGGATTCAATTGGCATGTCAGAGAGCAGCAGAAAGGAAGCTGTGAAGATTGGTGTGATTAAACAGTTCATGTTAGCTGAAATGTACCTTTGGTGTGACATCATGTAATGGTTCTTCTATCATTATATTTTACTGACATCTGCACTTTTTTGTCTTCTAGAAACAGATGGACTTGCCTGTGGTACGTGATCTGAATTACTGATAATATAGATTGAACAGTAATTTCATATAAAAAAGAATTAGCAGCCTGGAAAAGCAGCTGAGTCTGGCAGACTATTTGGGTCTTAGAAATTGCAAACAATGATAAAACTTCTAATTTCAAACTGACAAAACTTCTAATATCAAACTTATAAACCTTTGGGACAGTTAAAGGAAATTTGTATGAACTTCACTTTTATACAGAGTGCACTTCCATCCATAGGTTAAATACATATCTTAGTTTTCAATTTAAATATAGATTTAAGCATGTCCTTTTTTTACACTGCTGTCCTTTCAGTAGAACTAGGAGGAAGTTAAGTCACCTGCTTGCTGGAGCTGTCACTTGCAGTGCTCTAATAAGTCCTTGGATCACTATTAAGAAGTATTAAGATTTCTCAATCAGTCTAATTTCTTTGTGATTCATTGTATCAAAAAGAGGGCTTTTGGAGGGTTATTTTGCCTGATAACCTGCAGAAATGAGTTAGCAGGGTGAAAGAATTTGTAACATTCAGGTCATGCATTTAACCACATGTCCTTTGCACCATTCATCACACAAGATATTATGATACTGTACCTTTAATTCATTGAGAAATCATGTTGTTCCTGATTGCTTTGGTCTGCTAGAGTCTACATAAGCATTATATAAGTTTAGTATTAGCATAGAAACAGATCCCTCAAAATTAATTAAAGAGGAACTCACGAAATCTCAGGCAGGAGCAGAAGCAGACTGGAAAGGGTAAAGCCTTTGCAAGCAGCTGGTGAAAGTACAAAGCAGAGAGTAGACACGGAGCTGGAATAAAACCAGAGAAGAACTATAGAGCAACCATTTTATTGAGTCCGTAGCCTAGGTTTATATGCTATTGTAGATATTCAGTTGTTTCAAATCTCAGGGAATTTACTCCTTCAGGGAAGTGATAGGGGCATGATGAGGTTACTGGGCAGTAAAGATCAGAAGTAATTCCTTTAGGTCTTCAGGTGAAACAAATTAAGAAATAGTGAATTAGCCTGGAATAGTCTCTTTCTTGAGATGAGTAACAGATGCTGATATCTTTCTCTATGCGTTAAAGTACATAGGACTAATTCAACTACCAAATTTATGTGTATTTTAAAAAAATAAATTAAAAAATCTTAATGATTAAATTTTAACTATATTTTAGTAATTTTAATAGATAGTGCGATGAGATTTATATCACCTTACTTCAAAAATTCAGCTCTCAGCTAATCAGATGAATAGCCTATAATATTTTTAAAGCTGGTGGACAAAAAGTGCTAACAAAGGACAGTCCTTAAAGTACATGGCTAAAGCAGGTTACGTGAGCTGTACCATAAAGGTGTCTCTGGGTTTTCTGTGAGCACAGAAATAGCTCCATGAAAAACTTACTCCACCTATTATGAGAGTAAGAGAAGTTGCCGTTTTACGAAACCCAATTGCAATTAGAGAATTCTTCCCCTATATCTCATCAGATAGAAAATTAGTTTGCAAAACTGTCTTCAAAATATATCTTCTAATTCTGTTTGCAATCAGTATTTCGCTATATTTTATTTCAGTGAACATATATTGCAATCAAATATTTGACAACGTTTGACATTAGCACAGAATTAAAAATACAAATAACATAAAGCATTCAGTGCTTCTCTCATAACAAACATTAATTCTAAATTCCATATCAGTTTAGCTATCATGGTTCCCATGTCAATTTATTTTCATATCCCAGATTCATCACGACTAGGGAATGCATCTGTTGCCTTACTCATTTGAAATTGAATAAATTTCATTTTTAATTCAAATAAGCAAAACTCCCACAGTTATTAAGGAGCTGATATGTAACTGCAGCAGAGGAATGAAAGCACAGCACAGGAGAAGAGTGGCTGTGGGATAGCACCTGTTTCTTGGAAATTTACATAATCTGGGATGAATTCAGGCACCACTCCTCTTTTGACTCTACAAAAAACATTTAACATTGGTTGCACTAAAACTCTGCTTAGGAACGGAGAGTGGGGTGGGGGCTGTCATACTGAGTAATCCCGTTATTACTGACAGCTCTACTATGTCTCCTAGGTACCCCTTATTTGCTTTGGCAACAGAGATATCTGGGAGTAACTCAGCGGAGATGGGGCTGGGTAGAAGGGATCAGTATACAATGTGGATATACCCCACAGATACACAGTCTGCCAAATGTATTTAGGAGACATGTTTACTGGCAGTTCTTAAAATTGTGGCATTAACTTCTCCTGAAGTGTGAATGCAGACTTCACCATTATAAGGCAACTTGCTTAGGAATCACTTAACATTATAGTTCATACAAATAAATTGGATTTATCTAACATTTAGGCCGCACGATGCCTCCTTTACTAGGGAGTAAGTCACTCAAAGAGCCCAGATATAGCTGACTGATGCATGGGCTAGACCTTGGGAGATTCCAGAATCAGTGGCTCTTTTGCAAGTATTTCTTCATTAGAGCGGCCATGATTTGGCCACAAGGATTTATTTATATAGCTTTTGTTTGTGTGTTCACTTTATTGAACATGTAAAACATTGGATTAATCCATAACAGGGCTAAATTATTAGAACATGAGCTAGCCACAGAGGTTAATGAAAATATAATTAGTACTGCATGTGCTACATGCAGTTGAAAAGAGGGTCATAAATCCTATTAATCCTTCTTAGTTCAGGAATTATTGACCTGAAAGACCATAATGGGTATGGTCTATAGTGTCAGTGAAGTTGAAGTGCAAGCAGATGATATGTTACTGCTTCTCATTCATTTGATTCATTTTGAATATGGGGAGGAAAAAACTGAAGTAGTTTTGGCATCATTGTGATGCATCATAAGCAAAGGAAGTGGTGAACAACGAATGTTTAGTATTCATTCTGTAGTGCCATATATGTGATTCATAAGCAGAGCTGTAGCTAGATATCATGCATATTATTCAGAGACAGGCATTCATAGTTAAGATATTTTATGCACTTCTGTAGTGTAATGTAAAGGTAGTAATAACTTAATAGCAACTTACCTCACTCAAAATAGAAGAAAATAAAACAACAGACACAACCCCCAGTACTCCATGTGGTGAGATATGAGCCTGCTAGGTATATCCAAGGACATTTCCCTTAACTAGTTACTGTATTTGGAATGGAAAAAAGTAAGATTTAGCAAAAAAAGTTCGAAATAAAAAAGTTGTAAATAAAAATAAAAAAACAACCCATAACAATACAGCTCTGTCTTTAATTAAAGTACACATGAATTAATAGTTAAATATATTAGTGCTTGCAGACTTCCTGCTTGTCTCATTCACAGTTAAAGAGTATTACAGCTTCTCTTCCTTTAGATTTCTTCTGACTGCTTGCACCTATTTCTATTTTTGATTATTTGTTAATAATTGTCTCCCATAGAGTTCACTACCAGTTAATCTGAGACAGTTTATACATTGTAAAGGTTAGTTTAGACTCTGCACTAGTACTCGTTAGAAACAATTCTAGAAACAGGTAGGTGTAACTGAAAAAAAATATGTTTTGAACTCACACATTTTTTTGCAAGTGCTGCTAGGCAGCAGTGATTCTCTTTAGTTCTTTCCTGGACATAAAAAAAAATAGTGCTAACAGGGAGCAATGACCCCCTTTGGAGTATCAAGCCTGTTTTAGAGGCTTTCAGGTTTGCTTGGGTCAACTGTTTTAACTATTTTGCCGAATTAACGGAACTTTGTTCCATTCCTAGAAACAGACAGTTGCCTCATAATCCCCAAAAACATCAGCTAGGTTTTTAAGAAAGATATCATGATATCAAATATCATGACATCATTAATGGATTTACAGGAGTTATGTTAAGAAATGCATAGCACATTCAATTAGCACATTGAAATATTAGTGTAGATTGGATTTGTGCCTTTAAGGGTATTTAGTTGTTGTGGTCAGCCCTAGGGAGGAGTAAATAGTTAGTGAATACAATAATCCCTATGAAATTTAATAAAGGTTAAATATATCCCCAGATAGCAGTTAAGTGTTAAGTTAAAAGTTAATGCCTTGCTGTATTGTGCTGTTTAGTGGGATAAGAGCAGTACTCTGGTATGACAAATTGCAGGAAGACAGAGCACCGTACACATTAGAATCCACTCCCTTTCCCAGACCCCCATTCTTTAATGTTTTGCTTGGAATCAGTAATGACATAATAACTTAAATTATTATCTTTCACATGCAGATCATGTGAAATTGATATGATGAGCAAGACCAATGCATCCTTTTTTTGTCATACTTGCATCCTCACTGCAGATGAGAATTATCAGGAGTGCACATTCAGGTAATCCAAATGGAAATTGGCCTGTGTAATTTAAAATCAAACTTACAAAATTTCTCTCGTTATGAAATATGTGCTTTATCTTCTTGTAACGGTAAGCAGCAGACAAGAAGATTCTAGCAGGCATTCTGCACACAGGGTCTTGGTTGACTGGGTAGGAACAAGTGTTTTACTTGGAGTTTTAGGGGAATGGACATCAAGTCCACTGGGGAAAATTGGATGATCTTAATTTGCAAGAAGTATTAATCAGTGCTTTCGTTCTTGACCCTACAGCTGGCCACTTAAAGAAAAATGATGCTCAGTCATATTTGAAAGCTGGACTCTTTTTCAGCCAAAAATTGCAATCTGCTACAGGTCACTCAAAAAAAAAAAAAAAGGAAAAAATTGTGTCTTTAAACTGCTAAAGATAAACAAAATAATCAAGCAGAAACATAAGACTGTTAGGGGGTGTGTGGATAACACAGAATATTCAAAAATGTCATGAGAGAAAACTTAAGCCACTACCTTGCAGTTTTGCATGAGCTCCACTCATCCCAACGGAGTTCCAAGGGAGCAGAGAACCTGCACCGCAGGATTGGGCCTGTCTGCTGGGCAGTATGTCCAGATTCCCACTGCAGTTCAGCACAGTCTCACCATATTTAAAGAAAGTGACACTAGTAAGACATAAAAAGGGAAAGCTATGAACCTGGGTTGTCAAACAAAAAACTCTAATCTAAACTTAATTAAACTAGTTCTCAGTGTAAAAAGAGTGTGAGCTTAAAAACACCTTAGAGTAAGAAAACCAATTTTATTAAAGTTCTATGTTATTAAAGTTCTAATAGAATTAAATGTTTCTAATTCTTTTTTTTTCCTTCTGTGTTTCATTCTAATTCTAATAGTAAAGTTGTGAAAATGATCTTCTAAAAGGGAATTGAATATACAATATCTCTCTCACCTTAATCAGTCTTATCTCTAAAAAATGACAATAGTACTTTTTATACCTATATATTATAAACTTATGATTTTCTTATAGCTTTGATGGTATGCTTAGGAAAAAAAAAAAAAAGGGAATTAATTCATTCAGAACTGAAGTTTATGCCTGACTGAGCTTCTAAAATTTTTAAGACAACTCTAATGGTCTTGTTAAATGATCTCTGCCCAAAATAGATCCTAGGTGAGTTCACAATATTTCACTTTGTCAGAGAACAGTTTCAACAGATAATAAAATGTAATTAACTCTTTTAACAAAAAATTATGCTAAGATCCACTTTACAATATAGGTGGTTTAAGTTTTCTGAAAAAAATTTCTTCACAGAATAGAAGATGGGCACATTCTAAATTCTGTCAAGGTTTGAGGGTTTGAATGACAGTGCAATTTTTTATTTTTCCTTAAAATATTGACATCTTCACCTTCTTCCAGCACCTGTTTTTACAAATCTGGAGAAACTTGGTCTATATATTCTGCGGTACTGTGGGATAAAATTCTGTGGCAGAGATTGTGGTCTAAGTTTTACATACTTAGTTTGTAACTCAATTAGAATTGTGCTATATGTTACCCGTGTTATACGTAACATAATTAACACAGTGATATTGTGTTAATTCACAGTATTTCCATCCCCCCTCATTTTTATTCCTCCATGTAAACACATGTATTGGTCTAGTCTATAACACAAATTATAATTTGTGATATAGATATATAAAAAATACCTGGTTTCAACAATCACTATTTTTTATGATGATTCTGTTATCTTTTGCAGAGAGCACAAATCCAAATGACTTTATAGGTATAATATTATTTGTGTCTTGTAGTACAGAATATCAATGCCTTGTCTCATACATGTCACTGAATGGCCATATATTCAAAGCAATTCTAACAATCATTTAAATAAATTGAGATTCTGTATTACAGTCTTGCAGTGGGTACAGTGTGTAAGAGATTCTGAAATAATGGATTAAAGGAGGGGTATAAGGTGTAGGTGCTCTCCTTGCTAAACCTAAGAGGTGATATTCAGGTTAAGATTAAAGGTATAGGAGTAACTCTCATTCTTCCAATTTATAAGTTGAAAAGCTTAACTCAGACGTAGTTGACAGACCTAGTTGTCTGGTATAATTTGAGATGATGTAGGACATCAGACGTATTAATATGGGACTGGCAGGTATTACAAAACAGCTAGGAGTGATTTGCTCTCCTCTCTGCATGTTAGTTGGAGGCAGAAGGACACCTTTTAGTGTCTAAAGGCAAACAAATTGATATCCACTAGGTTGTAATGGGAACTTAGACATCTAATTCACATACCAAAGCCTGCACTGTAGACATGGAGGGTGGGTTTCATCTACCTAAACAGAAGCACCTGGTGCTATGGACGATGCCCTGAGGTAGATGAGGTATGTATGCAGGCCTGACACATATAACACAAGAGCTGTGAGAGATATGTTCACTTCTGAGAGGCAGTTCGATCCTAGGAGGGATGTATTATAACATCTACTCAGGCACTAGATTTTTAATGAACGCAATTGATCTATAGTTCTCATCACCTGAAATGGAAGCTTAGATACCTATTTCATATATAAACAAAAACATGCACGTAGCTCAGTCTAGTTGCCTATACTTCAGAGCTGATAATTCCCTAAAATAATGATCTTGTGCTATAGGATGCTGCCTGTCTCTAGCTGCCACTCAGAGGTTTGCATGGCTCACCCGTAGATGTTATGTCATATCTGCTAGCTCCTGACAAATTTATTAATGGCCCTGTACAGACTGTTTTAGGTAACTGATTGAAGACTCATGTGTTGTGTTTTGGTTTTAGAAAATTTCAGTGTTACAAAAATCTGGACTCAACTTTTTATCCAACAAATATTTACAGCAAGCTGAAGGCTCTGAGGTGCATTTACTAATTGTTAGGCATCTCCACTGCCAAACACACCCTGCAAGGGAAATTTCCTGTCATCTTTATATCTGGAACTCCATCCAAGTGTTCTGAGTTCACCACTGATGAGTCATTAGTAAGCTCTTCTTATAGACATAACATAGAAGAGGCAATTGTGAACAAACACTATAGTATATGGAAACTGCCATATACAGTCCCCAAGCAGTTAGATAAAGAATTCTACTATTTCCCTGTACTCTTTACAGGAACTTTCAGCTTTCTGAGCTGGGTGGTGAGGAAACAGCTGGTAATTATTATTGCGCTGGAATTATTTCTGGTCTTGAGTTTCTGGTTTTGGGTTGTTTTTTGGTTTGGGGGTTATTATTTGGTTTTTGTTTTGTTGTTGTTGTTGTTTTGGTTTGGGTTTTTTTTCTTCCTTTTTTTTAAATCAAATGAATTGTAAACTAAATACTCATTCTTAAAGAGATTTTGTAATTTATCTATGGAATGTTTATATACATGTACATACACAGACACACACTCCCCGTATATGTGTGAGTTATATATTTAGGCACACGTGAAATAAATATGTATATAGATATATGAGATATATGTAATAACACGTTACAATGCACTGGTTATTTATTGCTAAGACTATGATGGGTGATTATAATACACTTTGTGTAATCCCCGCATTTGATATAACATCTCCTCTTGAATAGAGATAGAGGACAATTGAGAGCTGAGGGGAAGTGTTAATTTTCTTTGGTTCAACTTAGGGTTTCAGTGGCTGCTAAACAGGACTGCAAGTTGCAACCTAAACATATTTTGTTCTCAGTCTGTACTAAATGCTTCAGCAGGCAATTTTGTGTCTATATAGTTTTCTCTATAGTGTTAGATAAAAGTTTACCCAGCCTACGTGGAATCCTCAAAAGACTGATCAGCAGATTCTGCAGTCACTTCTTTCTCAATACATTATGCAAACTTTTTGGAAAGGAGATTAGTTTTTTCCCAAATAGCAATGAGATGTTGTTTCATTAAAAAAAGTTAATGAATTACTGAAGCAGCATTTTGTGGGCAAAGTTAGGGAAGATTTTTTTCATGCTATTAGTGATGACGCACTAACATCTAAAGTAACTTCTTAGTTGTGAAGTGCTGACTTTCCATATCTCTTTCACAATCTATTGAAATAATATGGATCTAAGTCACAGAAATGTCACCCAAATGGAAACATTTCCAGAAAGTGGAAATGAATTTGGACCATGCTCTGAACATATGGAATAGACGCCTGAACCCTAAACATATTCAAGTTTTCAGGTTTAACTCTAGACAATACTAGAAAATACAGGTCTATGTTCAGTCCTTGTCATTCAGAATAGGACAGAATGTTTGCATTCACCCATTCTTATAATATTACATTCAATTATCTTTCTTTTTTTCCTAACAGTTTTATAGTGTGCGTTTCTTTAGCTATCCAAACTATGCTACTCAGTATAACTGTGAAGTCTAATCTGTGTTTAGACCTTCCAAATAAAATCATTAAAACTAAAAAACTTTAGTTTAAAACTCCATTAAAACTCCTTGAGCTGATGCTAAAGGCTGATGGCACCCAGGGCTGCAAGAAATGCAGGACAGAGGCAGATACTAATTGGAATCCTCTGGTCCTTCTCATCTCTGGTTGATTTAATACATCAACGTTTAGGCTCTACAGAGAGAATGGACTGTAAATTTTTGGTGTTAGTACAAGATTTAGCTTAAAGCAGAGACCACATGTTGTGGAAGATCAAGATTTTGTCATCTTGCTGTGCTCCAGCAGGCTGCTTTTAATTTTAAGGACCATTTGCATCCCAATTTTTGTGAGTACAAAATGCTCCTGTTTGTCCTAGTGTCTTATTTACACTACACACTAGACTTTTTATCTGTCCGCTATTAAATAATTGCATCAACTGGCTTTTATCTTCTAACTCTAGAGATAAGAAAGAACACTTATTCACTTTTAATTGTAAGCAAACCTTCATCCTTTTTGTAATTGTTAATTAGAAAGTACCAGAAACCAGGTATTACAGTAAATACACATCAGACAGATAAAATGTAGTTTCTAAGCTTCTAGAATCTACAACAGTTTGGATTATGTTTTGCTAAAACATGTGGTCCACACACCTATGGTTGGCAATTTACCTGAAAAATATTCAGAGAAATATAACAGTTTTTAACTAATTCCTCCACTAGACTCAGAAGACCCTCCATGCACTTTCAGTGGGTTTATACCTTCTTTATGGAATACAGCCAACTTTTGTAGCATAAAATATAATTTTTTAAAAAAATTACAACTCTGCCTTAATCAGGCTCCTTGGCAACGAAAACTGAATAGTTATATATTACTCATATAAGCAATATAAAACATGTCAACATATATAATTATTGAGAAAGAACAAAGTGCTTAAAAAAATCAAAATACACTTAGAGTGGTAAATTCTGTTAAAATTAAGTATCTCACAGTATCTCTTTAAATGTCTCTTTTAATTTAGCCTTTAATTCAACTGGGATTTGAAGAGTAATGTCACAAGTTTATGCATGTCCCAAGATGAGTTTTCATAGGGCCTGGCATGAACAAAGTTTAAAGAAGACCACTGCAGGATTCGGTGTGCTGATGCAGAACTGCAATTTAGAGAGGAGCAAGGTCATTAAGGGTTATTCGTCAATCTTCCCTAATGAGCTGCTCAGCCTTTTCAGCATTCATGTGTGTTGCTGCTGACACAGGTCTCCCAGATCATGGTTTGTCACAATTGCTAGTCTCACCTGACTTGAAATGTTTCAACCATCTGTACACATTTCTCAGTTTCATGGCTTCAACCTTGTACAGTTTGCATATTCTTATGAGTCTCTTTACTGCCTGAACTTTCACTTTGCAAAACTTCTTGCCTTACACAGTGCTATATATGGTACCAGTACGACCTCTGACAATGTTCAGTTCACTAGTATTCAAACGACTGCTTTAGAAACCTACAAAAGCTGTGAAGATATGGATACAGAATCCTGAAAAAAACCTAACTCTAAACTCTTTGAGAAGAAATTTTTTCCTCATTTTAATGTTAAATGGCTTATGATACTCAAGGAAGTTTAATGAATCTGCTTACAGCTTGTGGTATTTGCAGAACTATTACCTAAGAATTTCTGGAAAATCTATTGATTTCTGAATTTCTGTAGCCTTTTGCTGCAGATGATGAAAGCTGAAAAAATATACTCAAATATGACACTATACATTTGCCATCTTCTTCTGTTCTTCTTTCAACCTTTGCTTTTGGATATAGTCAGAGACATGACTGAGCTAAGTGACCCATGATTAGACTTGGTGCAGTTGTTGCATGCTTACAATGTTCCTATAAATCTATTTTATGGAAATTGACCATCACAACCACTCTGAATTAAAATTAATGTGAAAAAGGAATACATGCAAAGTTATTTTCTACTTTGTATGGGATAAAGAATCAAGAGGTTCTTATAACCCAAGCAAAAGATAGTAAGGAAAATAATCCTTCTCGAATGAGATAAACTTAAATTAAATTAAAAAGCCACAAATAAATAAAACAAAACAAAAATGCCGTAACTGCTGTCTTAAGAAGAAAAAAATATATTGAAGATAAAGAATTCGGGATTTTGATTTGTTTCAAATTTACACTCAAAGAAAAGGTAAAAGAAAGAGGGAGAAAACTTTTAAAGGATGCTGGAGACATTCAGAATAACTGATGTTACATATAAATCTCAGCTCATAAGTTTCCTTTTTTTTTTCTTTACTGTTGGTGATATATCTGAAGACAAACATAATTTTAACTTGATTAGTGAAAATGGAACAGATTTTATATTTCCCTGGTGAAAAGCATTACTAATTAAAAAAAAAAAAAAAAAAAAAAAAAAAAAAAAAAAAAAAAAAGAAAAAAAAAAAAGACTAAAACCCAAGATTTTTTACTCCACC
>NW_015094510.1:2926464-2988418 GCF_001431845.1 Calidris pugnax
AAAAAAAAAAAAAGAAAAAAGAAAAGGAAAAAAAAAAAGACTTAAATCCCAGCATTCTTCATCCAACTCCAGCTGTTAAAGGCCTGTGACCAGGGAATCAGAAATGCAGATATTTTTATATGCTTCCATGACTGTATACTGGTTCTGTTTGTATGCATTCTTTTAATAGTATAATCCAAATGCATTTTGCTTGATAAGTTTTTATGCAGATCTTACAACACATTTTTCTACCACATGTTGGAACATTTGTGCAAAAAAAAATTCCCATCTTTATGTTTGAAATTTATGGGAACACAATTAAAATGAGAGGGGTCCAAAGGTATCAAGATAATTACATTTTTCTAATCTTACTAAACAAGATAAATTACCTGCAGGCCCTCTTATAAAAGATGAAATCTTCATAATAAGTGAATTAATCAAGCAGCAGCTTGCTACTGCACATGCATTTATAACAGGAATGATTCAAAGACTTATTTTATGGGGAAATTAATGGAAACAGGCTTTTCATTCTTCTGCACCAATTGAAAACCTCAGCAACCAGCTGCCCACTTGTCAAGAAAACAGAAAGAAGCTGGAAACAAAGATAAATAAAAACACCTTTTTCCTGGCACTTTTGAAGAGAAAAAGCAGCTCTCATTTACAGCAGCCATCTGTTTGTTATTTAATATGGGTGAATTACATGCTGTAATGAGTTTGTTTCTGCATCACTCAGTGCAATGGAACACAAGTTCACTCTCATAATGTGCAGCAGTTTTTAAAAGCTAATCATTTAATTGGACACAATAGTCAATGACAAATGGAGATGTAAAAACTCAGCCAGCTGTAGAGTGAATATGTAATCATTGTGAAATCATATTATTTTACATGCATGAAGACTCTTTAATAGTAGCTGATGTTGGTCAGCACTACAGACTGAAGAATGGAAGAAACATGATGAAAAGCAGCATTTCAAAACCATTCTTAATATAATTGGGCTATATTCAGGCACATGCTGTAGCTGCCATTAAGTTTAGCTACTTTATCATCTCCAAATTGTTTAGTGGCCTCTCCCAATTTTTGTTTACATTTGCTTTCAACATTTATGGTTCAGTAGGCATGATCTACAGTGTGTTGGGAGTCATCTGATTAGTTTCTGTTCAGGCTGCCTCATAGTTCCCACTGACTTGCTGCTTGTTTTATTTATAATGTTACATTAAAATAAACACAGAAAAGCGGAAGGAGTGAATCTCAGTGACAAAAATGGATTCAGGGAATCTAAACTTTTGGTTAGATGCTTTTTGTCTTGTGGCCAGGGATTTATCTGTTTTGAGAATTTAATGAGAAAACAAATAAATTTGCAGATAGGTTTTTCTTTAGACATTTTGCAGATTCAGCCAGTCTGTGAGTTTTCCTGTTGTCCTAATTTTATGAATTCTTCTCTTGTAAAAACTGAGTAAGTATCCTTTATTTTGGCTTAAAAATAAAGCAAGAAAAGCAAGTTTAACACTGATATCATATATCTCTGGTAAGGCAAGCCAGATCTTTTTTTGGGGTAGCTATTAAAACAAGCCAACTTGAACCAGGATTCAGTTTACATTACAAGATTCAAAGGCCTAAAGAGATTAGATGGAGCACATCGGCTTTCTAAGTGCATGTTTGAATGTGTTATTTCCATCCTATTTCTCATTGTTACATAAGGGCCTGTGTAATGGGAGGCAATATAAGCAGATATATCCAGTAATTTTTAAAATATGAAAAGGTAAGAAGTCAGAAGCAATACTTATAATAAAACTGAAGCAATGAAGTGTACGTCCTCCCTCAAAATTTTAAGAACTAAAGACAAAGATAAAACCCCACAAAGAATGAAAAAAGTGTCACCTCAACAGCTTCGGGAGATGCCACTTAAAGTGCCAACAGGAGTTTAAGTACCTAGGAAAGAAGGGAGAAAGCGAAGCTACAGAGTAGAAGAGTAACAGATATACTGTCTCCTTAGACATAAAGAGAAAATGGGGGAAAAGGCTTACTGATGCCAAAAACATCCACCCAGGAAATAAGATGAAGAGAAATGCACTGTAAATTGGAAAAGCTTTTCAAGCACACATCATAAATACAATCAGTAGGAAGGAAATGTCACGCAGTTCCTAGTAGATGATTAAAAACCAAGGAAGGAGAATAAATTATAAAGTACTTTCTAATATCAGAGTTGCAACTACAGTTCAGAAGAGCCAACTACGTTAAACTTATTAATGATGCACATGGGATGGATGGCATATCCATTTGCATGGAAGAATCACCAGTTGGAGTGGCCAAAGAAAAGATGAATCCATCATAAGCTTCCAAGTGGCTGACTTTCTATTTTTATTTTTTTTTTTAAGACAACATGAAGTTTTCCAATTAATGCAGGCAGGCTGAACAGGCACACCACTTCTTCACTTATTGCAAACTGACACAGTGCTACATGACTCCTGCTGCCCCTAAGGCTCCATCCCTTTTCCTCCTCTAATCCTACCATCCCCATAAGCAGTAGTAACAAGAGCCTAAATATAACACAGTGGTGGGTGGATGAAGTATAAAAACAAATTCTATCTGTATTAAAAAAAATATAGTGTTGAAGCTTAATCATGGAAGGAGAAAGGAGAAAAGTAACTACATGACTAGGGGGTGAAGGAAAAGGCTGAATTTTTTGCATAGTGCAGCTTGCAAATGGTGCCAAAGCTCAGATCTGAATCTTTAGCTGTTGTGCAGAACCACAACTTTAGAGAGAAGGTATGACTATCGTATACATAGAAGTAAAAAGACCAATTTCAGAAAACCAAGTTCAAGTGCCTTGCATATTGTTTTTAATGCTAGATTCCAAATTTCAAGGAAATAGATAATGCAATATATAAAACCCCCCATGACTGTATACTAATTTTTTTCTTCTGCAAGAGAAATAAAGTAACATAGTATCATCTGATCTAATGTACTCACCCAATCTACATGGATGCCACCAAGCAAAAATTTCTGCATTACTTCAGAAAGTTTGCCTGAAGGTTGAAATGAGCAGAATGGACATATGTGTTCCATGAACACTTTATTTCAGGAAAAAACAATAACACTGATCACAGTAGAAAAATTCTTAGTAAGAGGGATGTCAACAGTTCTATTAGGTGTACCTACATGCTCCCCAGCTACTACTGGGAGCTATCTCAATATCAATATCAAAGAATGTAAAAATAAAGATAATCTCCCTTGAAGTGCTATCTTAGAACACCAAGATGTACAAAGTTGTTGTAAATTGAAGAGAGCTGAGCACCAACGAGACTCAAGTATTTCAGCAACCTCCATCAAAAACCTGAATAGGTTCTCTTGAAGCAATATATGGCATTAAGATTTCCTTACAAATCCTCAGGGAAATCTCACACTGTTAACTATACAGATTCCTCTACAATTTAATCATACACATTTTGAAATGGGTCGCTTCAATTCTGAAGAGATAAAGTCTATTTATTCATATTTTTAAACTATTTCTTTGTGTAGGACAAGGTGCCATGACTGCCAGTCATTTCCTGAAGTTACTTCTAGATAGTACAGTGGACAGGGATGTATGGTCAAAGCTGTGCATAGATGTTTGTGAGCATCTGCTCCAATTGAAGCTGACCTGAATATCAATATCTAAGTAAAGAGGATTTTGCTTACATGGAACAGAATCATAAAACAGTTTGTGTTGGAAGGGATCTTTAGAGGTCATCTAGTCCAACCTCCCCTGCAATGAGCAGGGACATCTTCAATGAGGTTAGCTTGTTCAGAGCCTTGACTAGCCTGACCTTGAATATTTCCAGGGATGGCACATCAACAGCCTCTGGGCAACCTCTTCCAGTGTTTCACCACCCTCACTGTAAAAAATTTCTTCCTTCTATATAGTCTAAATCTACCCTCTTTTAGTTTAAAGCCATTACCCTTTGTCCTATTGCAACAGGCCCTGCAAAAAAGTTTGTCCCTATCTTTCTTATAAGTCTTTAAATACTGAAAGGCTGCACTAAGGTCTCCCTGGAGACTTCTCCAGCCTGTATAATCCCAACTCTCTCAGCCTGTCCTCACAGGAGATGTTCCATCTCTCTCATCATTTTTGTGGTCATCCTCTAGACCTGCCCCAACAGGTCCATGTCTTTCCTTGGCTGAGGGCTCCAGAGCTGGACACAGTACTCCTGGTGGGGTCTCATCAGAGCAGAGTAGAGGGGCAGAATCACCTCTGTTGGCCTGCTGGCCACGCTTCTTTTGATTCAGCCCAGGATACAATTGGCCTTCTGGGCTGTGAGTGTACATTGTGATCTCATGTCCAGCTTTTCATCCACCAGTACCCCAGTCCTTCTCGGTAGGGCTGCTCTCAATCACTTCATCCCTCAGCCTGTATTGATACCAGGGGTTTTCCTGACTCAGGTGCAGGACCTTTCATTTGGCCTTGTTGAACCTCATGTGGTTGTTGCAGTTCAATGCAGTCCTAAGAACTGGTGAGATTGTGTGCTCATCTTGGTGTTTACTTCAGTACTGTTTCAGGGGCTTGATTTCTACTTATGTCAGAAATGCCTTTAAAACTTAATAGCAACATTTTTAAAATATTTGAGCATACACTTGTGTTCTTGAGGATCATCAACATTGACAGGCAATTCTCCATGTTATATTTTCTTTAATCAATCAGAAAGAAAAACTGTAGACTGAAAGACTGAAAGTCACACCAAATTCAATCTTTTTTGTTTGACAAAGCAAAAAAAGACCATCTCACAGTCAAATTCTAAATGCTTCTTGGCTATAGGAAAAAAGAAAAAAAAAGAAAAAGAAAAAGAAAAGGAAAAAAAGTAAAAGGAAATTCCATATACAACAAACCTAGAAGAAAAACCTTTATTTCAATTCTAGAACAAGTACTAGCCACAGAACAAGATCTCACTTCTTAGGTAATTGCAGGCTAATGTTACATCCAGTCATTCAAGAGATGAGGTTTAAAAAGAAATGTATTCACTTACAGTATTTGCAATAATATTATAATGGCATTTAGTTAGTAAGCTTTAAATAATAAAAGAAGGGCTATGTCTCCAAGGCATAATACTGTGACACTGAACTCCCACTCGTGTTGAGGTTTCCACCTACAGGTGAAAGAAAAATCTCACTTCCTTTCAACAGAATCTTTATGTCACCTAATTGATTAAATGTTAGTAATTCTTATTTCTAACTTGAAAGCTATAAAAAGACTCCAGGGTTGGTTTTTTTCCTGATAGGGTTGTTTACATAAACTTTATATTATGCATCTATTTCACAAAATAATTTTACTACATTTTATATTAATTAACTGTATTAATTGAATAATAGTTTAAGTCAAGTTATTCTGGGATTGTTGCTTTGAACTTCTTTTTTTTCTTCTTACTTATGGATCAGAACTTTTTGTGTGAAGTTTTTCTTCTCAAAATAATACAGGTTTCCAACATGTTTGCATGAAGCCCCTCTATAAACTCTAGATTTGCGTTTGAAAGGTGCACAGAGGACATTTGTAAGAACACCAAAAGAGAAAAAATTCTGAGTGTTATTCAAAATGCTAGTTTTAATCCGAGCTGAGTGCCCAACCTGGTTGGACATCGTCCTGATTCATGCTAGAGCCTGCCGTTATGTTTAGGTGCCAACATATTTTTGAAAACCTAAACCCTGTTGACTATGATTGTGAGTTCTTTAACAGGGAGAGACAGAAAAGAGCCTATTATTTTAGATTTCAAAGAATTTAAAATAATAAGTGGACTCACTGCCATCCACTATTTTACTACCTTGAGTAAAACCTTCAAATTACAAGAAGAACTGCACTATAAATCTGTAGGTGGCCAAGAGATTTGAAAACATGAATTTATTAGCAGAAATTAGTACTTTATTCTACATGTTCATGCATTTACCTTTTATGATGAGTGAGAAAAGGAACATTAGATAATGTTCACATAGATCTAACATCAAAATTAGAGTAAGGCACCTGAGTTTTGCAAGAAGTCTGAACAGAATACCACTAGTACCTTCAACTGCATAAGACCAGTTCAGCCAAAAAGAAATGACTCAAGATGAGCTCATATAGTTCATTCCTTGTAAACCAAATAGCTTTGGTTTTATTTTCCTTTCATCACCACATAGAGAAAGTAAAATGAATGTAAAGAGTTGACCAAACAAAATAGAAACACAAGTTGATATACTGGGAAGAGAAAGACAAAACCAAATCCAAAATGTAGTCAGCAAAAGCAGAAACACCTATTTATTACTAGAATATTCAACCATTTTTGCTCTCGGCAGTTTAACCATGTGTCCAAGTATTGGAGATTATCCACTAAGTTCTTGTTAAGAACTTCTGGAATGTAATTTTTCTGACCACATGTGGTCATTGGCAATGCAGACACTGGCATCACAACCAGTTTCCTTTTATAGTCAATGACTGATTAGTCATCGTCATTACTATTTGCTCTTTAAGAACTACCCACATATTTCAATTTTAAAAGTTGTGGCTTTTAGATTGGATGTTATAGATACAAAGGAGTGAATCCTTCCAGAGTCCCTGAAAGCTAATAAAAAAGCTCCTAAAATAAGACAAAAAAGAGAGAGGAAACTCTCAATTTTTTTATTAGTCTAAGAGTGGAACTGAAACCAAAAACTTTGGCAGCTAAATCACAGTTCTGAAGACAGGCACTGGCTCATCTCTTCCAAGATCTGTTGAGGTAGAATGAAGAACCAAAGAATGAAGAACCAATCAAAGGTGAGAGTTTAACCTCTAGGCACTAACATCTCAATCATTTCTGCTAAATCTTCTTTTGTAGTCAGTGAGGAGGAATGTACACTGCTAAGGAGTGATTTATCTCGAACCAATGTAAACATCTAAAATGTGTCAGCTGAATTGACCCAAGGAGTGCCTACTTCTGTTGTCTGTTTATAAAAGTAGCTTAGACTAACTTAAAGGCAGATGTGTCCCATATAGATGTCAAAAGATATATTAGAGAAATTCACACCACTACAATTATATACCCCAGCTTTTAGCATTGCGGCAGTGTTAAAAGCACTCAACAAAAAGTGACAAACAAGTGCAGTTCTTTCCTTAATCAGTGTGGACTGAAGTTCAAATTGGATGTCTCCAAAGGTAGCGTGTTGACTGTCAGGCTAGAAGTTAGTTGAATTAAATGCAAGGAGTATTCTCCACTTTCCTTCCACCAGCTTAGATGCTGCTATTCACTCTATCAAAAGCAAGCTTTCTAGCTTGGTGAGGAGGGCATTCATGATAGGATGATCAGGGTCTTGATCTGCAAATCCTATCATAGTTCTAATACTGTTCACATATTTTATCCAGTGACAACTGGAAAGCAAAATATATATAGCTAGTCCCTTTATGGATTTGGGCCTTACAGTCAAAAACAGAACAAGATATGACAGGAAATCTCAATACAAGGGTGACAAAACCAAAGATGACAGCAATGGGGATCTAAACTTTTGCAGCCTCTAAGACTTTATTGCTGTTGTATTTTTTGGATAAGAGAAAGTGAGATACAGATGAATCACCCCTTTACTAGAAAGACTGTTGTTTCTTAAGACATGTTTGAGAAAAAAACTCTCAGTAGAGATTTTCACATACATTTTAAAATATGTATCATGTTATTTTTACAGTTGAAGTTACTGCATGTTATGAATCTGTGAAAAACAGAGCAAGCCTGTTCTAGATAAGTCAGCAGTAATGTTTTATGGTATTTGAACTGACATTTTGCAGGCACCACAGATTCAATTAGATCAGCTATTTCAGTATCTGTTGAAAATTGTAAACATTTCCACAAAATGTGCTCTATATATTGTACATTATGTGACATGATGTTACTTTATAAAGTCTGGTAAAATGCCAAACAAAAATGATCCTTTGTTTAGGTGCCAGTGTGTGCTGCCTATAAAGTTTCATGCCACCTGCATGACTCTGAGAGCAGAATTCATAATGACATAGACACCGCTTAATCTAGGGTAAATCTTTTACTCCCTTCTAGTGGGATCTTTATCAGCAATGACCCAGAATGACAACCAGTCATTGAAACAAAAAGCTTGTATATAGAGACTGAAATGTTCAGCAAGCTTGTCCTCCTCCCACTTGATGGGTACATCTCTATTCTTAAAATGTTTCCAACTGAATGTTTGGACACATTATGTTTAAGACTTAACACAGATGCAGAGAAAAGTAAGGCACTGGATTTCCATTTTCTGTGTCTTTATCTTTCTCTCCTTAGAATTACATGGACAGATTCTTAGCTAGCATGAATCTCTGCAGCCCTATGAAACCCACTGTGAAGCGTCTTTCTCACTGTTACCGGCTCAGAGGAATGCTTATGGCTGAGAGTTTTTCACATCCTAATTATTCTTTAGCTGAAAATTTCTTTTTTTTTTTTTTTTTTTGCTCCCCTCTTGCGACAAGCCTGAACAAACTAAATGCAGCTACATTTGGGTGGTCAGCACCACTTTCATTTGGATTTTTAGGGAGGTGTGTTCAAATAACTTCAAGGGATACTGTGTTTTAAATGTGTGATTTCTTTCCTCTCTCCTTATAAAACTGAACCTGAACGCAAGTTTTGAGTTGTTGGGGTTTTTTTTTTTTTTTTTTTTTTTTAATAATCTAGACTGCTGTAGACATACATCTAGCTGTGTTCTTATCTATCCTGACAAAGCATCTCCTAAAAAACCCTTTCTGTGGTGTAGCAGAAAATTGTCATGAGGTTACCTCACAGTATTTTATTTCAACATTATTTATACCTCTGATCTTTGCCTCCAAATAGTGCTCATCTATTATGTATTTGTTTTAGGATCTTTATCTTCTAGCGTGTTGTGAAAACATCCTGAATTACATTGTAATGATTAGTTTTCTATCTTGAAATTGTATGTTACAAGTAAAATTGTTACTGACCTTAACTGAAACTGCGGAAATGAATGAAGAATCACATACCAGCTGTCCTTCAGTGCCAGTATATTGAACCTTAAAACATGGAGAAGAACAAGGAGTGGCAAATGTTATATTTTTCCCTGGGGTGTGTAATTCTAGGGGGTATTGAAAGGACATGCGTAAGGCATACACAGAACCTTAATTCTGCCTTCTATAGTATGCCAAATAGGGTAATTCACAAGGGAGAAGATAAGCCATGTATTATAAAAGGCAGCAGTAAAATGACTTCCCCTACAGCAAAGGGAAAGCAAAAAAAGAATTGTGACTGTCTGTCCCTGGGCTCCTCCCAGCACAGGACTAAGTTTAAAAGCTTGGTTTCACTTAGCGTTGAGTAGATTTTTTTAAATCTGTTTTAGCTGCTTTGCCTTTGGAGTGAATTAATAAATTTTGCTGGTGGAAATAGGATGTCCAAGATTCTGTCTTACTAATGTGATCACTCTAAACAGTGGTAGAAGTTTGTCTTAATACTTGTTTACAACAGCTAAAAAAAAAAAAAAAGGCAAATAAACAAAGAATAAGAATAAAAATGTTAAAAGACTACATAAGTTAAAGGAAAGCAAGAGTAACAAATGAAAATACACCAAAAAAAAGCACAAGAAAATCAATAGATGTGCTGATGAACTCAGTTTTATGATGGAACTTCAGGGGTTTGGGCTGAATTTCAGCTATTTCATATGTCTCTATTTATAATGGAGAGATGATATAGACTACAGTAACTTAAAGGGTTTATCTCATGCATGTGAGTGCCTCATAACTTAGTAGCAGAAGTCATAATGAGTTATGTCACACTTCTCTTGCATAGCCTCCAAAGCTTGTAACTCACTACCAGCCATGAGCGCTATCATTAATTCAACACTTATTCAGTCTTAGAGATTCATATCCAGATTTTGAGAATTTTTCTTATACTTCACCAGTGATGCATGAAAACTAGAAATGAATATGAGAATGTAAGGCTGATGCAAATACTTTGACCTACTGTTCTCTGTGTAGCCAAGAAAGGAATTCTCTTTCTCTTCAATTTAATTAAATCAAGGACTAAGAAACTCCAGCAGTTTACAAGATCTCTTCTTAAAACAGCAAGGTTTTCAAGATGAAGAGTATCCACTAGTTCTCATTGGCTTTCATAAGACCTGGAGGATGGTCCACAACTAAGAAATTGTCTTAATTCTTTCAGCAGCATTAATTTATGATCCAGAAGCTTTGAAATCTAAAAATCCTTTGATCTCAGTGCACCCTAACTCTGGGTGGACTTATCTTTTTATTTATTTATTCTGACTATAATATTTTTTGGCTACAGTTGAAGATCAGGCTCACGTGTTATGAGAGTTTTTATATGGAGATAACACTGTACCTTTAAATATATAGAAATATGATTCTAGAGTACTTAAAAGGATGCTTGGTTGACTCTGTTTTCATTAGCACTCACTGTAGACTACTGTACCTATTTAGCTACATCAGCTAACTGCTAAAGTATAATAAACCTCAGTGGAATAATTCATGATTTACAAAGTAAATGAAAAAATAATCACGACCAGTAATTTCAGTTTTTCTAAGGCCCTATGCAAGTAACTAGAATTTCTTCTGACCGAAATTATAAGTATTTCAGTATGTTGGAAAATAAAGCCAAAGCTTACATGAAATTACACAAGTAGTTATTGTTACTGCTGCTTTTTTGTGGTGGAGAGTCTATTAGCATGCAATTTTTAGATGGGGTAGTCTGGTTACCGGTTCCTAGTTATGTTGTGTTGATTTTTTTTTCTAGTTCAGTAGTACAATTTAGAAAAATGAGAAGTGCCAATTTATATAACTAAAGCAGTAAAAAACCTCTCTAACACTTAAAAAAATAATTCCTGTGCTATTTGAAATTTCCTGCCCCTCTCATTTTTATTATATCTCTGGTTGTGGTCATTTGTCCTACATTTCAAAGGGCATGAGCTTATGATTGGTTTCTGGCACTGTTAAGAAGTACATTTGAAAGGATTTACATGTTTTAAAAAAAGTATTGACAGAGGAATAAAGAAGTTACGTTTCAGTTCTTTCTTTGAAGAAGTGACCTAGACAGGACAATGGGCATCTCAGAAATAGGGTTCTTATTTTGTAGGGTGCCCTGCTGAGGGTTCAGACATCCAATCTAATAAGGTTAAAGCTCTTGCTCAAGTAGCCCCACTTAATCCATGATAAATACTCCCTTAAGAGTTGCAAAATGTGATTGTGCATGCACACAGTGTAGGTGTAATTTATACAGGTACATCCTGCATTAATTACAATTTCATCCCAAGAAAGACTGTGTTCAAAGAACAACAACAAAATTGCAAAGTAAATCTTAGTAACTGTAAGTAATCTTCAGATTTAAGTAAAACATAAAAGAATTGAGTTGGCTTCTGCAACCTTGAATCTGCCTCATGAGGTATATGCACTTTGCTATAGTCTTTCTTTGCAACCGTACCAGTAGAAGCTTCTTATAATGAATAAACTTGTGAGGTAGATTTCAGATTGCTTGATCAGACCTAATTCTTGTAATCCTAGCTTTTAAGTGTTTGACTTTGAAACTTTAAGTTATATTTTCTTAATGTAAATTCTGTGGGATTTTTAGCAGACGCATTAGCGGTTTATCACACAATTCTATGACACAATAACTTGATTAGTGACAATCTTGAACACTGCTCTCCTAGAACTTCAACACAAACTCCTTGAATTAAACCAGTTGATGGCTAAAGGCAAAGTTTTTGTGTTCTGTGGATTAGAGAGGGATCAAGTAACATTCATGTAACATGCCAAAAGGGCAGGTATCATTCACAAAGATTCTAAAGACCAAATACGATTTAATAAGTTGGGTACCAATGTGGGCCATTCCTATCCAGCCCGCCATCTTTTCTCCAGAAGGGATGAAGGAACTTCAGAGAGACCTTCTTCAACTGCAACTTTTTTACATGGTCAACTCCAAGTCCACAGAAATGGGAATGATAACGTAATCACTTTTCCCACATATGAATGACTGCTTTACCTGATGGAGAAGAGTTTTTAGGTAAGAGGTATGTTATCTGTGCCATATCTGACCACAGATGAAAGCAGAGAAACAAAGGATAAAATTTGGGTTGCCATGTGTTCTTGGCTCAGGATAATCCTTCTAATTGCTCTTGTTTCTACTGAAAAAACAGGTGAACTCCCATTGTGAAAGCCACATCAATAATATGACAGGTTTTTACTGAAAAAATAGGGTAAAGAGGTCCAAAAGTTTGTCCTTCTCTAATCAAGATTTAGGTTGCATTATTAGTTTTTGTAACCTCTTAGTGAAGCCGGAAATTTCAGAAAAGATTATATAGGGGGGAAAATAACTAGAAGAGAATCTAGCATGCAGCTGTCTCAAGACAATAGATTAGTTTAATACATAGTACTAACTGACATGAACTATTAGCATCAATGAGAATGTTTCCCAAGAATCTTCTACAAGATTTGTACAATATAATCTAAAACAAATGAGATGAGAAAATAAAGTGCATTCTCACGGTTCATAGCTAGATTTGCTAATAAGCCAGGAATGAGGTGCAGCAGGTAAAATAGAAATCCTTAGGAACCTGGAAAATCCAAGTGGATATTTATAGGACCAAGCAGATAAACTTTTTTTCATGACAATACAATGTCTCTGACACATTTCAGAGGACTTTCATTCACATGTAAGTATAATTAACTATGGATAGGTATGTGAAAAAAAATTATGTCAAAGTGGTGAAATAGGTACTTGTGAGTGCGTGCACTGCTGACGCTATCAAGGAAGAATTAGAACTCTTTTTGTTCAAAGTATTAAACAAATATTTGCATACACAGAAGCTGGTTTCATCTAATTTATATTTATACATAGTATATTTTCTCTTTATAAAAAAGAGATAATTAACTTTCTATGCTAAAAACAATGAACCTAAGTCAATCTATTTATCCCAGTTTTATTATTGTTAACTCTCTTACGCAAGTGATGAACTGAAGTAATAGAATTTTTATAGAGTTAGAAAACTTGGGTCATCTTTCTGGGTGAGCTGATATATATACATATGAAGCTTGCCAAACCTGTGAGCCATGATGAAGGAGTTTAATTAAAGTTCATGGACAAATTAAAAGTGAGAAAAAAATAGACCAGCAAGAAATACATTAATTAAGAAAACCTGTATCTTAAAAAAAGCAAACCCAGGGGTATCAGTACAGTAATAAGTAACAGCAGGGGTGACCATCAGGCAGAAGATAAAATGGAGTAATATGGGGTAAGAGAGCAAGCTGTCCAGGTGTAAAGTTATAAAGTCCATCATACTATGGCTCAAGAGGAACATTGAAGAGCTCCAACTGAGTTGTCTGGGAAAAGTTATCTTTTACCTCTGTCAAGGAAAGGTCTCATGAAAGCATGTCCTGTTTGACATCAGAATTCTTTTTGGTTATATTTGTCAGAGCAGCACTGTAATTCTATGTTCTTGTATGCTTTTTCTTAGGCTTTTGGATCTGTTTAATAAATAAAGACAAGGTGTCTATTCAATGTAAAACAGAGCATTCTGTTACAGTAAAGAGAATAGTTTTCTGAAAATCTGTGAGATTTTTCTTTAGCATTTATAAGGCTAATTTCCTAAGAAGGCAATATGTTTTTCAGAATGCTTTTATATTTTAGCCTTTATAAAAGCTCTTTGGATTTTTATTTTCCAGACTACCTACAACTTCTTACGAACTTTTTGAGGGTTTCTTATTTGTTTGTTCAGATTTTTTTTCTGCTTTCCCTGTCTGCCCCCTACCCCCCGCCAAGGTTTACAAGTGCATGACCTGGAAATCCATAGATAGCCACCATAGTTTCTCTCTAGAGGAGAAATAGGTACTTACTAAAGATTGGTTCATTTAATTTTCCTGTATACATATTTCTGTCTGTAATAGCTAGTTCATTAGAGACGTTTACACTGTGCCTGATGCTCATGGAGAGGAGTATCATGCTGTTTCATACTAATGGAAAGCTGATGAAAATTTGCTGTTTCAAGCAATTAATATTAACAATTTTTATCACAACTATAGCTGTCATTCTGTTCTGTGGTGAGAGCAGCTGTAGCAAGGCTGTGGTAAAGGCAAAATAGACAGTGGATCAGAGACCATTTTATAGCCCCTATTAATTTACTGCCCTGACAACAACTGCTTTGTTTATGCACAGAGATGGTTATTATTTAATACATTGTCTAGAAATTTTCAGAAATAATTTGAAAGTGTCACTTGTTTCTTTTCCTCATATTCTTAGATGAAAAAGACAGGCTTGGAGAAGATGGCAATAGTCCCTCAGTACTAGCTATAGTCCGTTAGACTTTTTTTTCTTTTTTTTCTCCTTAGTTTTTCCCTATTTTCTCTCATTCTGCTTTCACTTTTCTCCATTTCTAGGAATAAATATGAAACATTTAAAGAAAGAGAAATTAAAACTATTAAAAAGCAAAACTTCAAAGAAATTAAAATAAATCAGAAAAATGCATTTTTATTTTTAAATATTTTGAATGTAAAGCCTGCATTTATTGACAATATGTTTGGCCTGTGGTTACCCCGTAAACCGGCTTCATAACGCAATTCAGAAGCAATTAAAAATCCAACTATTATGATGGTGTGTTATTCTTGTTAGGTTTTCCAAGAACCTATCATAATGTGATATTTAACATTTTACATTGTAGCTAAAATGAACAGAGTATCCTTGCAGATCTAATTTTGAAGGTCATGTGATATTTATACCAAATAGATATAAATACAGGTGATTTCTTTTTCAAATTATTTCTAAACTTTTTACCCTCCTCACTTAAATCCAATATTTATTTTAACCTTGAGCTTCTTCAGGCCTGAAGTAGGAAACTTCAAAGTATTTTAAAAATCATATCCTTTTAAAATCTTACTCATTTGAATGCAAGTGCCTTACAAGCTCAAACAGTGTTGGTTGTTCTCATTGAAGTTCATAATGCCTTAGATATTCAAATCAGCTTTATGCTTTCCATTTCTTATGCAAATTGGCAAACTTTATATGTCACATGGTTTATCTACATTAATACAGCTTTCACTAACAGGACTTACAGGAATAGATGTATACTCTAAAGATGCACATCTTGAATTATCTTGAAGTATCTTGAATTATCATAAAAACATAAAAATAGTGTGTATTGCTCTGCTCTAATCAGACTCATTTTTATGTGGTTGTTGAAAGCCCTTTTACATTCCATTCTGTGTCTGGAGGTCTGTGTATAAAACCAATTCTGAAAAAACCAAAGTGAAGACACCTGCTGGCTTATAACACAAATACTAAAATATCTTAGAGCCTGCTGAAAGGAGAATTGGAACAATATGTCATTACTGAAGGCTCACTTGCAAGTTCTAATGTATTATAATGAAAACAGTATGACAAACCTAATGAGACAGTGAAGATTTGGGTAATTGTTCCTACAATGTATGGTAACTTTTCCAGCCGTTATTGGCAAACATAAAACCTAATGAGATTTTATTAATTTAAATGCAGTACATCTGCAAAACATTTCCTTAGTTGCAGTCTCCTCTGATAATCTTCCTTCCCACATGTACTTGATCCTTTTAAGTTAATTGTTCTGCATAGTATACTTTCTAAGCAAAACATACAAAACAGTTACCATAAATGTGCATTTACTCATTTTGCCAGGCTTACTTTTTGTGGGTACACTTTCATACTGGTTGGACAGACTACAGCTTCTTTCCTCTCTGTGTAAATGTGTATAATGAAACATGTATTTTTATTTGGAATTTGGTTAAGGCAGCATCTTCACAAAGAGTCCAATTTTGTCACTGTTCTTTACATTACTCTTCCAGGAGTCCTATGGAAGCAATTCACATTTTGGACGAGTAATATTTACTACAACTGAATAAGGTCAATACAGTCATACTTTAGAACTTCAATCGTTTTTTCTATACAAGCTTGTTGATAACTAAAACATATATCATGTTTATTATCTGGCTTTTTATTTCCTCAGCTTAATAAAGCCAAAAAGTTTTAAGGAAAATTTCATAAATAATCTACCATCTGATGTAAAGTTTAATTGTGTACTTAACATTTCTAACTCTAACCAAGCATGAAAACATCAATAACTAAATTTTGCTATTATAATTTCTTTGAAGAACTAGTGATTAAACTTCACTATGAAACTGTAATATTCATAAGGGTTTTCATTGAAATGTTGATCTTGGATCATTCTGTAACTTTTGTTTCTAGAATTCTGGCATCTCCTCATGACAACCTCAGTAGCAGCTCAGGTTCAACGTGTCTGGAAGAGAGGCCTTATTCTTTCTTTCCAGATCTCCCTTCTGCCCTATTTTACCTGTCAAAATGTCTCAGGTCCAGAAATTAAATGCTGTCTTTGATCTGAGCCTCCCTCTGGATACTTATATTTGGCCTATTTATGACCTTTCTGTAATATTAGTTCTGAGACAAAACCATTTTTATGCAGCCACGCATCTCAATTTATTTGTAAATGTTCAGATAATCTTTCTTAAAGCTTGCTTTGATAATTTTTCTATAAACACCTGTAAACTTACATCACTACCTTCCCGGAAATCTCTTCAATTAGAATTACAGAAGGCATCAATGAAACTGCACTACGCTTACTATACAGAGACTACAAAGAAGGACAACACTGCTCTTCAATGAATTTGGTTGGCTGGTTGTTTTGGGGGAGTTTTTTGGGGTGTGTGTGTTTGGTTTGGTTGTTCTGTGTTGGTTTTTTTGGTTGTTTTTTTATTTACTTTTTTTTATTTATATTTCAGTCACTTTTTAACTAATTTTGGGGGTGCAATTTCCTTGGGGTAGAATCTGTCTCCCTCTCATGTTTGTGTTATGCGTGTACTGATATAGGTGATATAGGTGAATTCATCTGTCATAAATAACCATGACATAGATATGTAAATCTAGCCTAGTTATCTGTTGCTGTATACTCAATGGAAAGCAATAGGCACAACATAAGAGAGGCATCTAGGAAAGATCAGATGAATTGCCTTCTCAAAGAACCATTTCTCTCCGCTACCTATAAAAGCAGACAGTGGTAACTAGCTTAGACCTTGATGTTACATTTCAGATATATATATATATATCTATTTATCTCAGGTGTGATGAATCCCAAACATCGCATTACAAAAAGCTTCATTCTTTTCTTTCTCTTTGTAATTCTATACACCTAATCTATTTCTGTAAGCTAAGGGTTATCTTTCAAATAAGTTCATTTTTTAATATGCAGTCTCTTTTTTAAAAAAAAATATGTAAAATACTGTCTGTTTATGATTATTTTAATGAAAAACAAATATTTACAGAAGTGTTGCCCTTGCCACAATGCCTGATTTGTTACTCAGTCATTCAGAATTAAATGCACTTTCGATAGTGCTGATTTCTGGTTCATTTTCTCCATTATATTTAGTGTTGTATCTTTTTCAAGTTACAATGTCATAAAAGGATGACAAGAAAAGTCTTGACTTTGCAGTCTTGGATGAAAGAGCATTTCTGGATGAAGGTACCCATAACACACTGCCAAATCATGGCACAAAAAGCAATAGAGCTGTCAGGAAGTTCAAAAATTATATTGTCTCTGCTAGAATAACTGGGAAGAGATCATATTCACTTTTCCCTTGAGATTTGTAGGTCATTTTGGATTTATAGCATAGCTTTTTATTACTGTTTGTGAAACTTCTAGGGAATGTAGTCATCTTTATCAATTATTCTTGCACCTGGTCAGGTAGTTCTGCACCACAATATCCTCAAATGTGCCAAAATAAATTAAATAATTTCCCTTAATTGTGCATCATAGTCTTGTATACCCTTGCCACACATTCTGAGAGACTTGACACAGACAGGACTCAAAGCAGAACTAAGCTGAACACTTAGAAAGCACACAGAACTTGGGTCTGTAGGGAGAACTTGTTAGCTAACAAGAGTTAGCTGTAGTCTAATTGTTACTGGAACCGTATCTGGACATAGCAAGATTCTGATCTGAACCTTTCACTCATTTTGTTAAACTATGGAAAGTAAACTCTGGCTAGTTGAGACTTTCTCCTAGCTTATATGAAAATCAAAATTTCTACAAAATGTCTGACTTCCCTAAGTAAGAATAATTCCAACTCTGCAGTTTGAATTGGCAGTGTTTGGGGATATGACAAAGGGTGAAATCAGAAAGTGTTTCTCTGCCTATGCTACTGATAGTCAAAACCGCTAAAGAATATACAGACTAGTAATTTACTGCTGTCATGAATTTTCTAACAGAGATGAGACCACGGAGGCAGATACAATATTGTATAAGCACTCTCAACCAGTTTGCGACGGCACATCAATGCTACCAGTTTTCTTTTTGGTAGCAAATCTCTTAAATTTTCTTTCCATTCTTGTGCTTGAATGTTAAGTTAAAATGCTGAATATTTTTACAATCTTTTTTAAAATAATGATTCTGCTTAGCTCTAGCAGCACTGAATATGTCTGAAAAGACAGTTTTAGAACTAAAGCCTCAGTAGAAGCTCCTGTGCAGAACTTCCCAGCAAAAAGTATTCTGCGTATCTTAGTTTGTAATCTTGTACCATTTATATAACTGCAAACAGCCAAAAGGAGGTGAGAGGAGTGTCTGCCTCTAGCAAGCCCCTGTGGGCTAATTGTAAAGTATATTAAATAACCAGTATGAAAAAAAAAAAAGGGAGATAGTCTGCCAGCCAGGACAACAGCCAAGGGAGACCTTAATCAGCAACTGGCAGCCTACTTTTTACCCCAAAGACTGCATAAAATAAGAAAGGTCTTGGAGGCCTGCCAGGGAAAGGGAGCTCTGAAGTTACTAGAAGCATGACATTTTTCATTTTTCTCAAAAAATACCCCATATATTCACAAGATTTCCCTCCTATATTATGCAGCATTTAATTTTTTTATTATTATTATAATTATTATTACTACTACTACTACAGAAGGGAAAGTAGTGGCAAATCATATCTGAAATGTTTGAATCCCAAAACATGAGAGAACTGAATCCAGAAGAGATTTCCAAGAAAAGGAATTCTTGCTGGAATCTATGGAAAATATTGTTACTCATTACTTCTGTCGCATCAAGCTAGTTTATGTTGGGAGAGACCCCTGTATGTCTCAAAGCAAGATCAAATTCATTTTTAGGTCAGGTTGCTCAAGGCCTTTCTCCCCCATAAGCCACTCTCATTTCTACTCTCATTTTTAAATGAAACCCTCATAGTCCCCTTCACCTGAGAGATGAATTTTAGTTTCCTGTTCTTCTTCTTGTGCCTTGGATATACTCTTTATTATATTATATTTAGTATTTTAATAACAGTGATTGTACTTGTGATGTCTAAGGCATCTGGTTAACAGTGGACCTAGGCTACATGCAGCCCCTCTTTGTTGAACTCTTCATGGCTGCAAACATGGGCTCCAGTCTGTTTAAAGCTCAGCAGTTTTTGAACCAGGAAAATTCCAACAGACAAGAACCAGGTGTCCTATAATGTCCCATACTTACATATAGGCTAGATGTGATCAGCCAACCTTATTTTTCCTCTCCACCAGCCATGCAGAGCCAGCCGCCCAGCAAATGAGGAATATTCTCTGCGGTTCCTATGCAAATCAGCCTAAATATGGCCACTGTGTGACTTCAAGTATTTGCATCCAAGAGTAGTGAAACTAGTCCTAGTGACAATTAACTTAGTAGAGAGACTGCAGATAAGGTGATCTAAACTGCATGATAAATGCAATATGTCACTAAGCTTTTTATCACACAGATATCACCATCAATTACATAACGTGTATGTGATAATATATCTCTTACTGTAACCTTGTTTTAAACACTAGGGACACAGTGATTCTACTGTACTCAGATTTTTCACTGTATCTGTAGTAAAGAAATCAGATGTATTTAATACCTCACTTCTGGTTTCTTTTTTCCTTCCTTCCAAGATTTTAGGAAGCATTTTGCCCAAGACACTGTATTTTAATTCTTACTAAAATCCTCATCCATTTTGATGACATGCTATAAACTACTGAATACAGTGTATTTTATACTGAATATTTTCTCCAACACAGGCAAAATTTTGTGTTAAATGTATGCCTTTCAATATGTATGTATGTATATTTTACAGTGTGTTGTATTATCACCCAAGTCTGATTTACCTTTAATGCAAAATCCCCATTGGCAAAAACCTGTAAAACACCACCTTGCCTCTACATACCGTATATTCTTTTTTAACGTGTGAAATTTTGTAGCTCTTTTTTACTTAAAAATCTGACCTTTATTAGAAAGTAATGTAGTTTTGTACTTAACAGAAAAGACCTAAGAAATCAAGAGCAGATGATCACATGCTATAACCAAGACTTAATAGGGAAAGTCTCTTACTATGAGACATGTCATACCTAATTCCCATGCTGTTTTTATAGTAGTAGAATAATGTGCAATACATTCATAGATTAAACACCACTCTATTCCAGAATAATCAACCAAAAATGACAGTTGATTGATTTCAACTTTTGAATGACAATTTACTTATTGTCTAATTGATTTTAATATTCTTCAAAAAGTGATTTGAAAGTCATATGTTTAAAGAAAGCTTATTTGCAAAGCTAGTGTATTTTTTAACATAAATACAGAAACATGACTGATTTTTACTGCTAGCGTGTCTTCCCTTCCTAGAATAATGCAAGGAAATCAGCAATATCAAATTCACAGCCAGCAAATATGCCAAGACAAGCAGAGTACTTGTCAGGAACTTTTAGTTTTGAAAGTTTGCAAAGATTTTCCTGTTGACTACTACTTCTTAACTTCAGTCGACATATTTCTTTTGAATGAAGTAGTGAATGCCTGCTGTACTATGAAGGAAAAATAGGTGAAAATCTCCCTCGGGTCCTATGACTGTAGAACTCAGGTACTATAACTAGCAAGAAACAGATGGCTCCACAGCACAGAAGCATTTTAAAATAAACATTAATACAAGTTGGGATAAAATTCTTATTAGAAATGCAGTTTTAATCATGTTAACTGTTGTTGACATTGGTACTTAAAACTGTTTCATAGATCCTAGTGGAAAGAAAAAAAATCTAATTAATGTGAGATATGATGAATGTGTGCCATTAACTGTATTATTTACAGTAAATATTCATCTCCTGAAAAAATGAGTGTTATTTTGGTTTCATGAAACACAGTCTATAAATATTTTTAATTGCTTTCATGATATTTTCAGTCTGCTTGTTACTAAAGTCTAGTCATTTACTTGTTCTAAAATATGTTCGTTGATTTATGCCATACTAACCTCAAGTATCTTCTGTAAGGAAATCTGTGATTCTTTGGCTATGTAATCATAAGTGTTTAATTGACCATTATAAAAGGCAGCCATTTCTTTATAGTCAACTTGACTAGACACAGAAAGCCAGAATTTGTTTTTATTATTATATTCCAATAACTATAGTACAGTACAGGAGAGTAGTACTATAAGGGATGTCATTGGAGCACCATTTAGAAGGTCAGCTTTGCAATATGAAAGATCTGCTTTGAAAGATCAGTCTGCTGTTTTCACTGTTTCCTCTGGGTGAGCAGCTTTGTCATGAATTCACAAACAGCACAAGAACTGTATTAATCAGCCTCTTTTCATAGGCTATGAAACAGATTACATTTCTCCTCAGACTTTTTTTTTTTCATTCCATGAGGAGCAAAGAAATATCATCTAACCTGTCCGTATCCTTGATAATGATATTTCATTTCTCAAATACTATTTCAAACCTGTATTTCAGTTCAGATATATTCAATAGAACAACAGAAAATAATAACAAAAAATTTCCAGGCTCACATGTTTAATAAATAATTACATGTATTTAATAAATAGATGTAAACTCATCAGTTTTAAGTTCAGAGCTGGATAATAGGAAGTGAGTGAATTCCGGCTTTCCAATGGAAGATATTGGTGTATTTGTGTATTTCATTTCCCTCCATTTGACTCCTGTTATACCTGTACGTGCTGTTCAATTCGTGATTTGTTTTTTCCTATGTTGAGTGACATGTTCTTGAATTCAGTGAACACCCGTGAAGTTAACAAGGATAGTTTTGATTTCTGTCAGTGATTCCTTTCAGCATCCAGAGCTTGAAAGCAATCCTTCCAAGATACTTCCATCCTGAATGGAAGATTGCTTGAGTTCATGTACTCCTTCAGTGTGTCTGACTTCAGCTTAGCTGCATTCTTAGGTTGGGAAAGTTTAGTCACCTAGTGTCTCAGCTGACCCATCACTTTGGAATTGCAAGATAATCAATAGGGAGGTTAATTTTAAGCTGTGGGGTTTGAGACACAGATAGCCTGGAAGCCAATGTACCAAACTCAGAAAGATAAATTAGGAGTTTCAGTTTTAGAGAACCATCATTGTCCAGCAGACTCATTTTGCCAGGAAATTCCTTCACTTCTGCTGACACATTAGTCCTGTTCATCTGAGTAAATGCTGATGTCTACAATATAGATGTCCAAATCTCAGCTAATCGTGTTAGAAGCCTTTATATTTAAAAGATACCTTTAGGCCATGGTTCATCTCATCCTAGAGCAGACATATACATTCAATCAGATAAATTAGGCTCTTGAAATACTTACTGCTCTCCATTGAATAGAAAATGACCCTGTAATGACTAGCTGGAATGTAAGAATCTGTGTTTTAGGAGTCCACATTTAGATGAGTTTAATTTCTTCCTGAGAATGACTTTCAGCTAAATATCATCTAACCTGTCCGTATCCTTGATAATGATATTTCATTTCTCAAATACTATTTCAAACCTGTATTTCAGTTCAGATATATTCAATAGAACAACAGAAAATAATAACAAAAAATTTCCAGGCTCACATGTTTAATAAATAATTACATGTATTTAATAAATAGATGTAAACTCATCAGTTTTAAGTTCAGAGCTGGATAATAGGAAGTGAGTGAATTCCGGCTTTCCAATGGAAGATATTGGTGTATTTGTGTATTTCATTTCCCTCCATTTGACTCCTGTTATACCTGTACGTGCTGTTCAATTCGTGATTTGTTTTTTCCTATGTTGAGTGACATGTTCTTGAATTCAGTGAACACCCGTGAAGTTAACAAGGATAGTTTTGATTTCTGTCAGTGATTCCTTTCAGCATCCAGAGCTTGAAAGCAATCCTTCCAAGATACTTCCATCCTGAATGGAAGATTGCTTGAGTTCATGTACTCCTTCAGTGTGTCTGACTTCAGCTTAGCTGCATTCTTAGGTTGGGAAAGTTTAGTCACCTAGTGTCTCAGCTGACCCATCACTTTGGAATTGCAAGATAATCAATAGGGAGGTTAATTTTAAGCTGTGGGGTTTGAGACACAGATAGCCTGGAAGCCAATGTACCAAACTCAGAAAGATAAATTAGGAGTTTCAGTTTTAGAGAACCATCATTGTCCAGCAGACTCATTTTGCCAGGAAATTCCTTCACTTCTGCTGACACATTAGTCCTGTTCATCTGAGTAAATGCTGATGTCTACAATATAGATGTCCAAATCTCAGCTAATCGTGTTAGAAGCCTTTATATTTAAAAGATACCTTTAGGCCATGGTTCATCTCATCCTAGAGCAGACATATACATTCAATCAGATAAATTAGGCTCTTGAAATACTTACTGCTCTCCATTGAATAGAAAATGACCCTGTAATGACTAGCTGGAATGTAAGAATCTGTGTTTTAGGAGTCCACATTTAGATGAGTTTAATTTCTTCCTGAGAATGACTTTCAGCTGCCTTATCACAGTGCCATGTGAGAGGTCTTACATTTGCTGAGAAACCACATAGTATTGTTAGATATGAAACAGGATGACCTGAAAAATGGCACTAGGTAACCTGTGATTAAGCAACTGAATCCCTCCCCAAACTCTTGAATTATCTACTTAAAAATCTAGAAGGTTTTACAGACTATAAGTAAAATGAAATTCAATTTGACACAACCAATCACAAATTGGAACAATTCTAAATGCTAGGAGAATTCCAGCATGCAAACTATCTTGGTCATCTGGCAAATGGCATAACTTCTTACAACTGAAAAGTTAAGGACTTTCTGGTGTTACCATTTGGTCTACAAAAAAAGATGTTTTGTATATATCAATTTAAGTCAATTTAAGTTTCCAACATAAGCTACCATTTGTAAAAAGACTACTTGCAAGTCTTTCTCAAATTTCACATTGTAAAATTCTTTTTGTTCACCTATTCCCCTGTAACTTACGCAACTGGTTTCTACCTTAGATCCCAGGAAGTATTTCAGGCAATTTACTTTACAAGATCCCTTTGTCCTCTCACTGTGACACAGATTAAGCTGGATGTGTGCCTGAGTAGGCAACAGGGGAGGTGGTGGCAGTACCATTCTTTACAGAAAAACATTGTTACAGGGAGTTTAAATCTGGGTTTCAAACCCTTCTTTCTTTGTAGAAGTTTAATGCCACAAAGCCTACACCCAAGCTGAATAAATTGCCCATATAAATAGGTATTCATCATAGGGCTAAATAGAGGGAACTCAAAAAGTTGTTTGAATTTATCATAGCAAGAGCACCAAGACGTGACCGGGGTAGTCCATATTACAGGAGCAGGTTTTGTTTCCCTCCTGAAACAGTCACTATGCATTTCATTATATTCCAGCAAAGAAGGAAACTTTTGTCTTTCACTTAGGTGAAGCAAATATAAATACAAAGATTCTAGTCGCAAGGAGAAAGAAGCTGTTTTAATTATATACAGATAGAAAAATAAAAGTGTGAGAAAAATAAATAGATTTTATGAGGGGGTCAGGAAAACTTGTTAACAAAAAGTATAAAAAAAAGCAGTTCAGGAGGGGCAGCTGAACTGTACTACGCTGAGTATAAGTTCTTTGGGACAGAGACCTTATATGCTGTGAGGATCTAGCAGAGGTTCAGTCCCACATGATGATGTTTGCAGCAACAAATTAAGAACTGTTCTGGAGACTTGAGGTAGATGGGTGTAGGAAGTCAAGATGAAGGACACAGACAAACAGGTTCAAAAGGTTAGAACTAGAAGTCAATTAGTAGAAAAACTGAGATAAAAATCAGGAATTAAATGGGAAAAGCTTTTCTGAAGGTTTATAAGATTAAATTTGAACAAAAAGCTACTGCAACAGTTAACAAAGCGGAGGCTTGAGGGGGGAAATATGCAAGTAAGAAGAAACATCAGGAGTTACACAGCAGATAAGGTACTGTTGTGGAATAGGAAAGACTGGGACTGCCTAGGAAACAGAACTAAGAAAATAGCAAGGGTACTGAGGAGTACCCCGTTTTCCTGAAGAATAAAATAAAATCAGTACAACTCCATGTGCTAGAATTTCAAACTCAAAGTCACTTTATTTTTCACTATGAAAATAACTCACACAGGCTGA
Source organism: Calidris pugnax (assembly GCF_001431845.1). Taxonomy (NCBI): domain Eukaryota; kingdom Metazoa; phylum Chordata; class Aves; order Charadriiformes; family Scolopacidae; genus Calidris; species Calidris pugnax. Next base: position 2,951,794 of record NW_015094510.1, read on the forward strand.
TCTGTGTTAAAGGAACATTGTTACATTTGCAAAGTTGAGCAGTAAAATTTAAGGGAATTTGTCTAATTTACCGCAGCTGCCTTCCTGCAGACATAAAGAGCAATGTTCTTAAGTACATGATGCAGTTTAAGTGTTATTATTGTTATTACTTGTGAAATCTTTTATTAGATGTAATGACATAGGTCAAAAAACAGACAAAACCTTGGACATGCATGTACAAAGTTTGTACTTCTACTTACATGATCAGATCCTAAATTTTTCATGGCATATTACCCATAGAAACAGAAAGATGATCTCACAGTCCAAGCAAATATATACTACTCTGGACAAGTAATCTTTTAACTCTATTTCATATTTCCTGAGTGATAAAACAACTCATTTCTATCACTGTCTTAATGGTTTATCACTAATTATGTAATGCCTCTTTTCAGAAAGCTGGACCTCTGAGTCGGGGCTTGTCTTATTTGTAGAAGTGTAGATAGCCTAGAATTTTGACTGAGGCTATGGGAAACACATTTTAAATATGTAATGCCCTACATGATGTTCAAAACCTGGCATTTAAAATGAAAAATTCAGAAAAAGTAAATATTTTAACTTTTTGCTTCAGTTTTCATTCACATGGTGTGAAAGCAAACATATTAATATTTTGGAAGTGTCATTATTACAAACTCACAGAAAAGCTTAGATGAAAATTTATAATACTGTCTTCAGACCAAAATATGTAGTAAGAAATTCCTGGGGCCTAGGACCACATTTTGAATGATGTAGGGAAAAAAAATATTGAGTAGGTGCTAATAAATGAATGCCATCTGTTATCTGCATTGAATAAGGAAAGGTTGAATTGAAAAGTAGTAGATGATCATATAATTAAGGTCTGTTACTGGTTATGTAACAGACAGAAAGTGAAAGATGACAGAAAGTGAAAAGATTTAAGGTATGGTAGACCCTTACTGCTGACATTCCTTGGTTCTTAAGTGTTCAAACTCACAATATCAATACTATGCCATTAACAATGACATAGACATAGATATATATGTCTGTCTTTGATTTGAAGTGATGACATGAATGAAAATTATCATATTGAGTATTCTACAGATTCATTTAGTGATATTAGAACCTACTGTTATTGCATTTCTTTGAAATAGGAAAAATGTATTTCTGGGAAAAGCCGTGTTCTTGGACTGATTGTATATATACTTGTGTCTGTGTGTATTTATATGATGAATATGTATTGTATGTACACATATAATCATTACATATTAGTCCATATAATTCTATATGCTATTAGAATTAATATATATTAAAATTATTATATATCATCCTTTATAAAAATGTTATATTTTTAAGCTGACACCTTTGTTTATGATTGTCATATTCCCCTTGGAACCAGAAAAATGTCAGCGGAACTATCTGGCACTTATAAAATTCAGTGTCTATGTTTACTAAGCTCAACTGTTGTTATCCAGGTATGCAAATCTAGAGGTTTACAAAACAAAATCAAATCCACAAAATTCCTTGTACAAAAGGGATGGAGAAATTGAGCTGCAGTTAGGTGAACCATTTAGTTTGTGCTCTTAAGCACATGATTTTTGCTATAGGCCCACCTTAGGCCAAAATACTGAATGGAAATACTTGATACTGTGTCACTTTTCCACTTTCCATCTCACAGTTATACTGGTTTATTTATTTGGCTGTGATGGGCAAGAACTGGACCATCATCTACCCATCCAGAAAAATGCAAATGATATTTCTCCTTTGCAACATAGAATGAAACATACGATAGAAGAAGATGACAACAAAAAATTATTGGAAACTCTTTTTTCAAAGCTTTCTGCTTAGCAGAGATGAAAAGTATAATTTCAATTCAGAATAGAATTATTTGGCTTCTTTTAAATAAAGAGTTAATCTGTTGCCAATTTGCTAAAACACTGGAGTTAAATGTTTCTGTCACTGCCTAAGAGGCACACATTTGTGTATGTTTACCTATTAATTATTTATGTTGAATGAACAATGAATGTTATCCCTTAAAATATTCTCTCCTGTTCTTCAGAAACAGTAAGGAATAAAAGAAACCAGGAGAGAAAGTCAGGAAGTATAATTCCTTGCATCTCTGTATTTATTCTTAGTCCTTAAACTGGTCTTAATTGTAAACGTCTGGAAAAGGACATTGTGGTATATGCACATTTATTTTGATCCACTGTATGCATTATATTCTTATGAGAGAATGATAAAATCTGAGCTTTCAACAATACTGTCATGTACATTACAATATTGAGGTGTACTGTAGATTACATGTCAATATTTTTATGGAAAGTAGTTTTTATGGAAAACAGACCAAATATTGCAGAATCCTGTTCACTACAAAAGATCATGAAAGTAGTAGTTTTAGTGCAAATAACTAGATTTGTATCAGAGGCAAGGCAGACAACTGAGCTCTTGTATCATCTTGGATGTAAAAAAATTCTTCACAAAAGAAACACATAGGGTCAAATATTTAATATCAAATTTTTATGGAAATATGTGGAAATATTCTGAAGAGTACATGAAAGATTAGATCCTCAGATAGTATACACCCATTTTGTTTCTTTGTAATGGGTGCTAATTTATAACAAAACATACAATTTTGAAAATATAGTGGTTGACTGGCATATCATTATGCTAGTCCTATGTTCTTGAGAATGAATTCCCATTCACAACAAAATTTTCTGCTTCATTCTGTTTTAAATGGTGAATAAAATGTTTTGTGTCATTAGATGAGAAAGTAAACCCTCAGAATTCATGCTGTAGGCTTTTCAACATTGTATAAAGTCAGTAGTGTTTAACTGCTCACATTAATAGATTTGCCACTAATAGCTTCTGTAAATTTATAGTAGGTGTACTTAGAAAATGTAAGATAGGTTATGTGACGCTTGTGATGTTTCATACTGAAAGTGAAATGAAGTGAGGCAACAAACCTAGGCCATGAGAGTTAGAAGAAAATATTTTCTGGCAATCTATTTCTTTGAGCTATGATATTAGGATTACAATTTTCATGAAATATTGAAGGCTCTTTGAGTCATTTTTGGACAATGGAGAGTTAAACATGAGCATGTTTTTTGCATTTTTTTTAAAATTCTGTATACATCTTAGAGTGACAGATATGCTTATATTCTGCAGAAATGTGCTTCTGAGTGACAGGAGCCTTGAAATGTTGTTTATGTGTTTAGCTCTGAATATCAAGGACATGATTTAGTAGGAAGCCATCATGTTAACACCATTAATAGCATTTTCACCAACATTTATAATCCTGTACGGAATAAGACCATTTACTTCTAAAACAGACTCTACAGTGTTTTCACATCTGAGTCACTACTTTTCCTTATGCTATCAAAAGTTAAGTTTCCTGTTAAAATAGTCATCCCCAAGCAAAGAAATACATTAATTGATAAGAGTTCTGCATCGTAAACATGAAGGTATATGTATTTTTTTGTTGCTGCTGTTGTCATTGCCAGAAATTCTGCTTGCATTTTCTATTATTAAAATGAATGTCAACTCAGAGGAAAGTATGTTCCTGCTGTCACAAGGTGTATGCTTAGACTACATCTGAACATTGTTTTTCAGGGAGAAGTGTTCGATGATTTGATCACCTGTCAGACGTGTCTCTGTGAAATGTCTTGCAGAGCCTTCAGTTCTCTTTCTCTTACCATCTGTGAAGCAAAGAACAAAGGCCTTTTCCCTATAAGCTATGCTGGCATAGAAAAAAATCACAGGTATCCATTTGGGGCTTTTGTTGTCCAGGTGGAATTCTTGTTTCTTCCACAGAAACATACAAAATCAGCATCACTTTTTTTTTACTGTTTGTTTGTAAGCCAATATCTAATCATATATTTCTACAATCTGCCATACATGTCCTCTCTTTGTGTTTGTTTTTTTTTTTTTTTTTTTCTTTTTTCTTTCTTCAGAGTTTCCAGAATTCTTTGAACAGGTGTCGCTACAATAACATACAATGCATGTTTCTGTAATGTAATGTTTTATGTTAAACCACTGAAGTTGGAACATCCTAACAGTTCTTAAAATAATGATTACCAGTTGAGTTTATTTAATTGTTCTTTCAGCAGAATAGGCTTTTGCATTTTAAAACTAATGATGACATTGATTCATGCTTAGTCAAGACATAACAGGCTACTGGTACTTGTCCTGATGCACCTGTATCATATCACAGCTTGTCCAACTTCCTGGCCAGAAGAAAGTATTTCAGCTGTATCCTCTTACAGGTTACAAGGATCTCTCATGTTCTCTATAGCAAGACAAAAGAAGCACATAGCTCTGTTTTCCTACATAAAAATTCTATGAAGTTGCTACCCTTGTTCTGATAGGACTAGGGGACATCATGTTACTTTGCTAATATTAATTGGTAATGTCAGTTTGCAAATATAATTGTGCTTAATATCATGTTCATCTGTATGTTCAAGTATCTATGGAAATACTAAAGTGATGGGTAACTAAGCTGTGTAATCAACATTTATTCAATTTTTTGCTCTTGACGTGTGTAAAAGGTTGGTGTATGCTGTCAAATAGCAGAAGATAAACATAACTGGAAGAAAAGATAGAAGCATTGAAGTGTTTGGTTCGCTTTATTTTTTTTTTTGGTAAAGGAAATGCAGCTATCTGAGAGGTAGTTCCAGGACCACGAAGCAAGTGAAAAAGTGTTCTTAGAGCACTTGTTAGGTGTCTTATTGCCTTTGTGGCATTAGCCACAGACATGTAGATGCTTAAGTTACACCAGATAAATTTTAATATTAGGACTACTCTGAATTATGTCTTTTAAGAGATCTTTCTGTGGAATTCTCTCAGTTCTAACAAGGTACATTACACCAAAGACCAAACCACATGCCTTTCTGAATACAGACACCTTCAGGAGTTTCAAATGTAAAATCAACATTCAGATAAGATTCTCTTTATTTAAATAGACTTATTAGAAATTTAAAGCAGATGAAGATGGTTTCAATGAAATGAATAAATAATTAAGGCAAATCTGTATACTTGTCAGAAACTCCATATTAAGAATTAAGAGAAGGTAGACAGCATTCTGACAGATCTGTCCCTTTTTTATAGCTAAAGGTAAAGTTATTTTTTTATGCTTGATATTCTTTTCATGTTTACCTGATCAAACCACAAACTAAAAAATGCTGCCAGGTAACTTACACTGGTAATAATCATAACCTTTAATCACAGATAAAAAGAATGATACAATGCTGTTTATTTAAAAAGAAAAAAAAAAAGTGGGTTTGGTATAAGAGGCAAGTTATCATGCTTCAAGCAATTTTAAACATTGATTTGACTGTGCAATACAATAACAGATTGCACTTTGCAAACTGGTCACTAGCAGTGCATTGTCAGCAGGCCTAGACAATAATCCCTGAGTGTTGTAGGACTGCTGCTGTTAATAACTGAGCTTGTTAGTTAAAAGCTGGCAAAGACTTGAGTGTTTAAGAGGATTACTGCTATAAACCATATTAATTTTTTTTGAACATTCAAGGCCTTATTCATTAAGGGCTTTTGCAACAGAAACAGCTACATCAGGATATGATTCTGTTTTGATAAATGGCTAGGGCAAATGCTTGCAGCGAGCTCTTTGAAAAGTACCTAAGGGAATCAGGTAATCAACTTCCATATATGAAGGCCATAATCTCTGTGGGGAGTCAATGCACTACTCAGCCATCCTCAAGCAATGATGAAATTGCATGGGTTGAGATTCTATGGGTTAGAGATCTTGGCATGAGGCATGCTTCAAGCACTGTGCTTGTTAGGCACTGATATATCTCATTCCACATTAGGCAGTGCCCTTTTATCCATAGTCGAAGCATTTCTCCAGAACTGGCCTTGATAGAATAAGACAATGAAGAGTCAAAAAGCTGATCAAAGGGCTTGAGAACCTCTCTTATGAATAAAGACTGAAGGAGTTAAGTCTTTTCTCCCTGGAGAAGAGAAGGTGCAGGGTGACCTCATCACAGTATTACAGTTCTCAAAGGGTAGCTACGAAGAAGATGGAGACTTTCTCTTCTCAACAAGCGACATCGAGAAGACAAGGAGCAATGGGTACAAGTTGCATCGGGAGAGGTTTCATCTCAATACAATACAGAAATTTTTTACAGTAAGAACAATCAATCACTGGAACAACCTCCCCAGGGACATGGTAGACTCGTTATCCCTGGAGGTTTTTCAAGATGCGATTAAACAGGTTAAGTGTCGTTTCTAGGCTTCTTTTCCTACGAAAGATTGAATCAGATGATATTTCGAAATCCCATCCAGCCTTAGAAATTCTATGATTCTGTGATTCTGAGACCCTAAACTAATTTATTTTTTTTTTTCATAGAAGTTCTGTTTCTTTCAAAGCTTCTTCAACCACAACAGTTTTGTGTGGTTTTTTGTGGTTTTTTTATGTTGGTTTTTTTCCATCTGAAGAACGACATTATAAAGAAGGATATTGTCTCATATATTCTCACCCTAGTTTTTTCCTGTTCCATGGGATCAAGGATGTCCATTTTTTTTAAACAATTTTTCAATTGTCACAAAGACCAAGACCATAGCTGTAGAACACAGAATCACAGAATCGTCATGATTGGAAAGGACCTCTGAGATCATCGAGTCCAACCATACACACACAACCCGCCCCCCAACAATCTCGGCCACTAGGGCATGCCCTGAAGTGCCACATCTACACATTTCTTAAATACTTCCAAGGATGGTGACTCCACCACCTCCCTGGGCAGGCTGTTCCAGTGCTTGACCACTCTCTCAGTAAAGTAATTCTTCCTAATATCTAATCTAAACCTCCCCTGCCTCAATTTCAGAGTATTTCCTCTGGTCTTGTCTTTATTCCCTTGGGAGAAGAGGCCAACACCCACCTATCTACAACCTCCTTTCAGGTAGATGTAGAGGGCAATGAGGTCTCCCCTCAGTCTCCTCCAAACTAAACATGCTCAGGTCCCTCAGCCTCTCATCGTTGTTAAGCCGGCTGTCCACCGGCATCCCCTGGTCCTTTTCTGCTGGGCAGCTTTCCAGCCACTCTTCCCAATGCCTGTACTATTGCCTGGGGTTGTTGTGACCAAAATGCAGGGCCCAGCACTTGGCCTTATTGAACCTCATACAATTGGCCTTGGTCCATTGATCCAGTCTGTCTAGGTCCCTCTGTATAGCCTTCCGACCCTCAAGCAGATCAACTCTCCCACCTAGTTGGTGTTGCCTGCAAACTTACTGAGAGTGCTCTCAAACTTACTGAGGGTGCTCTCAAAATTACTGAGGGTGCACTCAAGATTTTGACCTTTGTATTGCCTATACTGTGTGCCATGAAGGATTATGTGGCAAGTGTTTTTGAAGGTGAGAAGAAAATATTTTTAGGGCTTTTAAGTATTTAACATCTTTTAACAGACTGAATAGCATGTAGAGAATTAGAAACAAAGCTTTCAGCAGTCCTACCCAGTGCATAATCATGAGATACTGAAATTCTGTATGATCTTCTAACAAGAATAGAAGGGAATTTTACTCCAGATACTCATCCAGGACAGATGACCAATGGATAGTAACATGAAATTTCTTGGCTTGACCATTTCTATACCACATATCACCAAGATAAAAGAAGGGCATTGTAATTTGGAAATGAACTAAATATGAAATGAAAAAGAAAATAAATGCAACTGATAATTGAGGCCTAGTAACTAGGATACTTAAACAGAAGACATTCCATTTTATACTGCATTAAGTGTGAACTTCAGTCTTTGACTTTCTAGGCTTCTGTGAGCCAGAAGATATATTATCCTTTATTTGTTTCTACATTCCTTATGCCTAAGTCTATGTACAAATTAATAGGAAAAAATCTTTTATTTAAAAAATCCCCCAAAAACGCCTTACCAAAATTTTACAAATATATACACACATATTCATATAATCACACATAGCTATCATTTGGTAATAATATGAAATGATGCCATATTTAGCTTTTTAGTCAATTATTTCTCAGAAAGCAATTCTAATTGCTGCTCAGGTGCAGTGAAAGTCATGCTCAGAAGAAACTTCTTTTACTTTATATCTTTTCATGTTGGTATTACATGCAGTAAGCATGTCAGGAGTGAAAGTACGTGAGGATCTGTAGCACATTGTTTTCATTCATCCTCAGAAGGATGTTGAACCTGCTTGCCAGGGCATCAAATTATCAGCTTCTCTATTATTATGGTTTTTTTAGTTCCCCTTCTTCTGTTTTCTGCTCTGGAAATATAATATTAGGACATGAAACACTGATGTGATGCGATGCTATGTTATGTTGTTATGTTTATTGGTTATGTTGTTATGTTATATATGTTATGAATTAGCTGAAGTAACAGTAAGGTTGCAAGACTGACAGCATTTTTAAAGTCATCTAGTTTTAGGGTTTTTTTCTGACAAAGTAATGATAAGAATTTATAACTGGCCTGTGCATGACCATCTAAATGCTACAAGAACTGAAAGAGATATTCCCTAAATAATTCCCTAAATTCCACATTCCACCTTGAACCTGCTTAGAAATAGAAATGGCTAGTTATGTCATCACAACATATCCAGAAGAACAAACTGAATATTTATTATATATTATGTATTGTTTAGATCTAATTTTGATGTTAGTTTTTGAAAGATCATTACAATGAGACTTTCATGCCAACATTATACCAAAAAAGGGGACAAAATAAAGAAAGGATATTTGAAGACACTGTAACATTCCTCTTATACATGATAAATGGAATGTAAAAGACAGAAAAGTTCCAATTTATTCCTTAGCAAAATGGCCTTGCAATTGCAATCAGTCCAAGAAAGACTTTATTTATTTTTAAATCATTTAATATTATTTACTTACATGTTCTATATCTAGAAAAAGATATATGTATATACTTATACATATTTTATACAGATACATACACTTGCCTTATTTAAATACATATAAATTATTAATTCCTTTAAATTTTGACTGAATGTGATATTTATTTCAGTCCTATATATAGTAATAATAGAGTTAAAATGATTTTTAGTTATCCAGACCTGGATGAATGCAAAAATGAAATTTAAAAAAAATAGTTTTACAGTAAATTAGAAACATGAATTTGCTTAAAAATCTTCAGAAACTTTAACTGGCTTTCATCAGTCTGACTTCATGGCATTTAATTAATAAAGTTCAGGTAAGGAAACTTCTTCTAGACTCTGGAGTTTACCTTAAAGATCGGGGCAGATTGATTAGTTTTTCATATGTAAAACCAGACTAATGCTGCATACATTTAATTCTTGAGAAAATCAAATGTACAGAACAACAGAATTACTCAGAGCTAAAAATCTTTTTCAGAATTGGGAGAGATTTTAAAAATGCTATAAACGGAACCTGTATGAACTTTGAAACATCATTGACCTCATTAATTCACAGAGGAAAAAGAAAGTGATGCACACTTGATTTGGTAAGCAAAAAGATGAAAAAAAAGAAAAATTAAAAAAAACCTCTAAGTAGTAATCCTGGTTTTGTTTTATGCTTTCATCCTCTACTGAACTGCAATATCTGATACTTTTATTATTGTCAGAATTTTTAGGTCCATCTTCATGACAAATATAATGAGTAAACATCACTCAAGAGATGTTCATGGTACTTTTATGACACTGGGATGTTCACTGAAGTTCTTATCTTTTTTTTCTGAAGAAAAGATATTTATGTAAAGATGATTCTTGAAATCAGTCTTCATTCATTGCTGTGTGATAGAAAGATTCATAAAGCACTTTTTTCTTTCACCTGAAAAACCAAATTTATCACAGTATGTTGATAAATATACTTAGATACACATTGCAAATGCAACTGGATATTTTGTTCCAAAATCTAATTTCAAAACTCATTGATACCTCCATTTAAAATAATATTACATTCAATTGGAGCCAAAAAAAATGGTGGACAGCATGAGTGGAGAAAGATTTTGGATTAATAATTTTGCCTTCAACTCCTTTGTCTCAGGCCAAAACTGAATGAAGCAATGCTTGAATAAGACATGTCTGCAATCCATTTTATCTAAAATGTTAAATTTTTTTCAAACTATTTGTAAAGGTAGAAATCACATTCTGATATAATTGTCTCCTCTTCCTGCGATGGTTCAGGAATGTTTTCTTGTAGTAGAGTGAAATGACATTCCGTACAAATCAGCTCCCAAACAAATAACATGGAAGTGGCCTGAGAAAATACAAATTACTGAGAACCAGCCTAATTTGAGTATGAAAATCCTCCCTTTTGTGAAATGATTACACGTCATTTAGAAAGCACCCAAGGGAAAATCTAAAAGACACAGTTTATGTGAATTAAGACACCTTTTCTGGATTTTTGTTTTGTTTGGTTAAATACTCCTCTTTGGGTATATATTCCATACTTTATGTAATGCTAACATAGATGAGTAGGTCACTAGGTGATATTGTTCACATGCATTTTTACAAGTGAACAAATTTCCTGGTTCTTCCTGCATTGTGGGAGCAAGCAAAGAAAAAAGTGTTCTGAAGATAAATTAGTTTTATTGCTTGCTTTTCATAATGCAATTTCTTTATATGGAAGTTTTTAACCATAGAAAAAACTACTCAAAACATATTTGCTTAGACAGTATGCTGCTATGCCTACCAGGCTGACTATAGGACAGCTTGTTATTCTTGTTTCAGGTAGAACACTAATGTCTTTTATTACATGAATAACCTTCCAAGAAACAGAAAATTGAGTTGGAAAAGTGACTTCTGATGATGGGTTTCACATGCTTAGTATGGTTAGGGAAATTAATTTATTCTGTGTCTGAGTGTCAGGTACATGAGCCTGTTTTTTAGGCAAGTTGTGAAACTCATTGGTACATATGCATGGACATCATGCTTTAAGCTCTATTATACATTTTCAAAAGGCAGAGGCCTCTCGAACAAAAGCAGAACAGTAGATTTAATCATATATGTGCAAGGAAAACTGATTGCATTTTACACAAGCATGAGATCAGGAACCCATTAGTAGATGGTGAAAACAAACATTTAGAATTTTGCAACTTGGTGTGTTACACTTTGGTACATACAAACCTAATGATAAATTATTAAGCCTGTAAAAATGAAACCTTATAAAATATTAAGTGTGATCAGGAAATGTCAGAATACATATAATGTAATTTCCATTTAGAAAATCATAATAATTAATAATATAAGATTAGCATACCACTGACATAGAAGAGAATTTAAAAGTGCTTACGATACAGTGTAGTTTTACAATTTTACTTCAACATGAAAACAAATACTGATTATAAATGGGAAAAAAAATCTAAAATCGAAAGCTTTTTCAGAGATCTTTAATGTCCGTAAATAGATAGGACCTTGAATTAACGAGTTCTTTGACAGGAAACACCTTTATCAGCAATTTCCCCTAACATTGATTCTGAAACAAAAGTCATTGAACGCGTTCTTTTCTTTTTTTCTTTTTTTTTTTTTTTCCTATTGATTTAACTTGGCTTGCTGCCAAGCTGTAGAATCAGCATGGTAAAATCCAGTAGGACAGGAAGATGAATTAAACAATACACAAGTTAAGCAGACCTATCGTGCTGAGTCAGGTCTGACTCAGAAGGAACGGTACTGATTCACCAGAATCACAGTGTGTTATATTATAGGAAGTTTCTCATTTTTAATATTGACAAAATTCAACCTTGTACAGAGTTTAAGACATGACAAGATCAAAATAAAAGGTAATGTTGCTGCAAGTCAAAATAGACCAATATATATTAACATTAACTGAGGAAAGGCACACAGTGAGAAACACTTACAGGACTTCACAGGGATTTGGAATAACTGATATCTGAAAATTTAGTCTTCAAGAAGGTGACTCATTTATTGGAGTACACATAGGAGAAATTATTTGGCAAATATTTCCAAAATTCAGAATATAACAGTAAACTTCAGTGTTTCTTCTTCAGTTTCCTATTCAGTATTTTTGTAGGACTTGCTGCTGTTGTTTCACTGATAGGCATACATCACACAGATCTACATACATGCTTGCTCTCTCTCTTACACACAAGCACACACAGAGGTAAAACCAGGTATCTATGGTCTCAAAATGCTTAAGATTAGCATCAGTGAAAACAAAAATTCATGCAATTTTTATCTAATATATTTATGAGGGAGTGTAGTGATAGGACGAGGCATAACAGTTTTACACTGAAAGAGGGGAGATTTAGATTAGATATTAGGAAGAAATTCTTTACTCTGTGGGTGGAGAGACACTGGAACTTGTTGCCCAGAGAAGTTGTGGACACCCCATCCCTGGAAGTATTCAAGCAACCTGGTCCAGTGGAAGGGGTCTCCGCCCATGGCAGGGGGTTGGAGCTAGATGATCCTTAAGGTCCCTCCCAACCCAAGCCATTCTATGATTTACCTTCAGATAGTTCTAGCTAACTGTAAGGAAATAGGTGACCATGACCACTATCGAGACACTCTCACACACATCAGAAAAAATTATTTATTCACATTCTTGAGAAATATTTAAGAAAAGTATATAGCAAAAAATCTATTGCAGGAGGTAAAGACAGAGCAGAAAAGTGGAAACAACATAAAAAGGAAACATATCCCTCAAGAAAACTAGAGCAGTAATGGATGGTACAGAAACAAACTTTGAGAAAATAAGAAGAAAGAGAAAATCAGGAATATTTTAACTCTGGAACAGGAGAAAGACTAGAAGAGCATCTGGCATGATCAAAATAAAATCAACAAGCAGTGACATATGTTTCATAATCCTCAATTGCACAAGACAAGTTCATATGAAATGTTTTCCTTTATGATTGACCGGCTAGCTTCCCCTATAGTGCTTTAGCATTCTCTGGTACTGATACTTTTTCTTTCCCATTTGTGGGCTTGGAGTGTTGAATATTTCACATAATTAGTAAGTGTTGTCAAGCCAGAGCAAAGCAGTACAGTAGCTGGCTGACTGCCCAGAAGTAGAAACAGAATAGTAAAATATTGCAAACAGGACAGGAAGATAAGTTAAACAAGAGACAAATCCTCTATTTTTGGCACATACTCAACTTGGCAAACTGGGAAATTACAGATGGAAAGTGAAAAGTAAGAGAAAGTTATGAAAAAAATAAAGGAAAAATATGCAGTAAGATAATTTTACAATATTCATCATTCCATCAAACTTTGGATAGCAGATACAGCAAATGACATACAATAAACTAATGAAAATAAATCCCTTCAAACTAGAAGTTCCTGAGATAACTAAGCCAATCAGATCAGGGAAGACATTATCAGATACATTCATACTAAGTCAGCCTATTCAGAGAGAAACAAAAGTCAATTTGATTTTATGTTAGTTGAGCAGCAAAGGAAGAAAAAGAGCTATTCCAGCTCAAAAATATAGATGTATATACTTTTTTTAACAAGCTATGTGAAGAAATTTTTCACATGGGCCCCAGTGATACCACCAGGAGCAGTCTGAAGAGTACCAAGCAGGATTACAGAGCCCTGGGAGCAGCAGACAGGGACTCTGGGGCAGAGGTAGTTTTTTCATCCAGTCAAAGGGAAAGGCGTTGATAGGGCCAGTTGAATCTAGCAAATTGACAAATGGCTGGAGGATTGGTCCCACAGCTAGGGACTTGGCTTCTTAGACCATGGGACTCACTTTGACAAACTTGGTGTACTGGGTCCTGATGCAGTTCATTTCTCAGAGAAGGGGAAAAGCATCTTGGGTCAGAGGCTTGCCAAGCTCATGAAGAGGCTTTTAAAATAGAGTTGCCAGAGCAGGGCAACCTCAATCCACCCCACTCCTACCAGTCTGATGGTGGTGCCAACTATAGATGTCCAGAACCTGGAGAAGGGTTCTGGACAGGACAGCACCTGGAGTGCAGCACCAAGGAATAGTAGTCACTCCAGCCAGCAAGTCATTTTCATCAGGGGCCCAATTTACATGCCTCTATGCAAACACATGTAGTATAGGGAATAAACAGAAGGAGTTAGAGACATTCACATGCCTGTAGGCTTGAGAGATGGGCCCGTGTGAACCTCATGAGGTTCAATAAGGCCAAGCGCAAAGTATTGCACATGGACTGTGCAATCCAAAGACAAAGGCTGGGTGAAGAATGGATTGAGAGCAGCCCTGCTGAGAAGGACTTGGGGATAATGGTGGATGAAAAGCTGGACATGAGCTGACAATGTGTGCTCACAGCCCAGAAAGCCAACCACGTCCTAAGCTGTGTCAAAAGGGTGGCCAGCAGGTTGAGGGAGGTGATTCTGCTCCTCTACTCCACTTTGGTGAGACCCTACTTGGAGTACTGCATCCAGCTCTGGAGCCCTTAGCACAGGAAGGACATGGACTTGTTGGAACAGGTCCAGTGGAGGGCTCTGGAGATGATCAGGGTGCTGGAGCACCTCTCCTATGAGGACAGGCTGAGAGACTTGGGGTTGCTCAGCCTGGAGAAGGCTCCGGGGAGACCTTATAGTAGTGTCCCAGTACTTAGAGGGAGCCTACAGGAGAGATGGGGAGGGACTCTTTATTGGGCAGTGTAGTGATAGGACAAGGGGTAACAATTTTAAACTGAAAAAGGGTAGATTTAGGTTAGATATTAGGAAGAAATTCTTCGCTGTGAGGATGGTGAGATATTGGAACATTTTGCCTACGGAAGTTGTGGGTGCCCCATCCCTGGAAGTGTTTAAGGCCAGGCTGGGTTGAGCTTTGAGCAACCTGGTCTAATGGAAGTTTATTCCAACTCCCTTTCCCTCCCGAGGCAGGAGAGTTGGAACATGATCTTTAAGGTTATTAGACAAACAATCTTTCCAACCCAAACCATTCTATGATTTTACGAAATGAAATGTTTGGAATATGCTTTTTTTTTTTCTGGACAGCAGGAGATCAACATTCATATTGGTATTGAAAAACTTGACAAAAAATACAAAGGCAATGTAGGACCAAAGCAAATTTTAATAGCTTAATTTATATAGTTGAAACATAGGTGTATGTCAGAGGTAAGAGCCAGTATGTTGGTGACAAAGTGTTCTTAATTCATAATATGCAATGCTGCCATGAAAGTCAGCAATAGAGCTTTGACATCTGAAAGAAATAGATGAAGACATTTACAGTTTGCTGTACTGGATATGAACAATTTGAGATCTTCTTATTTTCTTCCCAGACTGTTAACCTTCTAAGAAAGATATCATCCGAAAATCACAAGTACCTTACCCAATAACACTATACATGTATGCTGGATTATTCAGACTAGGCCTGCATGCAGGCTACTTACATAGGTACTCATAATGTTTACTAGATAAACTTACCCTTGTGGTATTTTAAAAGACTACAGATTAAAAAAGGTATTTTAAACAGCTAACAACATGTATGTATGAATGATTGATCACAAGTGAGTCCATATGGCCCAGACCTTAGGTTTGTGTGATCTTTTCTGTGCTTGTGTGTGATATTAATGGTCTCTGTGTCTATGCTTTGATTTCTTAATCTCAAAAATTTTTGGTAGCTACTTTTTTGTATATATTGATTACAGCAGGCTGTAACACAAATACCGCTATGAATAAACTACTTTTAATCAGAAGTTATTTAAAACACCTGACAATTTATTGAAAAAGTCCATCTGTGTCCAAAATTTGTGATTGAATTAAATCATGTATATTGTAACTTTATAGCCTCCTGTGCTGTGAGGTGTATATTATCTGATTAGACAAACAATGAGCCAATATAGCATAAGAAGGGCTACTCATATTGTTCCTAAATTGTTTAGAAGTTACTATAAATTCTGAAAATAATTCCTTTTTTTTAATTTTCTTTTTTAATTAAAAGCAAATATTTTCCAAGATCACCAGCAACTTCAGAGAAAAGCATCTCTGAAACACTTGCAGAATCTTGGCATATGTTTTGATTCTACTCTGTCTGGTTACATTAGACTGTGTAATAGGGTGAAGGTTTTACCTACTATCACACTCAGGAGATTAAGCACAATATGGTCCTTCCATATGGTATTTGTGCCTAAAAAACAATGAGATTAGAATGCCTATGCTGAACGTCACTCCATATGTTCATCGGAATAGCCATAGGTCTTGAAAGAACTAGTGATTTTTTAGAGATTTAAATTAATATCTTTAACAGTGCCTCAGAAGCATCTCAAGCACTGCAAATAATTATTGTATTTCATTCCTCCTCAGTTATGTTATGCTAATGGCTATTTTGTTTGTTTCCAGTATGTATTTTCTTCTGTTGAATAATTATTTCACTTCTATACTGGAAAATTTACATTCTATTTAGGAAAAAACCAATCTGTTTTGCACTTTAATATACATTACAACTAAAGCAGATGAAAAATAAAAAGTCAACAATTAACATAGGTCTCTTTGCTAGGTATTTCAGTAGTTAGTAAGTTGAATCTTTGAGGTCACGTCTAATTTCCTGCCCAATATTCCTCAAATTTAATCTTGATACTGAAGTCACATGGCAACAATAGCTTTATCCCTATAATTTTTGGAATTAAAGAACAGATTAATCACAGGGTTTAGAAAGCATGTGTACAACTCCAGAAGTAGTATCCCAAACTCCTTCACAGATGAAAGTTTCCTCTCATTCTCCCAGCCTTGAGTAACTAGTGTATCCTGAAACCCGAACATTATTTTCTTAACATTTTCTCATTGTCCAGCAATTTAAGAAAAAATTCCTACAAACCTCTTTTATTCCATCTCAGGTGAAATTGATTGGTTTTTTTCCTTTCCAGCTGGACTAGGGTGAAAGGGTAGGAATATGAAAATCGTACCCTGAAGGCTAATAGGCTGAGTGAGGTTAGAATAGTAGCAGTCACAGAAGATAGTTATAGACCTTGCTTAAGGAAGGTAATCTTTAAATATTTTGTAATAAGACTTCATCTTATGACAAGCTGTGTCATCACCCTTTGCAACTACTTGGGTTTTGGTGATTGCGGGTTTTTTTGGGAAGGGAAATCTGCTTTCTTGTTGGTCATGATTACTTGTGGCTCTTATCTCTTCTTTGGTCCTTTTTCTTTTCTGGATATTACATAGAGCGGTGGCTTCGGTTCCATTACTTTTGCCTCTTGTTCCATTATTATTTTTGGCTAACTAAATCACACACCACTTCTCTCGCTCTCTGTCTCTCTCTCCCGCCCTTCCCCCTATGAAAAGAGAACATTGATAAACTCTCCCTATCCTGAAATTGAAACTCTTTATTTTTGTCCCTATCTGATTAAGGAAAATATTCTAAACTCTCCTGCAGCAATTATGTTACTTTTCTTTGCACCAACAACCCAATACATAGTGCAATATTTTTTAATTTTTGAAGAACAGCTTTTAAAATGTTTCAATAGAATCTAACCACAGAATGACTATTTGAAATCCTTGTCAACGTGTTTTGGGTTTTTTTGTTTTCTAATTGTGATACATTTTGAAACTCACGTCTTATTTACCAAGATTGCTTGGGATACACTTCGTTAACATTCTGTTATCTCATTTAACGAGGAGCATAAATGTGAATGAACACAAGGAACCACTGATATTAATAATGATGACTGTCACTCAAAATGCCTTTAGGTGTTTTAAATAAGACATTAAATGGTTCCTTGATAGACATAAAAAACTAATATTTAATTTGAATTATGGTTGTCTGAATGACCGTATTGCAGAAAGAAATATCTCCACTCCATTGGCTTAAGGTATTTTTACTTTGCACTGCTAATCTTACATAAAAAAGGGATTATTTTACACATCATTGCAGTCTTTATAACAACCTAAACGGACTTCCTTTCAATGCTGCTTTCAGCTATCATTTAGGAGTAATAACAGAGTCAGTCTAAAAGAGAATATCCCATCATACAGTATCTATCTAGTAATTTTCCTTCTCTCTCTTGTATCTTAAGAGGGATTTTCTTTTTCAATTGACTGTTTCAACTATAAGAATTCAAACTTATATTTCTCTTACACACTTTAGCCCAATCACACAAAATTGGAGTTATTCATGATTCTGTTCAGCAACACAGTCATTTTATGATATTTTTCTAGCTCTGATGCATTTTTAATAGCGGTATCAGTACAAAGAGATTGAAAGTAACACAAAATAACAGGGAGGTAGAAGCCAAATGCAAAATCAATATAACAGATTCTCAGAGCGTATTTAAATAGAAGACAGTTATCTCTGTAAATAAAATAAATAAATAAATAAACAAACCCTTGTGACTTCGTTTTGAAAAATTCTTGGTTTTATTTTTGATTGTTATATTAAAAAAAAAAAAAGAGAAAATATGCCTGGTTCTGCTGTAGTGTGATCATACTGTGGCAACTCTCTTCTTTGAGACCACTTCTATTACTGCAGTGGGACAACCCAGAATAATTAGTTACTGTTATTTATTGCAGTTAAGTTGTGCATAAATTCAGGTTGCTGAGAATATAACCATACCTTTAGGAGCAAGAAGAAAGTGTCACACAGGCACCATATTTAAAAATCACGTTCATACTTTGTCAACCACCTCAGTAAATCAGAAATTCCACCACTTACAAAATTCATTTGGAACCTGCAGGTATAAGTAAATCTGTAAAAATAGTAGTAAATATATAATGGAAAACTTTTACAGTTTGACCTCCCTTTATGTCACTGTTTTGTGGTGTAATTATCACATTTTCCCCAGGTAATAGGGAATTAGGTATTCAAACGATATCAATTACACCTAAGAACCTGATTTTTGCCTGATGTGCAGAATCATTTTACCTCCTGCCTTGGTTTACGTATGTGAACACTGGAAATGGTATTTCAAACTGTTATAACTGAGATTCACAAGTCCAGAATCTTGGCCAAGGTATAAAGATTAGTATTTTGCTTTAATTTAGAAAAATACTTAATCATATTTTAGTTTCAGAGACTTCTTTGAGACTTCACTGGCTCTTTCTATATAAGCTTTTTGAACATGTTATTTTTCTGTAAAGTTCCTAACTCAATATAAAGAGAAAATTGGAAAGACTTGTAAAAAAAGGTTTCAGGATCCGCTTTCAGCCTAACAGGAAGGTTTCAGGGGACATAGTCTATTTTACCTCTTATGTAAAAGATACACCAAAATAAAATACATGGCTTAGGGTACAGAAAAGTTTCAGCAATTCAAAAGGTAAACATGGAAGTTATATACACAACAAAGCCTGGGGTTTAATTTTACGTTATGCAATTCAGGAGCTCAAATGCTCCCATAAAACCTGTGAAACCTCAGCCTATTCAGGAAATGGGGTCAGCAAAGCTATTATAAAGAACATTATCTTAGAAAAAAACTTCCTAGCTTTAAGTTGACTAGCCAAGCCTGTTCATGCATGTATGCAGACTTTAAAAAAATATTTTAGCTCTTCTGAAGTGTTTAAGACTAGTGGCATATGTTTAGAACACAAAGTATTTTGGATACTGGACACAGTGTTATGGATTAACAGAGGAGGTACAACCAGGGTACAGTTTCCTAATGAAAGGGCATAAGAAAATCAACTGGTTCTGTCCAACAGCTTTAAATAGCATTTGTTCCAAGTGTACATTCGGTAACTGCCCCAAAATCTGTTCTAGCTGTAGGTATTGGCACCTAAATCTTTGCAGGTAGATTCTCTTTGCCTCATCCTTGACAACATATGAATACTATACATATGAACATAATAGAGGAGAAAGTAAGATTTGCATGTACCAAGACTACTGTTGGTATAGAAAGCATTTTTGTAATACAGTCATCAAAAAATAAGGTTGGAGGGGAACTCTGAATTCCTCTACAAATTCGCCTGCTCAGAGAGTGGCAAAATTCCAAGTTAAATTGGGCTGCTAAGGGTTTTGTCCAGCTGAATTGTCACTATCTCTAAGGACACAGGTTGCCTATGTGTGCAACCTGCTCCAGTGCTTGACCACTCTCACTGTGAAGCTTTTTTTTCCCCTCATGCTTGAACCTGTGACTGTTGCTTCTTGCCCTTCCTCTGTGCCACTCTGAGAGGATGCTGACTCCGTATGCTGCAATACTGCTTTAGCAAGTGTAAAACTGCAATTAAGAACCACCTTTGCCTTCCTTTCTCAAGCCTGGACAACTTATTTAACGTAACTCCTCTTCATATGTGATATAATCCCTGCCTCAATCTCCTCCCTGGTGTTCTGCCGGATTTCCTCTAGTATTTTGACATACCGGTTCCTCTTTTTCTCTGTTCATGAAATGCTAGTTAGAAGGTTTCTGAATGCTTCCTTTTTATGCAATCAGCTTCAAAACAGTAGTGAGAAAGGACTTTCAGGTTACCAGTGCAATTAAGAGTGAGTCATTCACTCACACCTCCACATACCCCTCTCCGTACCACTGCATGTGTGCACACAGACACACACAAACATGAACAAATCCATCAGATTGGTTCCAGTTCTTTTCATGGAGCCCTACATACAGAAACTCAGGAACTTGTGATCCAGACTTGGGGGAAGGGGGAATTTTCATCTGTTTACATATCCATTTTCCTACGACAGTAAATGAAGAGTAATGTGTTCTCAAGTGAACCTCTGCATTTTGATCAGTTTGCAGCGGAGTTACTCTCTTTTCTCTGCCAGACTTACTGAGATAATGTATTTCAATATTTGAAGTAGAGGCAACACTTTGCATCATCTATTTAGTCTGACATTTATTTGCTGATGTAACTTCTATATAAAATTAAGTAGTTACAAAAGGTTACATAACTGCTGTTGTAGGATCTGTTGAGATTTTATAAAACACATTTAACAGTCAGTGCTACAATTAAAAAATAGGAAAAAAAGCTTTTAAATAGTACCTACTTACTCCATTACTGGAGATCAAACAGTTTTTCTATTTAGGAACCTGGTCTTGATGGCCAAAGAAGTAACTTCCAGTCTTGTATACCTAAAATGTAAAACAGGACTATAAGGAGAAAATAAAAGTAGGATTTAAACCTCTTTCTACCACCTCCACAAAAGCTTTGTTTTGTACTTTATGGGTCCAACAGCCAGAGTTTTAGATTTAATCCATCCCTCATGGGACAGAGCAGAAGTGAGGCCTTCTATTTGAGTATTATTCACAGTAGTATCTACAGCATTTGCCAAAAACTAAAAACGTCTTCTGTCATGAAAAGTTCTCATCAGAAAGCCTTGGAAACCTTACATCTATGGGCACTTTGTGTTTTCATCACAGTTTCAAATTAATTAGTGAGACTACTTCAAAAGCTTTAATCTAGGCTATGGTTTTAAGAAACATGCATTAGACATTTCCTGTTTGAATTTCTACATCGCTTGTTTAAAGAGTTCTTTTACTTTCATTGAAGACTGTTGAGGGCCTTAATGTACAATATTGACAGAGTAATAAAAATAGAAAATTGTGTTTCTGACTGTGTGCCAACTTCATTACATTCTCAGTCATATCAAAAACAATATAGAGGACAAAGGAAAAACAGCCTTATTCAAGCTTAATCAGGATTCCAACTGAAAGGTAATGAGGAATAACCAGTATGTTCCTTTTCCACTAAATAACTGTCCTCATATATTGCTTCCTGAGTTGTGTTAATATTCTGTACTTCCCTTTTCCTGGATACATATTAAAATCATGACTATGAGTTTGGTGGCCTAAAAGTTTACATTTCTGGAATAACGTAATACATTTCCCCTCTCAATTATAGTACCACAAGATCACATACTTTGAGGTACCAAACATTAACTTGCTTAGAAAGTTTTAATATTGAACCTATCATACACAGCAAACAATGTCTGCAAGTATGACATTCCATCCAGAGAACATTTTGAAGTATGAAAATATGAAACCAGCTGAAAAATGTAGAACTATATATAGATCAGGATAACTTTCAGAAGGTTTCATTAAAGACTTCA
The DNA here is from genome assembly GCF_001431845.1 of Calidris pugnax. Taxonomy (NCBI): domain Eukaryota; kingdom Metazoa; phylum Chordata; class Aves; order Charadriiformes; family Scolopacidae; genus Calidris; species Calidris pugnax. The sequence continues at coordinate 2,973,656 of NW_015094510.1, forward strand.
GCTGACAGATTCCTACACCAATGGCTGTAAATATGAAATGAGCAAAATAAAAGCATGTTCTTTAGACATGAAATGCAGGAGAAATGCTAGTGTGGCATTTAAACTTCAGAAATGTCTGAGTAAAAATCTGTTCACTGTAGATAGGTGCTCTGGCTGTAAAAGTATATGTATTTTTTAATTCACAGCAGACAATTTATAATTATTTCTTTTACTGCATATAAGCCATGCATAAGTAGAAAAAATACACTTCCCTAGCAAAAAGTGTTTCACAAATAGGGCTGATATTAAGTATAATTTATTAAAAGGTTTTGTCAGCTGGCTCTTAAAATATTATCCATATTCTGGACTCTGATGTCATGCTTTCTTTGCAGTATTTTATGCTTTATGAAGACATCTAGAAAAGTCAAAATACTGAATGGACAAATTCCTAAATTATCCAGGAGGTAACACAGAGGAAAACAAGCATCCTTCAGGCTTGATTACTTGAACTTTGTGATGTTTTTTACTCCTTATGGATTTGACAGCCTCATACTCTTTCTACTATATTTAAACTCTTTCTTCCAAAACTTTACTCCTTTAATTCTTTCAGAATAATGCTTCCTGCCCTTGAAACCATTCATCTAAAATTTTGGAAATCTAGTTTAAACTCTTTAATGGGTACAGAATTCCCAAAAAACTTAAGGACATCAGCCATTCTTGACAAAGAGGGGAGAATACTCAGAGCTTAACTGGGATGTCCCGGTTTTCTTTTCCTTAGATTCATGTGATAAGGAAAAGAACCTGTGTGGCTACAGAATAAAACATTCCACTAGAAGCTTCTTTCCAAACCCAGCTTTACTCCATACTTAGAATGTTAAAAGGAAGGGGGAAGGGAGGGGAGAAAATCCCTGAAGGGATTTTTCATTTGTTTGTTTTTCGTTTTTAATCCTTTAAGTGTTTTAAGATACACTTAATATCTCCATTCTGGTAGGGATTAAGTGTAAGAAAGACATTCAAGTGATTGAATATTTCCAGAAAACTCTATGGATATATCTTGTTTACACCAGGGTGGTTTTTTTGAGTGCCACAGGTTCAAATTCCCAGTCACACAGATTGGGAAACTGCTCAGAGTGTGCAACAGTTTTAAATATTTTTAAAAACTGGAGGAGATTGCATTGTCTTAAATCTCATCCTGATAGGGAACTGTAAAATACTTAATGATAGTATCCAGTTCCAAGAGTTTGGAATAATTTCTGTATTCTAGAATTATATGCAATATATTTCTGTTGTATTTTGTAAAACAACTTAAGCCTCTTTGAGAGCTATGTGACAGCTGAGTATGGGTTTTCAGTAGGTTTGTGCATTTAAACTTTCTTTTCAATCTTTTTCTTTATAGCCAGTCCCTTCTAGTTTAGCTTAATATGTTTTGTTTAATGCTAATTGCTGTAATAGAATTGCAGTAGTGGTATCAAAAATTACTTAGTGTTTAAATTATATTGAATTATATTTTAAGACATTAAAAATTTCTTTTTCTATCAAAATGTTTTATCCTTTTTTCATGACTGGAAAGAAAGGTGAATGAAAAGAACTAGCTAATTGGCTTATTAAAAGATAGTTTCTCTCCCACGTCTAAGGGAGGAGACACAAAAGGCATGCAGATGCTACGTGGAGAACAGACTAGAAAGATTTAAGAAAGCTGACTGCATGGAATGAAAAGATCCAGGGTAGAATGAGTGCAGAGGTGTAGGCAAGATCAGGACTGCACACAGCTTCAAAGCTGAAAGAGAGATTAAATTTCATGCACAAAATGAACAGGCGCAAAGCTACTACAATGTTAGTCACAAGGGTTGAACCAGCAGGAGAGGAAGACAACTTAACAGATCTGAAATGAGAAAACTGAACAGCAGACAGAAGAGTTTCTTGTAACTGAGATAGAAAAGGTCCTGTCTTTAGGGGTGGGGAAGAAAGGACAAAATACATAAAAATGTAAGCCAAAAGAAATATATGTAAGCCAAAACAATACACAATGAGATAGAATAGCAGGAGTAGTGCATTACTGTTAAGGAGAATGAGAAAATGTAGATCCAGAAGTTAAAAGGAAGAAGAGAGATAATCTACTACAAATGAAAAATTCAGGTAGTGGTTTTGATTGCAAAAGGACACTTTCTAGCTAATTTTGGTCATTAAATTAAACCTATTTTTTTGGGGAAAAAAAAGCTTTTAGAAGACTCATTTCTAGTGCACTACACCAGCAGCCTTTTCTAAAGAAAAGAAAGGTTTGTGGATTCATATAGTACTCACATGATCTCTCATTTTAGAGAATACTTGCAGTGCTGAGACATTTAGGCTTATTACCAAATGAAGAATTTTTTTAATAGATGGAGCCTAGTTGGAAGATGGAATCAATAGAAAGCGAAATGGGTCTGGATTACTAGCACTAAATAATTTTGTATGAAAATTCCTAAAGAACAGGAAAACTGGGAGAACCTGTAATCCAGAACAATAATTTTTCTAAGGAAGTACTGTGTTCTAGATTTCTGACGTTTTGGTTACTGCTGAAAAGTGCTGAAACAGCATCAAGACCCACCCTATTGCTCACTCTATCACATAAGTGAGTAGTCCAGGAGTGAGAAAGAAGCGGGGACATGAGACAGCTGGGACAAAAGGATATTCCATGCCACATAACATCATGTTCAGCAACAAAAATGAAAAGTAGTTTTTCCAAAGTAGTCATTCCTTGGAGACTGACTGGGGACTGGTTTGCTTATTAGATTGTATTTACCTTGATCCATGAGTTTTTCTGGCTTTTTCTCTTCTGATTCTCTCCCCTGCCCTACTACAGGGCAGAGAGTGAGCAAGTAGTTGGTTGGATGCTTAGTTGCTGGCCAGGGTCAACTCACCATATTCCCATGGAGGCTGAATAAATCTGACACAAAGAGATGCAATACAGAGATGAAATACAGAAACAAAAGTTTTGTTCTGTAGGAGAATAAGAAACTCTTAATTACTGACCTGTACACAAGACATTGACAAAATGTAAATATAATGTATTGATCACATTCAGTGTCCTTGACTTTACATAAAAGTCTGCCTGATTATGCTTAACTTTAAAAAAAAAAAAAGACAAAAATGAAAGGGACAATAAAAGAATCATGAAGCTTATTCCAAGACAATGTGAGAAAAGGAAAAAAAAAAGTTAGCACAATAATATTCTGTTGTGAAAAAATGTGGATGTGAAGTTTTCTGTAAGAGCTCTCCCTTTAGTGGATTTGTCCTCAGGACTATGTTACACTTGAATACAGTTGGACTGCTTCCTTGTTAATATGGAACTATTTTATTTTATTTTTTTAAAATATTCTGTTCCTACATATATATTTACCTATAGTTAGACCAGGTTTTTACTTAATTTATTTTTTTGATTCTTTTAGTACTCCCAGCCTGGGAGTAGCTCTGAGAGGATATTACATCTTTCTTGACAGCTGTGGGCTCTATGACTTAAGCCTTTCTGATGAAAACATCATCTTTTTCACACCAGACCATTGAGTTGGCTACAAAATAAATTGGTCTCATCTTTTCAGCCAAAGAATATGATGGAATTGAGTGAGGTATTATTTCAACTGAACAAGACATTGTTGAAACTTCATCTGGAGTACTCCATAGAGTTTCCATATTAGGGAAAGGGGAAACCAAACTGGAGTAGCTTCAGAGAGGGAGGACCAGCAGAGTGGAGACTGGTTTTATCAGCATTTATTAAAGAACACTGTTGGAGAAAATACACTGGGTTAGTTGAAAAGAGCCTTGACAATTCCTATACTGATAGGATACAAAAGTTATGTTCGTATTCTAGCCATATTTCAGCTAGGTGTCACATCCCACTCAGAAAAGGGGAGGGAGTAAGAGACTCATATTTTTAAATCCTCTGTAGTGCGCACTAAGGTGACACAAATCTCAAGGTCCATATACAAACATTTATTAGGTTAGTAACCAGGTCTTAACTCGGTCCACGATACTTAGTCAGGAATATAACAAATTATGGCAAAGAGTAACGTATGCATTGCATTAATTAGCAACAGACATACAACTATGGCAAGAGGTACTAAAAAACAGATATATGACAAATTATAGCAAGTGGTATGATATGCCTTACGTTACTTCTTTGAAAGGCAAGAGAAAAGAAAGGAAAATAAAGGAAAGAAGCAAAGGGATAGAGAAGGAGAAATCAAAGGAGAGATTGAGAGGGAGAGGCAGAATGAGAGATAGATCACTGTTCCTGGTTCCAGTGTTACTCCAGTCAGCGCAGGTCATAGAAGCGCTCTCCAGAGAAAAAATAATCTTTGATAATCTTCATTAGCATATGGAGGGGTGTGAACTTTAATATGCATTTCACAGATAATGAGACAATGGTCAACTCTGGGCATAACATCTTTTTTGGAGAAAGAGCTCATCCTTCATGGGAGAAGAAATAGGGCTATTCTGTTTCTTTAAACCAGGCGCCACTTTTCTTTCTCTCAAGAGATAAGCAGGTGCTAGCCTTATCAGTTCTTTGAGCAGAAGGCCTGGTGCTGCAAGTGTTTGAAACATTAGAAGTCTCTTCAGCTTTCTTCATGTAGGAGAAATTGCGAGTCCTCCCTTGCACCACAACATAGTTCAAACACCCAAAGAGGAAATTATGAGGGGTCCCTTACATTAGGTTCAGATTGGCAAGTAATTCAGACATAGCAGCAGAGAACTTAATGCAAGATGCAGTCTCCAGGGAGCTGGACGAATACCTGAACAACTGCTCTCCTTGCATTTTAAGTTCTATGTTATCTGTGATGTAAACATAGTACAGCTCACAGCCTAAAAATGACTCTGAACAGTATATGACAGTTTTCTATGGAAAATACCAGACTATGAAGAATTATATTGCAAAAAATGCATATAAATCAATTAAGAATACATTTAAGAAAGGAAAGGAAAGAAAAAGTTTAAAAACGCTTTATTCCTCAGTAAAAGAGGACCTCAAAACTGCTTTCTAATGAAAAACAGTGGGGAAAAGGTAAGCTAGTCAGTTCTAGGATAGAATTTGACATGTTTAGTAAAAGTGTCTTTTAAGAGGCAAGGATGGATTGCCATGCAATGATAAGCTGCATTACCCAGGAGGTCCTTTGCCATCCTAGCTGCCTATTTTAGGCAGAATTAATTTCCAACTAATTGTTACTAAACATTATTAAAATGCATTACAGTGACAGTTCACCTGTTCACACAGCTTAAGACATAACCTAGCTTGTTTTTCATGCAAGTTTTGAAAGCATTTTGTGTGCCTAGGGAAGATTTAGATTTTTAAGAAGTTCTCAAATTATTTTTGTCCCAGAGCATGCTATGAAGGAACGAAAGTAACTGTTACTTGAATATTAGTCATAATATTGTATCGGAAGCTACATCATATATTTCCTTATGGCCTGTATCTACCTGGTTAAGCTACTCACTGGATTTTTCAGTTAGATCATAATTTGTACCAGAGATGAGTTACTTGGGCTAGGGTTTTATTTCTGTATTCTCAAATTATTAAGAGAGATCACTCACTGACTCCTCGAAATGATAGGCATAAAATAACTAGTATGTACCTAATCACTTGGCCACATAGCTTTGGAATGAAAACATTGCTGAAGTGATTGGTGAATTGATTTTACCATTTACTATGGGTTTCCAGCAAACATTTCATCGATTTGGTATGTAGCACTGACCCGTATAAAGACTAAGAGCTTTGTCCTGGATGTTTACCTCTGATTATTTTTTTTTTCCATCATTTTAGAATTCGAAAACAGGAGCATGCATCATCACATATAAAGACCAGTGGTGTCAAATTCATCTCAATACAGGCAGATAAGCAATGTTGCAGACAGGTTTTGAGTATGCAGCTCTGGAAAATTTGCATTCAAATGACCAGCTATACCATTAATTTGAGGCTCTTGTTCCTGCAATTCTGAAACGCCAGGGCATGAACATCACAGAGATTTTGTGAGGTCATGAAGTATTGTCTTAGGAAAGGGTAAACTGAGACACAGCATTTTAATGTATTTCTCCATGTTCTTCGAACCTGTGACAGAAAACACTACAGTGTGATGATTAATTCTTGAAACACCTATTTCATAGTGGTTAGTGCCAAAAGGGATCACTAAGTCTACCTTGACCTCTTATCTATCAGAAAACACTACATTTTTCTCAGTTATGTTCATGTTGGGCTCTGTGATTTGTTTTAGGATAACATATTTTATTGTTCAGAAAAGAAATTGTTATATACCGGAGGAAGGATTAGGGGACAATGAAACTGCACCCATGTTAACAAATTAAACTGTTCCTGAGCAGGACCAAAGTGTTGTTGCCTATTCTTGTGAAACTGTTAGAATGGTTAGAAGCCCAGATTTTGCCCCTGGAGATTTAGCAACCTCTTACATAATTCCCTGGGAGCTGAGCAGGTAACTCCCTGGTAACGTTCCAGACACTACATAGGAGTTTTTATGGCCTATGGCTGCTCTGCATTGCTGGAGAAGAGAGTTCAGTAGTGTGGATTCAGACCAGTCTTGTGTGCTAGAAGCTGGTCCCAGGCACATTTAGTTTCTTAGCATATGCATAACATCTTCTATACCACGTAGCTGCAAGGAAGTTGATCAAGTAGCCTAAATGATCCTACAAGGAGTAAATTGTCCCTGTAGTATCAGGAAGCAAAAAAGTCTACAGGTTGCTGCCCATCTGTCTTTCCAATGCCAAGTGTGATGAACATCATACTCCTACTAGTGCACATCAAAAAAATTATTTGTAGAGAACAATCTTGATTCATCCCTTGTCTTGCTGTGGTCTGTTTCTGGTTGTTTAAAGACAGCCAGCATAATCCCTAAATATATTCCCATATCCGCAAATATATCAATAGGAGATCCTGTGGGGGAAAAAGTATATAAAGAAAAAGCACTGATGAATGAGTTGTGATTATAATCTCTATCATATATGGCTGGAAAATATTTGAGATTAAAGCAGTTTAAAGATATTTGTATTTTGCAGATCTGTGGAAGAGAATAGACATGATTAGGATACACTATCATGATTGCCTACTATGGCCATCAATACACCAAATGTAACAGTGTCCAGAGTTTGGCATTTTAATTTTTTTTTTAAGATGTTTTGTCTATATCAGAGGCCCTAAGCAACATGTGTCACTTGGCAAACTGTTACAATATTTAATTTAAATTAAATTAAATTAAATTAAAATGTAATTTAATTAGCTCTGTGAAGAGCTTTCAGTATATTACAAAGCTGAATTTGTTTAGCTTTATTTCCAAAAAACCTGATCCCGCTCTCATTCTATGCATGAGTGCATATGTAATGCTTCTGTCCTACAAAATAATTTTTCTAGTAGATGTCCTACCACAAAGCTGTGATTTATTTATATGAACCTAATATATGTTTGAAACAGCAGTTAAAATACACGTCCAGCTGGTATAGATATGTGCTTTGGCTCAGGGAAGAGAAACCATTTACCACTTGGATGAAGTTAGTTCAGAACTTTGACCTTATACATCAGCAATTTCTGCACTTTTGCAAAAAACCTGTTATGATTATGCCTCCTTGTAAGTCATTCAGATCTTCTCTTTTTAAAGTCTATTAAATTTTTTTTTTCAGTTTGTATTTCTTCAACTTTTTAAAATAGAGTACTTTAACACAACATTTTTTCTATAAACAATGAGATCTATATTGAAGATACACATCCAAACAGGAAGAGTAGCCCTATAACTACAAGGACAAACAGTTAAAGTCTGGGATATAGCAAATATTTATAAAAATTATTACAGTTCTTAAAGATACAAGGTAAATTATGTGATGAGGAGTCTGTTTTGGGGGACTGAGAACTCAAGATTTATTTAAAGTTTATATCCCATATAAATGATTTGCCTTATAAACAACCCCTCCTTCCACACAAAAAACCCTTTTCTGTGGTTAGTCTCCCCACAAAGTCAACTGTGTCTTGTGAAAGGAAACAGAGCAAGAAGTAGATAATGAATTTGTGCTTTCTTTCAGAGAAACATGGGAAATGAAAATAAGGAGGACTGGCCTGCTCTGCAGATCATCAGCAGTTACTTTGCTGTGTACGTATGTCACCTCTCCAAGGACTGTAACTGAGGCTACACCTTCTGGTTAACCTGAGGGTCTCACTCAGAGGCAACTGAGTATAAAATCGAAGCAAACAAATAAAGAAAAATGCCCTGCTCTGTCTGTGTGCCAGGTGTCAGTTGTCTCATTTCTCTCTTTACTGCTTCTTTCATTAATGTTAATTTAGGCCTTTAAGGACACTGCCACATTTCATAAAGTTTGGGGGAATTTACCTTACAGGAAAAGAATACGTCTCCTGCTTGTCTGCCTTAACACTAGACTTAAAGGGATTCCCTAGTGCCATAATAGATGCTGCTGTCTGGCTCTAGATGTCCCACTTGACTGTTCTGTGCACTGACAAGACCCCCAGCAATGCAAACTGACATCTATTAAAAATAAAACTTGCTCTAAAAGTTTCTTTTCTTTTTTTTTCCTTTTTTTTTTCTATTCTTTTTTTTTTTTTCTTTTTTCTCCTCATTCACATCAGGCTTTCAGATGGGTATGTTTATTTATAAAAAATCTAAAGGAACCAATACTGGGCAAAGTAATAAACAATCCAAAATTATTATCCATAAGGTTTCAATACTCAGTGGAATTCATGCATATTTTATCTATAGCAAGGTTTAACACTCATACCAATGCAAATAAAAAAATACAACAAAACATCTTAAATGTCCCCCAGCCCATGTTGTCAGCATTCGTCTTCCATTTGTTGAATTTTGGAATAATCATCCTTTGTGCATTGGCCAAAGTTTTAGGTAGACTTTCTGACAAATGTTTTTTGATCGTGGTAATTATAGCTTCATATTTCTTATCTACCAGTCTGCAGACATATTAAATGAAATTCACCTAAATAAAATATAGATATCTGAGTAATATATAGATAGACATCTTAGATAGACATCTAAGTAATATATAATTGAATCAAACCTTAAAAAATTTCTTTCCATTCACTATAAGGGGAACTTGAATTATTAGCTTAGGCATAGACTTTGAGATAAGAGATACATAAAATAAGGCAAGTCTGTTCCTTTTGTCTTTTTCTCTGGTTTTTGGGTTGGTTTTTTGTTGTTGTTGTTTTTTTCACACTGATAACCATTTATTTTGCTCTGGCTACACACAACATTTTGTGAAATGTAATATTTATCTCTGAATGAAGATGCTCTGAATTATATCATTTAAAAATGTTTGCCATTTTCTGCTCTCTTTCACTTACTTAGACTGTAGTAGAGCAGGGACTGAAGGGACTAACGGTAGGATTCATAATAAAAAAAATACAAATAAGTATTTTGAGATTTGGCTTCTAGGACTTTTCTGTTCTAGTCTGATTTAGTAACCAAAGATTTAGAAGGAAGAAGCATGCTTTGACTAGCTATTATATTTTTAGGTGAGGTTGTCTAAATCAGGACATGGCCAGACTTCAAGAATTCATTGATATTTTTCGTATCTCTGGAATAGATCTGCTAAATTTTCAGAAGTATCAGCAATATTGAAAATCTGTGAAGAATTTTGAATTTCATTTTATGAAGGCGCTCCCTTTAATAATGTGAATAATATTTATTATTATTTTAGATTCTTTTTTCTCTCATCAGAGTAAGATGCTAAGACAAATAAAAGGAAATATTGCTGTGTCATAAACCGAACAGAAAGAATTTATTGTCAATAACTTATATAAAACTAACAATTTTAAATTCAACACTATCTAGCATCCTGATGCACAAAAATAATCACATAAGCTAGAAAGCAGACCAAAGAACTTTCCTCACTCTCTGTAGAAAAAGCATGATACAGATGAGATTGTGACATTTTCCCCCAGTTGTTCTTTCTTTTCCTTTCTTTTCTTTCTTTTTCTGCCCCCCCGCCCTCAGCAATTAAATAAATGCAATGACTATATGATATAGGTAGTTAAGCTACTAACCTGAAGTGAAGGATTACATCCCTCTTCTAAATGTATAAACTTTCAGAATAATTTTCCTTGAAAATTTATATTTCAAGTTATTTAACTCCTGCAAATCCCCCAAATTATCTTTTCCTTATGTAAATGCTTGTAGTTTCTGTCTTTGTTTCTCACAATCCAAATAAATGTTAATTGGCAATAAATTAAATTCATTTTCTCACTTCTCACACTTTTTTTCCTCACTCTTCTCTCTGCTATGTGGTCTTTTTTCATTTCCCCTAGGTACCTCCATCTTAGCTGGGGTGTTCATCCTTGCCCTGCAGTGGGTGGGTTGGAACCAGCAGCAGCCAGCAGCAGCTCGGGGTAGCCCCAGCTTCTCCTCACAGAAGCCACCCTGCAGCCCCCGTTGCCAGCGCCTGGGCACCTGTACCCAATAGAAGTATATATATGTATGTGTAAGTAAAGTATACAGAGTATATACAGTATATTATTCTACATATGAAGTATAGTATACTAAAGTATATATTTTCTTGTGTGTGAGTTTGCGTGTACACACATGAGTAGAGAAAGGCTGGGATGAAGGATGGATGGATATTGCTCTTACGCAATCATCAAACTCTATATTTAAAAGTACAAATAATAGTAAATGGATAAAAACACAGCAACCAAACCCCAAGTAAAGCTGTGACAGTAAAGGTACTGTCCCAAATTTACAGATATTGTATTTAAATGATTTTCCTCAATTTCACTACTTTAAAAGTTGGGTATATTGTGTTGAGAAGTAAGAAAAGGTATGGGGCTTGATATAAAAACGCAAGGTATTAAACATGACTAGAAAAGAGATGTCCTTTATACATATATATATATATATATATATATAAAGTTTTTTCAAGGTGTCATCTAAATCTAAATCCATCAAATGGAAGATGATACATAGTCCTGTAATTGAGTGGGATCATTTTAATACCTAATGCTTTATCTAAGAGTATCATTAACTATTCACCTCTATGTAGATTTGACTCCTTAATGCCATCAGTATCAGAAATACAGAATTGTTGCTCCTTGAGTGAGTTTCAGACAAGGTAAGTAAGTTTTGACATTTAGAAAGTGTTTGAGCAGCCTAATAGTTGTTCTTGTTTCATTTTACCTCTTTGTTGTTGGTGGTTTGCTCTTTTTGCCGGGCTTTTTCACTCACATAAGCAGTTTCTAAAACTGTATACTATATCTATGGGCTACCTGCCCAAAACAAGATATTATTAAAGCATAAATAAGTGAAATGTATTTATCATCATACCATTTTATCTGTATAGTCTTGATTCAAAGCCTATGAAATTCAAATTAAAGAATCTATTCAAGTAAATTTGGGACAATGCTTACATGCGATTGCAGCTGGTTGCCTTTTTTCACCAACCATTAGCTATGAATTATGTCTCCTGTTAAACAGAAGACACCCAAGACTCACATTCTGTCATAGCCCAATGCAAAAAAAAAGTATTCAACTTTCTTCAAAGCAGTAGAACTTCCTTGTCCTGATTATTTTCCCACAGAAAGTTTACCTACATTTTTACAGCCTTACCTGAAGAAATGAATAAATCTGCCTTAGAATACATAATATTCAGAAATGCCAAGAAACCTCATAATGTAATAAATCATTTACAAAGAATGTTTTTATCCATGTTTAACTTTGATTACTAAAATATCAGTGGAAGAATATTTTACCACATGCACATAAAGTATGTTTCCCTTAGCTCTCAATCACTAAACCAAAGTTGACTGTCATTAGAAGATAGCTTATTGGTTAGTCTATATACACAAGTGGCAATTTGAGTGACTGAATCAATTTGCTCAAACCAAAATGCCTTAGAAGAGCTGAATTTTCAGAGTGGATATTCAGAATTTCCTCTGAAAAGAATGTTTCAAAGGTATCTGAAGCTAAGTCCCTGCTGTTAAAGGTCATTATAACTTTTATAAATTATAAATTATTAAAAATAACCTACTCTAAAACAGTAGTATAACTTATTAGAAGGTATTTTAATATCTTGATTTAATTTTATCCTGTAACTTTTTCTGGTATATTATGCTTATAAACATATTCACCTATACCTCTAACACATCCACTCTTCTCATTGTCCAAGATGTTTCACTCTTACAGCTCCTGCTTTCCCAGATAATACTTAGTTAAACATTATGCAATACTTATTACATTCCTTATCCTGGAAAAGGAAAAGATAAATGGAAAGTTATTTAATGACTCAAAGCTGTTTATAAGAAAATTCTTCTTATTGTTCTAGTGCAAGCAATACATTATTAAAAGTTTGATTAAGAAAGAATATTTCAATTAATCTGATCTTATACACGCTATGTATTATATGATCACTGGGGAATAAAGCTCTTTTGATTCTAGTTAAAGGTAAAATTTCAAAGCAGTGCAAAGATGTTTTACTCTTATTGATGTTGACAAGAGTTGCCTGACCAAAGTCATAAACACTATGTTCAAAATTCACCCTATTAATTAAGGAACTAGACTTCAGAAAACTACCTACATCTTAAAATGTCCTGGAGTAAAAATGCCTGTTTCTATAGTCATTATACTGTATGCAATGTACTTGGTCTCCTACAAGTTTTGCACTTGACAGTTCTTGTAATTTCAGAGAAACTGAATGTCCTTAAAAATGCAAAGGGGTCAATTCAGTAATTCTGCCTGGAAAACCACAGTATTTTAAATAAAGGTCATTAAACAGAGAAAATATAATGTTAAATGTTTATTTTGGAAGTATGCACTCACAACAGAATAAATTGCGCATGCATTTTATCATTTGGGTGCCTACTTTCAACTAAAATTAGTAGCAGAATATCACTTTAAAATTCTAGGGGGGAGGGGTTAAGTTAAGGTTTATGGTATATATAGAAACACAGTATGTTTTCAAATGTAGAAGCTGTACTATTTCAGCTCTACAGGTAGTATTGGGTAACTTTTCTCAATCTTGGTACACTTACATTCGTGTATATACAGTGATGTAAGTACGCTACTATCACTTTTCCCCTATTTAAGTATATGGAAAAAGACTCCCCAAAGAACACCCTAGCCTGCCCCTCCCTATAAATAAGCTTTAACATATGACCTCCAATCAGCTCCCTGCTCAACCAGGAGCTCATTTTCTCTGTCTTTGACTGTTCCTCTCCAGCATAAATTTGTAACACAGGCTCTGGCTATTAGTGGCACACGTGAGCCAGTGAGTGCCAATGAATGTGGAGGGCTGAATTCTCATCTATATATTACATATGTTAGGCACAATGTCCAGACATAAATTATATTAGTGTAATTTCAGTCTTTTAATTGGACCTACATATCTTGGAGTGTTGGCTGGACTTTGTGTGCAATGTGCCTTTTGATAATGATGCATCTATGTCTATTTAATCCTGTTCATATGAGCTGTCAAAGTGAGCAGGAACTACCTCCACCTGGACTTCCAAACTCCTTTCATTATTATTATGATCTGGTGAATAAATTAATCTTCTGTCAGTATTTCCTTTGGAATCCAAGTTACATAGTCACAGAACATTATAGGTATTGTGCAACTGCAAAACTACTTTCAGAACTCCCTTAACTTCTGATTTTGTTAAGAATTTTTCTAGATCACCATGTATAGACCAAATGGTCTTTACATGTTGTCTTTAATGGAATGGCCATTCACTATAGCAAAGGTTCTGTAAAAAGTAAGACTATTAAAACAAATTGTTGCTTGTATATGTTTATTCCTGGGTTGCACCTTCTCTGGGAACAGCAGGCACAGATCCTTGTCTCAACTACCATAAGAATTTCATTTTCCCAGAAAACCAGCCATTTCCATGGCTTTTTTTTTTTTTCTTTCAGTAACCATATGAAAAAGAATGATAAGTAATAGTGTCTGCTGGTAAACTGAAGTTGTCTTATTAAGGTTTTTATATATATATATGTATGTATATATATACACATATATATAGTTTGGTTTCATCATATCTTTCAAGGCATTTTAAATATCAAGCATGCTATTCTTCACATATGCTTGTGAACTCCTGTTGGGATGGCAGGATTTGCTTTGACACGTCCTGGACGTGTCTATTTATTTATGAGTTCAACTAGTGAAAAATCCTGTGTGTAATAATAGAGCAGATACAATCTGTCTGAACAGATAACTGGCACTATGATTTGAGGTGGGATAAGTGGAGATCCCTCCCCCATTTCCCTGTAACTACCAATACAACATTACAGACTTTCAGCATTACATTACACATTTGCGCTTACATTCTTCTTTCTTTTAAGATGTGGCCCAGATTTATCTTCCATGTGTTTTTCACCACCACCAATCAGATTCCCCTTAAAAATGGAAAGGAAAGGAAGGAAAAACAAGAAAAATGCATCTCAATTCCCCAGATCTAGCTGGACTGTGGCTTTCCAGTCATCAAGGGCCGTTTGCAGTGAGCAAGGGCATCCAGTCAGGACTCTATCTCTTCATCCAGAAGAGTGGAGGTCTCCTGCAACTCTGCAATGGCACACCTTCCCACCCCGTGACTTCCTTACCCTGAAGTATCTTAAATTGCGAGAAGCTAAATAAAACTCTAGGTGAATAATTCATTACTGAAGTTAGTGAAAGTGAATCTTATTCACTATCAGATTTTTATTATGAGAATTAAATTTAATTAATTGATTTTTTGGGGGGGTTGCTTTTTTAAACATTAATTATAATAAGCTGTATTCTTAAGGGCTGTTTCTCTTTCCCCCC
>NW_015094510.1:2989187-2997918 GCF_001431845.1 Calidris pugnax
CACCTCACCCCCCACCCCCCTTTCCTAACTGATTTGTGATTTTTCTAGGAATATAAAAGCATTTCTAATAAAAGTCCAATAATTTCTGCTTCAGCTTTTTTGATAAGCAGCCAAAAGTCCCTATGATTCTTAATGCCCATGTTTTTCCAGCAGGCTATAGTTTGTAATCCAAATGTTTAGAGATTCTGATTATAGAAATAATTGATTATAATATAAAGAAGAAAGGATTCAGAGAACAAGTAACATAGTCATTTGAGGCAGATTAAAAAATGAGATTTCTGGAGGGAAAGGCACATAATGCTACTGTAATTTTATTTTTTTAAGATTTATATAATACTGCCTATATTTCTTTGTAATTCTAACTTAATAATGTTAAGTGCCTAAAATGCAAAATTATATTAAAAGATACAAGCAAAGCAGTGGATTAACATTGCAATTTGCTCTTTTAATGAATAGAATTTTTTCTTATTGAAATGGATGGAAGTGGAATGGAAATGAAAGTTTGATTTATATTATTAGAAAAGCTAAATTATATTACATGTTACATGAGGAAACTTAGAGAGTAGAAAATGAGAGAAAAATAGAGAAAAATGAAGAGGCAAGCACTGCAGACATAAAAAGTGCAGTAGGAATGAATACAGACACAAAAGTGTGGAACTTTTGGGGAAAATCTAAAGAAAAAAAAAGGCTGAACATATGATAAAGACAAAAGAAAGGCATGAGGATCTGGCAGCTATTTTAGCAGCTACATCATCTCTTTTTTACATGACAAAATATCATTCTTATTAATTACGTTATTAACTGATGTGGTCTTCATTGTTTTTCTAATTGTTTTAGCTTTTCACCTTTTTTTTTTTTTTTGTCTAATTCACTTGCTTTAATCTTGCCCTAGCAGTTAATTTATATTTATTTATTTATATTGCACTTTTTTTCATTCATCCTCTTCCTACCAACTCAGTGATCATTCTAGAAGTGCCTTTACTAGAATCTTGCTATTATTTGTGCTGGAAATACAGATTACAGAAGGAATAGAGCAAGAGTATTTAAAATTATGTGAAGAAAGCAATAGTTAACATTTAAATAAAAATGGCAAACTGAGACTTGGCCAAGATCATGCCATTTTAAACACCTCTAAGGACAGCTTCAAATACTGATGTATTTACCATAAATAGATTTTTTTTTTTAAATGAACAAAGGAGCAATTAGTCAATTAATAGCAAAATCTCTCTCATTTTCTGGTAGAGTAAATTTTTCAACCTTTATGTATTTTAAAATCAATATTCTTTGGAAATTATAAAGCATAAGTTTTATGTCTTATAGAGACATAACAAAAGAGATTCAATATTCTTCTCAGACTTAAAGCTGCATGTTTTCCTTTTTGTTTGGATAATAATTGCCAATCTTGAACAAAATTTGTTTTAACATAGCAAATACACAAACATCAAAGTTTTAGAGTTCCCAGAAATTACTTTTTAATTCTAGAATCCAGCAAGTTTTCTGAGTGACATTATACCAATGACACACTGTGTGCAAGTGAATGAACGTGATAGCTTTGTCCTTCATTTTTTTGTTTTTATTACCTGTTTAGGTAATCAGTATAGTCTGAATGCTATTGCTAATATCAATTAAATCAGGTCAAAAGCATAACAGCAGGAAAAAGAGATCAGTCAGTTACCATATGAAAACCCAAGACGCTGGGGCACCTTATGGTATGTGGAAACAATTCACTATACAATTTCTGGAGAGAGGAAACTGGCATACTGTTGAATACTGTTTTCCTTTGGGTAAAATTTTAATTAAAAAAGCAGCATGGATACAGGTTTTAGATCTTCACTATTCAAATAGCTGAGATAGCTGTTTGAATTTTAAAATCTTATAAAGTATTCCATTAAAAAAAGACTTTGTTATCTGTCTAAAAACTGTTTATAATGTGATTATATGAATTTATGAAGTGGAAGTAAAGTGAACTTCAAGTGAAACCTGACATACATCATAAAAAAAAACTTAAAAAAGGATATTGAAAAGATGCAATAACTCCTGGATCAAACTTTTAAAGCAAACACCTGTTTTCTTATCTGAGGGATGAGGTAAGGTAGCTCCTGTTGCACACATCTGCTGTAATTCACAGTGACATGGAGTGTCGGGAGCTCTGCATTTTTTCTGCCACTCACCTGAGTGTTCCTAGACACATTTCTGTCTTACTGAGGAAACATGCAACTGGATATTCCTAAGGTCAAACACCTCTATCAGACAACGGGAACAGAGAGAAGAGGTCACAGAGGGGCCATGTGTCTGACCCTTAAGTTGTACTTCTATGTAAGCAATTCTGCGTGCCCTTTTACAACACTTTGCTCTCCATTCAGGGATGATCACATTTGTATTCGTATAATTTATTTGTGTAAACAGAGTTCCATGAAGATATGCTGTGGTCAAGGGTAAATGTTAGGGAAAAAAATGTATACATTTTCTGTAAAGATTATTTTCCTTTCTCTGTTTAATACGGTTACTAGAGGCATATGAGCTCTTAATTGACATCCTTTCAGTTTGTGAGGCACTATGCATTTGTGTAATGGGCAAAGGCTTCATTAACTCTGATTTCTAGAGCCCGGAGTTATAGAAATTGAAAGGATTTTTTTTCTTTTCTTTCTTTTCAAACAAAACATCAGTTTGTGCTTACCTTTGGATATACGATATGTGACACCTGCTTAAAACCCACAGAAATACAAATACAAATCTGGAATAGTCTCAGTGTTAAAGGTCAAGCATTTAAAAAAGTCAACATAAGGAGCTAATACAAGGAAAAAGGAAAGATTTACCTTCATGCTTCTAAGACGTGATAAAAACAATACCAGAAATGCCCATGAGGTATGTATAAAGAAGAAAGTAACCTGAAAAGATTCACAACTCACTGTATTTCCCAAGTATTTTCTTTGCAAGAATTACACTCTTAAGATGGATTCATTAGCCCTATTTTTGACATATAAAAGTTAGACTTCTAGTTCTGAAACAGTAATACATTCTACATTTACAGTAGTCAGAGGCACAAACATGTAAGTAGGAAAAGTTATTTCAGTGTCTAAACCTGTGTTTAAATTTCAGCTTCCTGGAACACCTGGCGTGTTTCTGAGTTTGTATCCCACACGTGTCTTGACTCCTCATTAGAATTCAGTCTGATCATGCACTATTCCTCTTTGAGTTCCTTACATTCCTATATTTTTACAGAAAGAAACATCAAATTCATGAATTGCAAGGGAGCTATGGAAGGGACCAGGGCCCTCTCCTGGACATTTAGTGGGCCAAGATATCAAGTCAAACACTCTTATTATTGGCATCAACTGCACATCATACACATGTGATCTAGACATAGCTGATAATAAGCATCTGGAGGAACCTACTTTTTACCGTTGTTTATAAAGTCATACAAACATAAAATCATAAAATCATTTAGGTTGCAAAAAACCCTTTAAGAACATCGAGTCCAACTGTTAACCTAACACTGCCAAGTCCACCACTAAGTCACATCCCTAAGTGCCACGTCTACATGCCTTTTAAATTCCTCCAGGGATATTCAACCACTTCCCTGGGCAACTTGTTCCAACACTTAGCAACACTTTTGGTAAAGAAATTTTTCCTAATATACAATCTAAACCTTCCCTGGCACAACTTGAGGCCATTTCCTCTTGTCCTATTGCCTGTTACTTGGGAAAAGAGACCAACCCCTCCTCTCCACAACCTCCTTACAGTTAGTTTTAGAGAGTGATAAGGTCTGCCTTCAGGCTCCTTTTCTCCAGGCAAAACCAGCCCAGTTCTCTCAGCCACTCATGAGACTTCTGCTCTAGACCCTTCACCAGCTGTGAATCCATTCTGACTAGTTCAGACTCAGACATCTAGACATAGTCATCAAATACCCTTTGAAATCCCCTACGTACCTTTCCTGGCTGCCACTTGCTACTTGAGGAAGACACAAGTCAAAATCTTCTCTGTAATGTAATCTGTCTCTGTAAATAAACCTTCTCTATAAAAGCCAATAGTTCCTTGCCTTCTGCAACTCTTGTCCTAAATTAAAATCTTTCTACACAACCATTTGCTATCTTAAAAATAGTGGCAATTATTAAGACCACCACAACTCTTTCTGTCTCTTTCTGTCTCTTTCTGTATCTTGTTGGTCAGATATCCTGTTCACAGTATATCTTAGTAAAAAAAGTATTGTTTCTGTGAGAGTATTTTGTGTTTCACACCTAACCTAAAAAAATCAAAAATGTAGAAAGATATAAAGTGTCAATTTAGGGAAGCCATTTGGCTAATGTAGTAAAGTTAACACCTACGGGTGTGTTAGTTTTTGAAGGTGTCATAAGACTTATTTGCATCTATTGGGTGCATACCATAATGAAAAATAAATTTTACTGATAAACCATCTATATAGGCTTTTATGTAACTTTATGTATTTAAAAGTTTGGATTGTTGAGTTTTTCTGGCTTTTAAAAGTATTTAGCAGTAATTTCCATTCTGATGTTTCCAAGTGAAAGCCTTATAATAATTCTCCTTCGAGAAAATGTTGGGTTTTTTTAAAGAATGGTTTTAACAGAATTATTTCTAACATTTATCAATGCACAAAGTCTTCTCACATGTCACATGCCTCATGCCTCCACCAACTGATACACTTAAGTATCTTGCAAGGCTGTATCTAAAATACTTCTCTGCTAATAATAACAAAAGGTGCTTTCATTGGGTTATAAGACGTTTAGTATGAGAAGATACAGATGCCAAATAAAAGTAGACTTTAATTGTATTTCAGGAATAGCATAGGAATGCTTTCTGATTAAAGTTTCTCACCATTGCATAAAAATATTTTTTCCAGTTAAGTATATGTATATGGAATACTATACAGATATCCCTTGTTATTCTTTTGGGTAGTGCTGTTAACAAAAGCTTTTTCCACAATGGAAAGTGTACCGAGACAGAACTTGCTCTGTTTATATAAATTATACACATACATAAACTGAGCATACAGATTTATGTTTTGTGTGACCCTTTTAACTCTCTGTACTTGCTGTTAAGTTGTATATTTTTTCCATAGGAACACTGTAACTCATAAGAAAATGACAAACACTGAAAACTCAGTTAAGTCTCAAAAATAGGCATTAGTTCTGAAGCCTGGCACTCCTTTTGGGAAATCAAAGTTTTTATTGCCAGATAAATTAGTGTTTCAAAAGTATGAATACAGATGCAGTTTGCAAATTTGTCACAATCTGTCTTCCAGCAGAAAGAATTTATACTGTATATAGTAATGGAAAACAGAAAACTACATATTTCACTAAATTGCAGTTGTGTACAGAAGATTTATATGGTTGTTTTGTGCTAGTGATACATGTAGGTCTTACAGTATTTCAGTTCAGTATTCCACACAGAACTTTGTTATTCTTATTTTAAAGGTATTTTATTCTTTTTAACAGAACAAATAAAATACAACATTTGTTGTAGAGAAAGCCATACATAATAACTATGTTTATCAATGTTTTACTGCAGAAGATGACTATGTTAAAAATCTTGTTATGCTCACTACAGGCTAGACAGCTCATATCTGAGAATTTCCAGTCTGCAAAACATTTTCATAATTCCTAAGTGTGCACTCAGTGCAGTATTAAATGTTTTAGAGGACTTGTATATCATGCTAGCTGGGCAAGTCTAAAAGAAATGTCCGAATTAAGTGACAAAGTCACAGTTTTATTTTTGTTATAATCAAGTTCATTTAGAGATTGAATATTCTCAAATAATAGAAAGCTGCACCCAGATGGCAAGCTTCTTTTTGCTTGCATGCCTTGACATAATGGAGTTCTGCTTTTTCTTCTTTTTCTTTTTTTTTTTTTTTTCCCTACTGTCAATTCCCTTACAGCAACCAGTCGTCAAAACAGGAGCTAACATTTTTTGCAGTTGTGAAGTATTGGATCCAATTACTCCCAGCCACTAAAAACAGAGTTTATTTTAATAGGATTTTCAGTAAAACAAGGCATATAAAAATCAGATGCATAGGCAAAGAATTTTTCATCTTTAATCGTTAAGCTACCAGTACAAATTGAGCCCTGCAGTTATTTCATTCCCAAAGGAGACCAGAGATTTAAAGAATTCAGAGGATTAAATATTTGTGTTTGAGTGAACATGCTAAGTGTTTTTGTGGTTGCTATCATTAAAACTGTATTTCAAGACTTTATTTTAAACGTGTTCAATGCACGTTCTCTCTAAATGATAGCTTGTAACTCTTCCTAGATATGGGGCATTAAGGGCATCTGTGGTATATTACCATCCTTCCTACAGATGCCCACAGTTTGTCTGGTTTCTAATGTATTGTTACTCGTTGTCAGTACAGGCAATTTGAATTTAGCATTTTTTTCTTCAGTAGCAAAGAACTACATACTACAATCTGTTATTTCTATGACAAAAAGATATATTGCAGAAGAACAGTGTGTTCTTCCTCTGGAATACACGAACCCTTGAAAATCAAAATATGTTCTATCGAAATTATTCACAGTGTTTGCCAAATGCCAATGATTTGTTTTCCTATGGGAATGTAAACATGAAACAAGTGAAATTTTTATTACACTGCCATTGAAAAAGACTAAGAAATTAACAAGATAACAAAATACCCAACCATTGTGAGAGAAATGGGTAAGAAGTTATCGCAAATACAAGTAACACACATGCAATGGGCCAAATGAAAGTCCTACATGTATAGTTTAACATTTTTTCCAGAATAAATGCTTATCGATGGTGCATGTCCAATAATTTTTTTATTCTTGCATAATTAGTATATTTCTGCATGCAATAAAGATATTCCAAGGTCTAAAATAGGTAGCTGGCTCCCCAGATAGCTATAGCACCTAGTGTTCTGCTAATCTAATGTTTTAATTTATGTTAAAGCCCATTCTTTACTTTCAAAATCTCTTTTTTTTTTTTTTTTGCATTAATCTTTCAGCTACTACTGTGATCTGTGTTATAACTCTTGTTACGTATAAAGTGTGACAAAGACTCACAATTTTCATGGTCTTGCTGGATCCTCCCTTTTATTATCTTTTATTAAGACTACCAAGTTAGAGAAGGAAGTTAGGAAATGCTTCCCAGTAAGGAGCTACACATTTTGGTAGATTACTTGGTCTGGCTTTGTAAGAATGAAGATAAAGGATCTGAACTTACTGGAATCTTCTGAGTTTCAGCATTTTAACCTTATTCAGAAGCCTTCTAAGGATGTATTCATAACTCAGGCTTGTTGCGTTGTCACCTAGGAAACACGTGTTATGGGCTGCCCAGGGAGGTGGTTGAGGCACCATCCCTGGAGGTGTTCAAAAGAGGGGTTGATGTAGTGCTGGGAGATATGGTTTAGTGATGGTGTTGCTTTTTGTTTGTTGTGTGGGTGTTTATTTTTGTCAAAATTAGGTTGACGGTTGAAGAAGATGATCTTTAAGGTCCCTTCCAACCTAGTAGATTCTGTGATTCTGTTATTTGCCTTAGCCATACTAAGTAAACTAATGAAGATGTCAGCTGGACCTTATATAGATATTTCCTATGTCAAGTTTACATTTTATTCAATCTGTACTCTTTTTTTTGTAAGGAATATACAATTGAGACAAATAACTTAGACCATATTTAAATTATTTATGTCTTTTATACTTTATTTCTTATGCTACATAAGTTTTCTCTTGTTAGTAATATAGAGCAATTATAATTCTCTTATATGCAACATTTTTATATGGCCTTCTCAAAAGCCTGACTTATGTAATGTCTTTATCTGAATAACTCACTGTAGCTATTTTCAAGAGCAATTAATTCCATTTTAAAATAGCCATTTTCAGTGAGAGAACCAAATAATGCTCTCATATTGCCAGTTCTATCGCAGTGATATTACTAAACTGAATGTTATGTAAATGCTGTATATTCAGAATTGCCTTACCCTGACCCACAAGGTTGCCTATTCAGGATTCCACATATACTTCAGTTGTTGACTATTCCCCAGTATCCACAGTAAGAGGTCCAAAATAATATTTGGTGGCTTGGGCATGACAACCCAAGACTTGACTAATCAAAATCTGGGGTGCTTTAAATTCCAATGCCTATATTGGAAGTTTAAAAGCTGGCTTGGAAAATATTCCCCTAAATGTTCACACACTGTCATTTCAGCTGTTATCTAAGTATCACGGACAAGAATCTCTAATTAGCAGATCTCTTGAAAAGCTTTAATAATGCACACCTGCAATAGTATCACCCTCGCATGAAGGGAATGGAACTGATAGGGTTATCCCAATTCATGAGTATGAGTTCTGTATAAAGAAATCCAGATGGACTGGAATATGTACATGTGTAGGAGGGCAAGTGCAGCGTATGCCTGAGAGAGAGAGAGGCTGCAGATGGTGTTTGACTGTTGAACTGAGAATATGTATCTGTAATTTATCTGGAAGATGGGGTAAACAGCACATTAATTAAATTTGCAGATGATACCAAATTGGAATATGTTGCAAACACCATTGAGAAAAGATATAAAACAAAATGACCTAGAAAAGGTTAGAAACATAAGCAAGAATTTAAGAAGTGATATAAAGTCTTGAGAATGAAAGTTAATATACTGAAAATACAGATATTAAATAAAACAGAGATAACTGGAAAACAAGAATATTAAGACAATTTAAAGCATGATAATGGTCACAGTATGACTAATTATGATTTTTTCCCCTCCCCTCCCCTC
>NW_015094510.1:2998087-3317757 GCF_001431845.1 Calidris pugnax
CCAGGACAGTACATTTCATGGCAGAAAACTGCTTCTCTCCCTTCCCTTCCCTTCCCTTCCCTTCCCTTCCCTTCCCCTCCCTTCCCTTCCCTTCCCTTCCCTCTTTTTTGTGTTTATTGTTAGGTGGGGTTTTTTGTAGAGTAGGTGCTATATTTTGGTTGATTGTATTAAAAGTGCAATTTACTTAAAGTGCACAAGATTTGTACCAGAACCAGAGAGACACTACCCTGCATTATTCTCTCATCAGCCCAAAAATCTACTGCTACAGCTATAAAAATCAGATGTAAATTGTCGTTATCTTAGAGAATATAAAAACCATTAAGTTATTTATAGTTTAAAAGCAGGACTGGATTGTTCCAATTGACTATTATAAGGATAAAAAAGCTATCAGAGCTGTATACTTCAAGATGTGTATTCTAACATGTGAACAATGCAATTCAGGAACTCAGAATGGATCCTGAATCTGGTTCTATAAACATAGCTTTAGGTACATCATTCTGAGAAAAAGCCACACATTTAAGAACCTCATTTTGTTAATGCCTCACTCCCTGCTAACATCACCTCTAGTGCACAGGAGAGGGATACCTTTCCTTCAATTTGGTCTAGCCAATGCACATCTAATTAAACTCGGAGGAGTTCTCAGTTGGTATTTAGCTTTGAAATTTGCTGCTTCTGTTAAAGAATACAGAAGGGTTATAAAGATTGTCTTATTTTTTCCACCTGTACTACTTAAGTAAAACATATCAACTCCCTCTACAAACATTACCTTTTCTCACTGTGATTATAATAACACCGTGACTGACAGTGGGTTAATTCATCACAGTAATTTAATTCCAAAACATCCAAAATATGAAGAAATATGGATCATTGCATGTAATAGTTACAGCCTCATCCAGGAAGTGAGAACTCAATTTTACCTCTTCCTCTGACAGAGTTTGAGTCTATGGTTTTTATTTTATGGTCAAATATGCAAGTCAGTTTTGTAGGACAGATTTTAAAAAAAGGAATTAAATTAGAATAAGGGTATGCAGTGGGAGTGAAGAAGGAGATGAGTTTATAGTTTACAGGTAATGACTTCTTTTTTTTTTCCAAACACTTACCCAGCATTCCCTTACAACTCCAAGGATTGCTTTCAGCTGTTGTCACTTCTTCTCCCTAAAAATAAATAAGTAGTCCTGGAAAGTGAGATAAATAGCTCTAGATATCTTGATTGCTAGGACATCCTTAGCAGTTATGGCTACGTGGTACATTTATCTGTATAGCAATATTTGATAAACACTGTGCTTATGTTCCTGGCTGAATAGTAGCTTCAGCTTTGTAGATGTATTACAAAGTGCTACCAATGGATTCAATCTATTGCTCACAATTTTCAAAGGATGAAGCAGGTTTGGTCTTTTCAGGCTTAGAAATAAGCAGAGTCCAGGAATCTCACTAGCAAACAGGTTAGCTATTTTGCAAGAGGATCTATAGTATCAGATGTTGTATGCAGAAAGTACATTTGGTGCCCAAATAAAAAATTGCCATGTCTAACTGCAGACAGGAATATGTGTTTATGAGTCCAGTTTCACAGAAGCTCCTTTCCTAAGTCTTCTTAATCAAAGTGAGAAACTGATTCAGCCATACCTTTTTTCTGTTTTCTCCTGATTGATTTGTAAATTATTCCACTCTGTAGATTAGCTGCTGAGTATCCTGTTATCATATTCTTATTACAATCCTTAGGCAATCAACAGCTTCCCTTAACACTGAAAAGGGACCTGTCTATTTTCTTTTCTTTTCTTTCCCAAAGGGAATACATTGGCTTTTACCTTGTCTAGTGAACCTCACTTGTTAAACTCTTGAACTGAGAATGGTACATAGAGTCAGAAGTTCGCAATACCTCCAAGATCCCATTTCTGTATCTGGCTGCAAAAAGAATACTCTGAAAATCCCAACCAAATGCCTGTACAAACAACATCTTGTTCAAAACATATATAACAAAACCTCAGTAACAAATCCCAAGATTTTTTAAAGAGATTGGTAAATACTTAAACAAAAATAATCCCTGAATTATTGGCACATTTTGGGACCTATATGCTTAGGAAACATTTCTGAAGTACACTGACAGCAACCTCTTGAGTAAGTGGTGGAAATTCGTGTATCCATAGTTCAAAATATTTGGATTGCTTCCTAGCAGGAAAACAGACAAAGATGTCACACGTGGAGCAACTCCACTTGCAATAAGGAAGTGAGCAGTCACATCAGGAGACCATGTTTTCATGTTCCATTTAAGGAGACTGAAAGAAGGTTCTGGTTATGACTTTGTAGTCATTTATTCTCTACACTACTTTGGCGGATCCCTGCATCATGCAGAGGGAGTTTAGCCTTTGTAGCCAAAACAGAACCCTTTGACTGACACCTATAGATTAAAAGTTTATTTTCAGGATATAATTAACATTATTTTGCTTTTAACTCAAATAAAAGCATACGGAAATGGTGCAAGTAACAGTAGTAGCTAACTATATAAAATTATAAAACTGTTCTGGCATGTTCAGCTACAATGTATAAGCATTTTACAGCAACATATAATCAATGTGATCTTGATGTAGCAAGCATCTAAGTGAAAAATCCTGCTAGACAAAGGGCAAGATAAACCCAAAGGACTGCAAATAGGCAGAACATTCTGTCAACCAAACCAAAACCAATATAAGCAGCAATGGGAGCAGAGGATAGCCCCCTTTTTGAGGGGAGCAGGGGCAATTGCATACTGTCGTGTCAGTGAAGAAAACTGGAGAGGAAAGAATGTAAAACAACTTCAGCTTCAACTCGGCTTGAAAAGCTCTGAAGCCTGATCACCATCAGGTCAGTGAACCACCAAGGACTGCAGCCATCAGTGCTAAATAAAAGTAAATAATAACAGCTCCACAGTACTATGTGCTTGGGTTTAATATAAGAAACGTCTTATATTAAGACTGAAGATGTGATGATTAATAAGGTATGAGAAGTAATCATTAACAAGAAATGTGTTGTTAATGAATGAATTTACTAAAATTTAAAGTTTCAAACTGTCCTGTTTTGTCTTATCATATCATTATCAGTTTATAATTTCTATATATATATGTACATATTTGTTTAATGGCAGTACTTCTGAATAACAAACTCAACAAGGTTCTAAAGGTTGAATAATTTTATTTGAGAGACTGGGATTCTTTACTTTGTATCCTTACACTATTATTGTGTTCCCTTCCCTTTACTCTCATCATGTTTTCCCCCCAAATGCATTTATCATTATGTAATCAAGTTTTGGTTAGAGTATTCTCAGTATACCTCTGGTGAAAATTAAGCCTTGAGCTTTCTGCTGCCAAGCAGTATGCCCTTTCATTTTTGTGTGGATATGAAAGTTGTTTTTGAACAGAGATAAAGTCAAGAGAAAGAAAGCCAAGATAATGTTTCAGAGATATATGACTAAAGCCAAATCTTTCTTTTCTAAATGATTATCAGGTTTAAAGTAACTATGAGATAAGTGCCGAAAACCTAATCATTATCAGTAATTTATAATCACAATCATAACTTCACTATCTGTCTTTGGAGTGAGATGATTTAAAATTATTTTCTTTTGAGCAGTTAATGTCTCATGAGTTTTCCACAGTGTCTGATGGCAACAGTTTTCAAGAGAAATATTTTTTCTTGTAATAGACAAATAGACAATAGATTTTTATCAGATGACAGCCTACACAGTGGTGAAAATAATAATAATAAAAAGATTCTATAAATCAGATAGTTCTCAAACTTTTTTTTTCTTTTTTTTTTTTTTTTCTTTCAGCGTCATTGACTATAGTGGAGTGATTTGGTTCAAAAGACCTAGATTTGTATTTTGGTTAAGTTTTTTGGCTTGCCTTTTTTTTTTTTTTTTAATCTGTGTACTTAGATGGACTGCTGGTGACCTGAATGGAGTTACGCCAATTTACAAGTAACAGAGTCAACACATATTAGGCTGTGGATTAAAACTAAAGCATTTTTCATCTCATATATCTGCCCCAGTCTGTTATCGGAGGCTGCTGTCCCTATAGCAAGGGCAGAAATATGAAAACCTATTTCTTAATCAAAGTTAGTGTGTTAAAGAAACTTGAATTTAGCATTAGCTTACCTTAATGTGATTGCCTGTAAATTCAAGAAAATGCTGAAGAGCAACTCATCTTTTTGTGTTCCTGTGGTGGCATCTTCAACAAGTAAAACAGGCAGGTAAGGGTTAGAGATAGATTCAACTGTCCCAGCTTAAAATGCTGCAATTATTATTTTTTTTTTCTGACATTAAGTCTGTTTTAGGAGATAATCTACTTACAGCTGATAGTGATAGAAGGTTACTGTTCTTCACAGGTCTGCATTATTCACCTGGGTTTGAAAGAAAACTGAGAAAAAAAACCACAACAAACAAGTCAACAAAATGTACTGATACAGCATTAACACTGTTAATAGAATCTACTAATATCAACCTTATTAAAAAGTTCTAAATAAAACATACTGAACTATTTGAGAATGAGAGAGTACTCTGAATAATTCCCTAGCTAGTGAAAATACATTTTCATTATTAAATTCTCAAATATAACTCAATGGAATTTTACCAATCTTTTCAAAATACTGCGTTGAGGGAAAGAATGAACATGAGAAATATCCTCCTGATAGGTAGTGAAATGAAAAACATTTGAAAAATGTTGCTTGGAATCAAAATGCCATTCCAGCTCTAACCATAACATCACATTACCAGCTCTACAGTCACTTGCTTCTTCTGAATACCCCCTGCCTTTGAACACAAGTCTTTTATTATTCATTCAGCACCCTTCCTAGGATGTTTGCTAAAACGCAAGGAATAAGGATTTTAAACAATAAATAAGTCACCCCAGTACCAGTTGGTTGTAGATTAAGCACAGAGGTCGTTGCAAGTAAAAACAAGGTTTGACCTTTGCTACTTTAGTACACATTTAGAAGATCAGCGCGGAGCAGTGTGAGCAGCAGTCTGAGCAGGTGTCAGGACAACAACTAGCAAAGAAAAAGACAACCAGCAGAAAAAGGCACCTGTCTCTTAACCATCCACAACACAAGTAGGGTGGGGTAGCATGTATATACTCAAAATGAATTTTACTATTGTCCTTCATGTATTATATTGGTGCATGAGACTGTGAATTGGGATAGCTGAAGAATGAAGCAAGGCATGGGGGTCTTGTGATGGATTATTTCGTTGTTATCTTGGGGTAGCTTTTTGGGGTTTTTATCCCTACCACTCTAGCTCTATTCCTGACCACAGAGAGCTAAAGACAAAAATATTACAAATAGTTTTGAAAAGTTTGAAATGTTATTGTCTTACCTATTTTCCTCATTCTACTGATGGTAACAACCATCCATATGTCAATAGCAACAAAGAATGGACAGTGTATCCAGGTGTCATCCATTCCTGTTATTGTTTCTTTGCACATATCCAGTTTTCTGCCATTTCTCTCTTTCATTGCCACAGCAGCTAGGGGATGACGATTTCTACCAGAAGTGTAAGTAAATATAGCTAGAGAAATAAATTTAAGTTCCTTATTAAAGGATATGGTTTGGTTTGTTTCACTGAATTTCACTGAATTTTTAGAGTTGGAAGGGACCATAAAGATCACCTAGTCCAACTCCCCTGCTGAAGCAGGATTGCCTAGAGCTTGTCAGAGCATGTTACTCAGGACTGCATCCAGGCGGGTCTTGAAAATCTCCTAAGAAGGGGACTCCACAACCTCCCTGGGCAGCCTGTTCCAGGGCTCTGTCACCCTCACCGTAAAGTTTTTTCTCATATTTGAGTGGAACCTCTTATGTTCCAACTTGTGCCCGTTGCCCCTCGTCCTCTCACTGGGAACCACTGAAAAGAGTCTGGTTCCCTCCTCCTTCAACCTACACTTTAGACACTTATAAGCATTGATAAGGTCTCCCCTCAGCCTTCTCTTCTCCAGACTAAAGAGTCCCAGCTCTCTCAGTCTGTCTTCATAAGGGAGATGCTCCAATCCTTGAATCATCTTTGTTGCCCTTCACTGGATTCTTTCCAGTAGTTTCCTGTCCCTCTTGAACTGGGGAGCCCAGAACTGGATGCAGTATTCCAGTTGTCGCCTCACCAGTGCAGAGTAGAGAGGGACAATGACTTCCCTCGACCTACTAGCCACGTTCTTCCCTATGCAGCCCAGGATTCCGTTGGCCTTCCTGGCCACAAGAGCACACTGCTTGCTGTCTACCAAGACACCCAGATCTTTCTCTTTGGAACTTGTCTCCAGCAGGTTGACGCCTAACCTGTACTGGTGCCTGACATTCTTCCCCAGGTGCAGGACCCTGCACTTTTTCCTGTTGAACCTCCTGATGTTCTTCCTTGCCCAGCTCTCCAGCCTGTCCAGGTCTCGCTGAATGGCAGCACAGCCCTCCGGGGTGTCAGCTACCCCTCCCAGCTTGGTATCATCAGCAAACTTGCTGAGCATACACTCTGTCCCCTCGTCCAGGTCACTGATGCTGTTTCATTTTAGTTTGGTTTTAACACAATGAAAGATTAACTGCAGACAGTTTGTTCCTCCCTCCCCAACAAATAATAACTTTATCAAGCAAAAATATTTGCAAATGCAAGCAAAGTTCAGCTAATAGCTGCAGTTAGGTGGAATGAAAATATGTGAAGTCTTCAATTAAATTATCTTTCAGAATTGCTACCCCCTAGTTAGTAGATAGAGGGTTGTTGAACAATTAGTACATAACTTGTGTTTTACATAGTGGGGTTTTTTCCCAAGTCCTTAGTTTTGTCTATCAAGAGTCTAATTAATTTATTTATACATTTGTAGTTTGCTGCTGTGACTGTTTTTTTGACTTTCAATTGCATGTGATTATTTGGGAATCCCCTAACCCAGTACCATTCAAAAGCTCCAGTAACTTTGTTGTCAGTCAGACAGCAATGGTGGGAGAAATATTTCCCTTTAAGTCTGAGTGATGAATGCTGCTTAACAACATCCATGCACAGAATTGGAAGCCTACCACCCAGAATACACTTTAAATAAATTTGTACACAGCATATTACTGTAGCTATTATAAGTATTTGATTAGAATATATTCCTGGAGAGCAATACAGTTTAAATTCTTTTCTCTAATTGATCTTTCTGAACATCAGGACACATAATGAGTGCAGCTCTTGCTAATTGTACTGACACCTGCAGAAAACCTTGACCACATGTTTGGATGTTTATTCAAGACAGAGAACTCCCCTTTTTATCTGAAAGTCTGTGGTAAGTCTGTGGTGGGTTAACCTTGGCTAGCTGCCAGATGTCCACCAAGCCACTTTGTTCCTCCCCAGGCTGCAGCTTCCTTCAGGGCACATTCACCTATTCCAGCGTGGGTTCCTCCATGGGCTGCAGTGGAGATACCTGCTCTGAGGAAGCATGAAGTAGCTCCTCCCCCTCCTTCTCTTACCTTAATGTCTGCAGGGGTGTTTCTTTCAGATTTGCTCACTCCTCTCATTCACAGCTGCTGCGCAGCATTTTTACCCTTTCATAAATATATTATCATAGTGGTACCATCAGCATTCAGCATGCTGAATGGCTCAGTTTTGGGTAGTGGTGGGGGCATTTTGGAGTTAGCTGAAACTGGCTCTACTTGAGATGGGGGAAGCTCCTGTTTTTTTCTCACAGAAGCCATCCTTGCAGCCCTCCCGCTACCAAAAACCTTGTCATGTAAACCCAATACAAAGTCCTTTGTTGCTGTTCATCTCTATTATTTCCTTTACCTTGATTGATATCAAACTGTATTCCTCTTCTGTAATTTAAAAACAAGAGTCTTCTTTCTCACATTTCTATCATTGATAACAATATTTGTTTGTTTCTCTGACTCATCAATTCCTTATTATTTTTTTTTACCCATTGTCAATGCAACTCTCATTCTCATATTATACACGTAGCTCAATATGTTATAAAGCAAATGTTACTGTGTACCACCACTCAATTAAAAAAGAAAGAAAGAGAAAGAAACAGAGGAAGAGGAAGAGAAAGAGAAAGGAAAAGGAAAAGGAAAAGGAAAAGGAAAAGGAAAAGGAAAAGGAAAAGGAAAAGGAAGAAAAATGGGCATTTTTGAGTCACAGAATTGGATTAAAAATCTTAAAAATTACTGGAGATTTTATGGCATTACACCTTCTTATTATTGAACATGCAGTTTTGGTTGCTTGGGGACAGCTGGATGACACAAAACTTTAGAAATATTTTCCTGTGTCTGTAGAGTATGGTTTGCCAATGTATCTTATCAGTTCCTTAGCAGCTGTCATCATTGGGAACAACTGAATACACTCAATTTTTGATGTCAAGCAATAAATAAATGATTTATAGTGAAAACACGATAAGGCATTTACAATGTAACTGTATATCTTAAACCTGTGATGGGCATCACGTCACTTTGCCAGTTGTTCACAATCATTCTCAAATGGGAAAACAAACTGGTAGCAAAACCAAATCCCAGATGGATAATAACTACTGAATTTACATTCACCAGTGAACACAATTCCACATATGCTTTCCCTGTATAAGATATGGCCATATTGGCCCTTTCTGCAGGAAAACAAACAAGCAAACAAAAGCACTCAGTGTGAAGTTTAATACAACAGAGTGCCTCATGTATGATTCCTTCTGAGGAAAAAATTACACTTGTCATATGAACTAGGAATGGAGATCTTAGTAGTTGAGTCATTCTCAATAACTTAGAAGGCCTAAATTTATCACACAAATGTCATCAAACTTAGGCAGCCACAAATTCAACATACACACCCACCCAAATATGTGCTTAAAAGTTGCACTGTCTTATGTACTTATCATATGGTACATCTTATGATTCAAAATGAGATCACAATGCTGGTATATATTTTAATGATATTAAGATGTGTAGATTCCTCAAAAAGTCCGAAGGACTAACAGTGAGCATTAGCTGATGCTGTATTTTCCCTTTTATCAACTTCTTCCTAAAAGCCTGAGAGAAAAACCTGATTAAATACAAAGCCTGAGAGAAAAAAAAAAAAAAAAATTGAGTTGGAAATAAATAAAAAACCCATATGCTTGAGATTTATGAAATGCCTAGAAGTTCTTTGTCCATACTAAAATAAGCAGCTAGTAGTTCTGAGACTGTCCTAGTAGTCAATAGATGCAAGCATTGCAGACACTGATATATCTTTGGTGTCTTAAACAAGTTTGTCTCAATCTGGTGTGTATCATTCTTTAGAAGTACTAGCCTGTTTCGACTAACTATAGAGATAGCAAGTACAATTAACTTAAGCTAGCTGTTTTAGATAAAGTTAGTAAAACAAACATCAGGCTAAACAAATGTCTGTCCTAGCTTCAAACACAGAACTTAAAAGAGCCATTTGTCTGATGTAGTAGGAAAATTGTGGAAACTTTGAATAATCAAAAGTTGACTTTATAATTTCATCAAAGTAAATCTGGTATCATCAATATACTGATGGGAAGATTTTTTAAAATATATATACTATAAGACTTACATCAACAGCAGAAAGTTGATAGAAGAAGAAAACAAACAAGCAAATTTAACTTTTGAGAATTAAGTGTCAGAAGAAAGGCCATATGCAGTAGCTGTGTTTCAGTGAATGAAGGGGGTATGCTCTGTGAACACAGCAGATACATCTCATCTATTGTTCTATGTTTTTGTATGTGTCTAATATTTATTATGATGTAGTTGTATATTATCTAATATAAGGAAAGCAAAGAAAAAGAAAGAAAAGGAGAGAAAAATGGAAAGCATCAAAATTCCCTTCATACAAATAAAACAATAAAACTAGTGGTTTTCTCTAGCTTCAATCATCAGTAAGGTAGCACAACAATCATACAGGTTTCCTCTGTTCTCCAAAGCTTTACTAATCCCATCATAAACTAAGTGCTTAGCTATGTGGGATGAGTTTAATTTGGTTGCTCAGTTAAGTACCTACTGCCCTAAGGAAGAAAGACAACTCTATAAGAAAGGTTGAGATAAAAAAGGACCTATGGGAGAAGCATGTCCCTCTGAAGCAGGAGCGGGATGCCAGACAGGATAATGGGAATCTCAACTGTTACTGGATGCCTATGTTTAGTCAACTGACACTCACCTTGATGTTTTTTTCTGAGCAGTTAATGGCGCTTCATTCATCTGCACACTATGCAGAGGTGTCTCATGCCATTTACAACTCATGGACTTGTCAAAGGCATATGCTCAAGGGCTGACAGGGCAGGAATACAGTGTCATCTGAAATACCCTACGTTATTTATGTTATTCCACCTGGCCTGAAGCTGCTGGTTCAGAACAGAGTGGATTTCCTTTTTTTTTTTTTTCTTCCTTTGTCTAATACAAATATTTCTGACATGCTAAAAAGTTTCAAATAACACTAGGCAGCAACATTCAGATGATTGTATGGAGCCCTAGAATCTATTTGGCTTATTGTGGTCACCAGATTACACTGGATATATTAATAAACTCTCCATTAACTGTAATGAGAGCTTAAAAACTTGGCTCTTAGATGAATACCTACATTGAAACACCTAAATTTTAGGATCAGTAGTCTGAAGGTGGATTTCTTCCTTACAGCTCAATTTGGTTTCCTAAATATAAGCATATTATTTGAAATGCCATAGGTTATTGAAGACATCCATATGTAATGGCCTTTCCATATACAGATCGGATAGAATCCCCTAGAATGCCTCAAACAACAGAAATTAGTCTCTGTCCCAGCAGTTAAATTCACACCAGAATGCTGAGTAATAGAAATCTTGTGGCCAGGATTTTATATTGGTTTGTGAGAAGTTATTGATAAATATTACTAAACTGTAAAAGTATTTTGGAAATATATATGTAATAAGACTCCTTGCAATTACTCCCTTAATAGTGGTTGTTTTTACATTAATTTACCCTTTTAAAATGTGTCTAAATAGGCACTCAAAACTTTACTAACATTTCATGCATTTCAACAGCTGAATTTGTTTCCTGTGTTGTATTTGTATTATTAATATTTTAGAAGATCATTATTTTGTTTACCTTTGTTGTTGTTGTCACTACAGTCTTTGTTGTGAATAAATGTTTTGGGGTAATTCTGTCTTTTGAGCATCATAAACAGTAACAAATGCTTTTTGATTCGCTTACAAATTATAAGAGAAGAGCCATGAAATTTTCCTAACCTTTTCTGCAGCTCAATAAATCACAAACAGACAAGAAAGTTAAGCACTGCTTCAGTGGAAAATCAGCAGACAGATGTAGCACACATTCCCCTCAAAATAATTCAGAACCTGTTCCAATTTATCAAATGCCTACTTTATCTGTCAAAACAATGTCCTTTCTCAAATAAAGGGCATTGTTTCTGCAGCAAGAAAAAGGTTCTGATGTATTGTTATCTGCAAATGGATGGTGGAATAATGGAACAACAGGCAGCGTTTCAAGCTAAGAGATCAAAGGGCAGAATACATTACAATTCTTGTTAAAATAAATTAGGCTGAAATCGTAATTTTAATAAAGACATTTATAACCTTAAACAATTTTTGGAGTTTTCAGATCAGCAGAAGCAATAAGAAAATCCCTTTCAATATATAAGTTGATACATTTCTTCCCATTGTGAGTTCTTCAAATTTCACAGAAACCAAGATTTACAGAGCTGTAATGCACATTAGCCGAGATCTTGTGCTGACATTACACTATCTTACATTTGCAGAGGAAATGTTTTCAATTTCTTTATTCATTTTTTGTTTTCTTATTATCATCACGGTACAAAAACATTAATAGATTGCTAGTTTAAGAATTTCCATAAGCAAAATGTATTGACTTTAAATCTTCCAAGATAATTTTGATCTTTAAACATTAGATGATGTATTAGTATATTCAGTCACAAAAAATTAAATTAAGAATGAAATAATTTTAAAGCCCTATCCTCTGTAAATTGGAAAACAAAAATGTAAACTGTTAATAATTATCAGTTAATTGAAAAAGCCCAGGAGTTTTAAGTGTTCGGCAAATCTGTACACTCAAGCCTGGTTCTATTACTAAGTCATTGTAATGCTCAGATACTTTTTTTAACCTCAACATGTCAGATATTTATGATGATTCCTGCAGCCAGCTTGATCCTGAGCTGAACTGTGACAACTTTGCACTGATGTATCTGTCTCCTCCATGATTGCATGTGGCTCTTTCTTTCTTATATTCTTCCATTTTTCAATTCTTTTTTATGTAACTGTGACCTCTGTCAGTTATTAGGTTTTTTCTCCTTATGATACATTTTTAATATCACCGAGTCCTCTGAAAATACATGATTGAATCAACTCCTTTAGAAAAGTATCCATTTATGATCAGCTAATGACAGCTTCAAAAGTTAACAATATTTCTTTTTTTTTAATAAATACTTGACTTACATGTTGATATTCATAGGATCTCAATAATTTTATTAAAAAAAACTTCTATGGTCAGAATCATAGCAAAGTATAATAAGAACATTTTGCTAAATACCTTCTGATAAGGAGGTCGGATTTATTTCCAACTGTACTAGCTTTTTATTTCAGTGACATTCCAGTGTAAAGCAAAAACTAGGCCCAGCATCTTGAAATTTGGACATCTGTTAAAGCTCTGTTATGCCAACTCCTGCTCAGCTGCGTAAGTAGATATCTGTGTTTATAAACAGTCCAGCTGAAATCAATTAGTCCTTGTATAGTACAATACAGATGATGGGAAATTCTAGAATTGTCCTAATTAAGATTAGACTAACTCAGAAAGGCTACTAATTTCAAAACAAAGTTTGACCAGTGTAAAATTGAGAAGAACCATGGAAAAATAATTGCATCCCTAGCTGCACATCACAAGTACTTTGCCAGGGGTAGTTCCATACACGCTTTTGATTGCAGCACTGTCTGAGAGCACTTTCCAGTCTGTTGCAAGCTAGCTGTAGCTTGAACAGTTTAATTCAGAAATCTGCACTAATACAACTGGTTTTGCCCATGCTGTACTAGGGAAGACTCATGAACAATGCCACTGACTGAAAAGCTGCAGGATGACTGCCAGCTAGTGGGTAGTGAGAAGAAACTGAACAATAAAAATATACCTCCACTCCCAGCACAGCCAGAATGAGAAGGTGTCGTGTGTTTGTTTCAAAGGTATGTATGGTTAGGGTAGCATATGCAGACTAAAATTCATTGAGAAATGTCCAGAAACATTCTTTCACTGCTCCTTGCTGCTGAAGCAATTTAGAACAGCAATAGTTTGCCCAAACCAAGCAGTAGAGCAGTGTTCAGGATAGTTTTGTCAGATTAATAAAAAACAAATTGAGAGCAATAAATAGAGAAAGAATCCTGCTAGGACAATGGATAAACACTAATATTCACAGTGGATAAACACAGTGAGCTAGGCACACATAGTACTAACAAATATTCAAGCATCACTTTAAAACCTTCACCTCACCTTTTTTTTTTCAAGTAGTTGACAATAGTTCACATCATTTTATAAGCATAGATTAGAAAACTGGGTTTCAAAGATGACTCTATTTAAGGAATTATGAATATATACATTTTTATGACCGATATTTACACTCATGAGAGTGAGGAAAAGTAAGAAGTGAGAAACTGTTACAAGTGTCATTTTAATTTAAATAAGATATTCTGTAGCTATTGACAAAAGGAAATAATCATTAAATAAAGATTAATGAGGAAATGAATTAAATTCAAGGAATGTAAAGATAAAATAAAAAATGTATCTGGAGAAAACAAACCTTTCTCTTCCAGCTATTCTTAATCAAAATCAGATGCAAAACCTAAATTGAAATAGTTAATTAGGACCCGGGCCGAAATCTCTAGATAACCAAAATGCCAACTGAAATTACTAAGTTTTTCAGATGCACAAATGATTAGGAATAGGAAGATCCCAGGTCAGTACAATTCATATAGAGGACCACAATATTTATTGAAATCTGCCTTGCACATTACATCATCACACCCCTCCATGAAACAAGCATAAAATTGTGACTACAAATGAATGGATAATTCTGATGTTATAGCACATTTCCCAGGAGACTATGACATGAAAAAGCACAGGGACCAGGAATTAAACATACAAAGTACCCCGTGTCAAAGTGAAAAATTTCCACACAACCATTGCTGCTGCCTGTGGAACACTTCCAGATTCGTATTTCTATGTGACATTTTACAAAAGGAAATCACACAGGATTTTTGTTTTGGCACTGTTTCCTTTCTTTTAACTACATATTTTATTTTATTTTATTTTGCTTATGAGGGTATTTTCTCACCAACAGCTCAAAAATAGAGTGTACAAGATACAAAGTGAAGAGAATAAGTCTTTCCTATGTTTTCTTATGAGTAAAAAATTTTAAGTGGAAGTGTTCAAGACCATAAAAAAGTAATTTCTATGTAAGAATGAATACAGATTTAAAAAAAAAAAAAAAGGAAAAAAAAAGTTTGCCTTCTTGCCTTCTTAAGGAAGTTAGAGTGTTCAGGAAATGTTTTATTCACTGATAGTCAAAAAAAACAGGATCTTGCCTCTTTCCAATATGAAGTAATGGAAGAATAAAATAAATTACATACAACTGATTTGACAAAGCTCTTCCTAACTGTAATAAAATTTCACAAGGTGGTCAAAAACCACATTGTTATCAACGCTTCCCACCAATACAATTCTGCTCAATTATCATTTTTGCTTTGAAAGCTAGATTCACATTTTGAAGAGGTGAAAGGAAAATGAAGCCATGTGTGTCACTCTCAGTTGTTTTTTTTTTTTAAAAAAAAAGAAAAGTGGTTTGTGGTTCATATTTTCATCATCTTGTAACAGAAATTTGTAGGAAATGAAGTATGAAACTGAACAGATACATAATGTCCTTATTTTCCACTCAATATTCACACGTTGATCTTGTAATTAGGGAAAGAAAATCAAGACAGTTTAATCTGACTTCTCTCAATAAAACAACTTGAAAAATACAAAGACCTGCATGCAATTACTAATTTAGGAGTTAACTATGACCAATACTTACATGAACACTCAGGTTTATGAAATCTTGATCTCATCTGCTACGTATATAAATATTAAATATTATAAATTTGGACACAAACAGAGCTTCTTTTCCATATGTCATTTGGTTGAAAAAGTCAAGCCAACTAATTTCATTTAAGTTTCCAGAAATTATTTTGACTCTGGTAGTGCGTAGTATAAAATTAAATTGCTACACACCACATTTTTCTCCAAAGTCAAAATTAATTGTGAAATTGAGTAGATATTTAAACATACAGAAAAAGTGACAATTTTAAAATTAAATATTTCATGCTTAATTAAAAAAGGTTATGAATAGTTTCCTATTTAGAGTCTTGTACAGTTCGTCATCATTTGATATACACATCAAACCATGGAAATACAAACTATGGATCTTCCAGTCTAATACACAGCTTACAGTAAAGGGAACTTTGAATATCCCCTTAGAGATTTCGGCAATGATTTTCCACTCCATTACACCAATTTCATACTGGGGTAAGTCCATTGATGTCAATGGTCTTACATCAGCTTAAAAACAATATGACAGAACAGAAGATCAAGGTTATTCAAGCTCTTATTTATGGTTATGGAAAATTACACACGTCTGATGTGCATGTACATAACAAGACTCTGTGTTGTTTTGTATTTCTTTGATAATGAAAATGTCCTCGTATACAAAAAGCAGAAAAGTGAAGTTGAAACATAACAGGTATTTACCAGCTAAACATACATATGTGTAGACAGCAAATGCTGGTTATAAAATAACCACACAGGATGACAGCTGCTCAGCTAAACTAAAATTAAATATGAGAAAAGTTTGAATAGACTGAATTTTCAGAAACGAAGAAGTCTTGGGAAATTATAAATCAGGAAGCCAATAGGTTTGGAGTTGTATCTACTCCTGCGTTACCTTATTTTTATTTATTTTGTTTCCAGAAATATAACCAGACTCATTATTAAGAATTTCTGCAATTTCTGCAACTCCTCATACAGAGCCACACAAGTGAAAATGCTATCATGGTCACAAAATTAACTTCAAAACCGAACTCTTGCCTCAATAAAATCAATGTAACTGGCTGAATATTCATTGTAGCTGAGACTGTGCCTGAGGAGCAGTCTGCATCCCTGGTTGCTGCCAATACACAGTCCTGGCCAGATACACTCTCCAAACCTCCCTGGAGGTATTTAAAAGACGGGTAGACACAGTGCTTAGATACATGGTTTAGTGGTGGTTTTTATCAGAGTTAGGTTGATGGTTGGACTAGATGATCTTAAAGGTCCCTTCCAACCTAGACTATTCTATGATTCTATGATTCTATCTTGTATGTCCTGTGTGATCATGTCTGAGCTCTCTGTGAAAAACTCTGGACTGTCTGCAGAGGGGCATTTCATCTTCTTCCAGATCCTATTGCCTCCTGCAAGTACAAATGAGATAGCACAGGATTCCTTCCCCCCCTCTCTCCCCCTCCCTGGTCCATACTGCAAGTAAATCCATGCTGGAAAGACAGTGAGTCCTCAGGGACCTGCAGATATGCTCCCAAAACTTTGTGAGGAACATATGCAGACAGGCAATTTGGATGGGTAACTGTTTTATTCTGAAACATTCTCAAGCTGTTTTATTCTCTGGGTATCACGTGTTCATGGAATCCTGTGCTACATTATTTAGCTTTTCATTCATACTCCTTCCAGATTTTTTTTTTTACTGAAGTAATACCTAGCAGTACTTTCACTTATCTGGTATTTGTGTAGTCACTTTTGTCTGAGTACATTGCATTTGTACTTACTGAATTGCAGGCTTTTTCCTTAAAACAGCTTATCTAATTTGCTTAAATGTTTTTTGAATCCCAATCCCAAAAGCTCCTTACATCCCTTTCCTCTGCAGCCTGGTATCATTTATAGGTTAAGACCCATTAAGAACACGTGCTCTTTAACTGTCAAAATCAGTTATGGAAATATGAGACAGACTTAGGTCACTCTCCTTCCATTTTTCTCTCTCCATTTTTCCAATATCCAATTTCTGATTAATACTTTGTCAGTAGTTTTCCAACTCGATAAGTAGCTAGACCATTTTTGCCATAGGAAAACATAACGTGGAATCTTGTCAACATCTCAAAACTTGTGGCATTCACAAAGCCTGCTGTCTTGGATAAGGATAAATATTATTTTGTTTAAAGATAAATATGTAGATTTTTTTCTTGTCACCTTGATGTTATGATGATTTTGCATGTGTCTGGATTTTGGCCCAGCTGTTTTATTTACATTATTGATGTAACCAGATGTTCTGATCAGGCTCAGAATCTTATTGCAAGGAATTGTGAGTAAGGCTATTCTATATAAATGCAACAGTATCCACTGCAGCGTTGTTAAACCTGCTAGCTGTTACATTTTCCTCCACAATATTTTGGAGAAGAATTCACAGGGTGATATATGGGAATAAGACACTTTTCCTTCCTTTTAAAGCACCATGTATCAGCACCTAAATTTAGGCTTTTACAGAGTTGGTATCTACTTAACACCAGGAAACCCAATCTATTTGCCTAATCATATGTATATAAAACCATCTGAAATAGTGGAGTCAGAGTATCCCAGCTGACCTTTAGCTTCAAAAGTGTATTTACCTCTAGTATGTCCTGTGTCGTACCTGCCTGTCCCAGAATTCTTGATATATTTGATTAAATTACAGCAGGTACTAAGTATCCTATATCTCCTGAGTATAGACTTGGACCTCTAGAACACATTTAGACAACTGCATTGTAAATACCAAATTTGGGGGTTTTGCGTCTACACTTGAATCCCAAACAGATTTCAGATTAATTTAACTGACCTATCAAAAAGAAAACTTAAATATTTTTGGGAAAAGAAACCCAGGCAGTAAGCCAAAACCTAAACATAATGACATAAGATATAAAAAAATGACAAAAGTATTGATACATAGAAGAATGGGACAAGTCTATAATGAAGCATACCATGGAGAACTTGAATATGATGATACATATTAAAATTAAGAAAAAAAAGATCAATTTCAGGTAGTACAGTAGAATGGATGATTTCCTATTTTTCATGTATAAAAAGATAGGTTAAATTAGACAGGATCCTCTGTCAAGTCTCTCCTCCTGTTAGAAACCTATTTCAGGATGAACCAAGCCACCTTCTGGAAACGTCTATCTTTCTTCTTTCATGTGGAATGGGAGTAGCCAAGCCTCTTGCACTAGCAGCTAACATTCAAATGGCTACAGTTAAGTGAGATTAATCCCATCCTGTCTTTCTACTATTGTTTGATAGTGTTTCAATCATCTTGTGCTTCAAATGTTAAATGAGTGGGGTAAAAGTTTCTTGCCATAAAATATCTTCATTACTTTCTGGATTAATTAATCAGTTTTGTTTTGTTTTGTTTTTATTTATCAGTGTTATATTAACACTTAGCAAGCTGTCTCCAAAAATATTTTTCCTTAGTTAGCTCTTTAAAGTCTTCAGAAGTCTGTGGGACTTTGGTTTTGGAGTATTTTTATTTTTTTTTATTATTATTTTTCTTTTTATGTTGTTGGTCAGCTGGAGATATTGGGACAAAAATGTTTGGAATATCATTTTTGAGCAGAGACAAGTTTGTCCATTGCAGTGGGTTGACCTTGGCTGGCTGCCAGAAGCCCACCCAGCTGCTCTCTTACTCCCTCTCCTGAACAGGACAGGGGGAGAAAATAAGGTGGAAGAGCTCATGGGTCAAGATAAAGACAAGGAGATCACTTACCAGTTAGTGTCACAGGTAGAACACTCTTCATTTGGTAAAGTTTCATTTAATTTATTGCCAATAAAAAATAGAATATAATGGTGAGAAATAAAAACTTTCATAAATACGCTTTCCCCAGGGCACCACCACCTTGGTTGTGGGGCTCAGCCATGCCCTGTGGTGGGTTGGTTGGAGCCAGTTAGAATAGGCTCTGTCTGGCTCAGGGCAGACCCGGCCTCTCCTCACAGAGGCTGTCCCTGTAGCCCCCTGCTACCAGCACCTAGGCATCTGCACCCAATTCCATGCATGTCTTTCTAAAAATAGATTATTTCCAGTAGATAATATCCCACTTTCCCTACAGATGAAAATATTTTTTTTCTCTAGTTTTCACATACATTATTCTAGGTCTCAGTAAATTATTCTCTCCCCAGGGACTTGCCCTTACCAAGCATTATGTCTGCTTTCATTATTCCTTTCCTTTCATTTAAGTGGTAAAAAAAAGAATGAAAAAAAAAAAGAAATGGAAAGCTGAGACAATAAACTTGTTTCAGGTCAAGCAGGACATTTTCTTCAACTACAAAATCATTAAAAACAAAACAAAACAAAA
Source organism: Calidris pugnax (assembly GCF_001431845.1). Lineage (NCBI taxonomy): Eukaryota > Metazoa > Chordata > Aves > Charadriiformes > Scolopacidae > Calidris > Calidris pugnax. Next base: position 3,017,422 of record NW_015094510.1, read on the forward strand.
TTTTATTTCATTTTCACCAACAAGACACACAATTTATAAAAGCATACCCCTTCAAAAAGAATTCTTTTTCTTCCCCAGAGCCATGAAATTATGTGCACAGTTGTTTTAAACTGGATTTTTCTAACTGCTTTGCGTCATTACCACTTTTTCTGGGATTTTCCTGCAGTACATTCTTCTTCTAGGTGGAGTAAATGTTGGCTAGTTTAAAACTGTCTTGGGCTCATTCTGCAATCATTCTTTGTCTTGGAAATGGTTGGTTGTATTAATTGGTGGGTATCGGTACAGACTACGTCCCTAATGTTTCATGAGGTAGCTTAGCTGATACATCTGTCTTCTGAGAGCTGAATGCCTCTTGATTTTACTGCAAGGATCAAAGAGGCAGAATAGATCTCAGAATCCTAACAGTTTATGGGAATCAAGTTTACTGTCTGCTGGGTACGTGCATGACTACTTTGCAATCATTGGTGTTCATGCTCTCCTGAGCATGCAAGTCCATAGCAGGGGTTTTCACAAAAGATATGGGTAAGATGTTTGTTGTGTATTGGTCCAGATTGTAGGTAGAAGTTTTTCTTAAACACTTTCCAAGTCTGTTGTGAACTACATCATCTAACAAATTAGCAGACCTACTCACGTTTAATCAGTTGCACAAGAAGACAATGCTGAGCTAAGGGGGAATGGTATGCAGGTCTTATTCCTGTGTTACTAAAATAAAGAAGCTGAGAGTTGATGAGACAAGGGAAATAAAAAGGAACAAATAAATTGTCTAGTTTTACTCACATCGTATAAGGAAAATGAAGAATATTTTGTGCTGGATACATCTGTGATTTGACTTGATGAAATTAGGTGTCTTGTAATATGTAAGAGAGATAAGGTTAATTTATCACAGACCACTGGATTTAAAATATCTGAATGCATCTACAAATTAAAAGAAATATTCCTTTATTGGCAGGTAGCAATGAATGACATTGACTTCAGCAGGCTTTGGATACAGCGTAAGGACTTCTAATGGTATTCTGCATGTCTGAAGGGCTTCTGGGATCCATACGTAAAAGAAGGTCCAGAAAGAGAATAACAGGCAATAAGAAGGGAATGTGATTCCATAGAAAGGTCTCTCCATCCATATGGATTTCATGATTCCACAATGAATATAAAAAATAGTCCACGTTATTTAACAATGAATTGCTCCTTTTCACAGAATTTTGTAAAATTCACAAGACTATAAGGAAACTGGTAACCAGTATATTCTGAGAGGTATCACAAATACTGTCTAGACATGGAAACTAATGAACTTTACCCAGTATTTTTACCATGACTATCTGGCTTTCTAATACTGTGTCATGGTTTAACCCCAGCTGGCAGCTAGGACCATGCAGCCACTCATTCACTACCCCCAGTTGCAATGGGGGAAACAATCAGAAGAGTAAAAGTGAGGAAAAACTCATGGACATCAAAGACATCTTAATAAGTAGAGCAAAAGTCATACATGCAAGCAAGTAAAACAAGGAATTCATTCACCGCTTCCCATCAGTGGGCAGGTGTTCAGCCATTACCAGGAAAGCAGGGCTCCATCACATGTAACAGGTACTTGGGAAGGCAAATGCCATCACTCCAACTTCCCCCCCTCATTCTTCTTCCCCCATATTCATATACTGAGCATGAAGTCACACAGCACGGAGTATTTCTTTGGTCGGTTGGGGTCAGCTCTCCTGGCTGTGTCTCTTCCCAACTTTTTGTACACTCCCTGCACACTCACTGGTAAGGCAGCATGAGGAGCAAAAATGCCTTGAGCGCTTAGCAACAACCAGAAGCATTAGTGTGCTATCATCACTGTTTTTCACCCCAAATCCAAAAAATAGCATGACACCAGCCACTAGCAAGAAAGTTAACTCCAGCCCGGCTGAAACCATGACATGTTGCATCTAATGCGAACTTGAAATTAATTCTGAGCTGACTATCTAGGTACATTCAGTGGCAATCTTAAGGAATTAATGTGATCTACTGTTTCTGTTCTCATCTTTATTTCAGATTACTATACAATTTTCTCAATTAACCTGCCAAATTTTCAGCATCCTTTGGCGTTGATCATGCTATATTATTTCAATGTATTTGTGTTTTCATGTTTTCTTGACTCTCTAATTAAAACCATATCTTTACATTTTTCCTTGTAAAGCACTTTTCCTCTCTCCCATTTTAGGAACAGTTCTCATTAGCTTTTTTTGTCTCATTTAACAAAAAAACTATTAAAGTACTCAATAGTTTCAGAATTAAAGATTTTTTAAAATAAAGTGGATTTAATCTTCTCTAACCAGCACCCATTGTTTTTGTATAAAGAATGAAATATTTCCTCTTTATGAGGTAACTGCCTCATATATCTCAAGGTAATTTTCTTAGTTCACAGTACTCTAGGTACGGTGTGTCAACAATTACTCAAAGCCAGGTACTCTTACAAGGATCTGCCTGTGGGTCCTCCGAAGAATAGTTCATCTTATCATAAAATATATTTGAGATAGATGAGACAAACATCGTCTTGAAGAGCCTTGTGGGGGGAGGTTTCTGCACAGAGAAGGCTTGATACAATTGCTCACACTTCAATGTGAATTGCCATTTGAAAACACCAGGAAGTATTCCTTGGCCCATGCTGTTCACACAGCTCTTGTGTCATATTTTCAGACTGATACAAGTTTCAGACTTTTTTCCAAAGGCACTAGACATATTTTTATGCAGCTTTATAAAGATTTTAGTCCAAACACTCCAAATTAGCATTTACCTTTGGTCAGGTTATTTTTTTACAGCTGGATTCTTAGTTGCTGCCTAACTGCTAATATCAAGCCAATATTCTTCCAATGTAGTTATAAACAAAAAGAAGTTATCACAAACTGAGAGTAACGTCCTAGCCCCAAAACAGTCAATTGAGATTTATATTTCTTAAAATTGAACACTACATCAATTGCTTAAACGGGAGTATCCAGTGATGCATGAGATATCTGATGGTATCTAACCTGATCTGCAGTTCCTCACCACAAGCATACGGGTTTCCCCTAACTCCTACATCATTTCTACCGGATGTGTGCAGAACATCTCAAATGGCTTGTGGCATCTCAGCCAGTTCTCAATCTGGATCACAGCACTTAAAACTTGTAGGTAAAATCTACCTTCTGTGTATTTATTCAAACTCACGCAAATTGCACAAAAGAAACATGAAATTTAATTCTAGAAAGTTTGTGTATGACCTCCCTTATAAGCAGCTCCCTAAAGGTCAAGTATTTGTTATATGCTAATGATAAAAAGAATAGTTGGTCTGCACTGGAATTAAGTGAGCACACTCTTTGTACTCTTCTTCAGGAGGTAGTCACTGGTTAGATGTGAAGATTTTTGTATAAATTAGTACTTTTCCTATGCACTTGATCAAAAAGTGACTTGAAACAAGGGAGAGAAATTATGATTACTTTTTTTTAAACATATTTAATTTAAAATCCCATGGAGTCAGCATGTCCGTACCTTGAGGGAGGGATTGATTCATATCAGTTAGCAACAAGCCATCTGGTTTCTTAAGAAGAAATGTTGATAGTGTTTCCAAGTTTCCTTGACCAGAGGAAGGAATTGTGGTTTTATTTATTTCTTGAGAAAGACACAAATATGTCTTTATCACTAAAATCACACTGATTATGCAGTTTTGTTTAAAACTCGACTCCTGAGTAAAAGAGACCTCTAACACATTAATTATTGGCATCCTGTATCCTAAGGTTTTTACAAGCCTGAGTGCAATCTGAGAGTTACATAAAAAGGCAGATTCATGAACAGGCGAATTCTCCTTCCCTGCAAACTGCCTCTGTGATGCCAAAGTCTATAGAGTTGTCACTGCCCCTTTACCAATCTGTACAGGGTTGTAAGCTCTGGCAGCAAAGAGACCAGAAACATGGCTGGCTCAGGTCAAGGAAGAACTAGTGATACAAAGGAGATATGTCGGCTCACTGGTGCCAGCAGCCTTTGAGGCAAAGGAAAGCAATTTCTTTTGATGTGAGTGCTTCTACTTTGGTCTGAAAGGAGACTGTTAAGAAGGTACTTTTTGAAGTCATATTGGAATGCTAGGAGAGAGGGTAGTAAAGTGACCTTTTGGGCTGAAACCCTTTCTGTACAGCAATCCACTGGAATAATACAAGTTACTCAAAAATGTTAACAAGAATTTTTATTTTTATTTTTTTTATCCAATTTTATCAATTTCTGTAAAGCTTTTTCTAATGTTTGAAATGTTTCAGGTTTTGGTAAAATGGTTTGAAAAGAAATAAATGCTTCAATTCAAAGGTTATGACTATACTGCTAATAAAAGAGAACAACAGTCCAATCCCTGCCCCTGAGGCCCAGTAGCACTGATAGGTCACATTCTACCCGATTAAAGATAACACTTCTGTTGCAGATTTGTCTCAGAGAGAGCTGGCTGAAGCAATTCAGAGCTGACAATTCAACAGGGTGAACAATCAAGAATTTTAGTGTTCAAGCTTACTCCCTCGCCATCTTTTATGTAGCGGCATGGGCTGGAACTGAGAGAACATTTTTAGATTCCCTTTCATTTTGTGTTAGAGATGAATGAGGAAATTGAGATTCAGCAAACAGCAAGACACTGTGGATGTGCAGGAAAGCACACCAACATACATGGGTCAGGAAAAACAAACATAAAAACCAAATCGAAACAAAAAGTAATCCCAAACCAAACAAAGAAAAAAATTATCTGTATGTATCCGAGGTACCCCAGACCAGACAGAAGTTTGTAAGAAGGCAGATTTACCCTCTGTGTGTAGACTTACCCTCCCAAGTTAGTTAGGGAGCACTTGAACAAACTAGACACACACAAGTCCATGATCCATGATGGGTTGCCCCCATCCATCTTGAGGGAAGCGTCTGATGTCATTGTGATGTCTCTCTCAGTTATCTTTGAACAGTCATGGCAACCAGGAGACAATCCTGAAGACTGGAAGGGAGTGAACATTACTCCTGTCTTCAAGAAGGGAAAGCAAGCTCGGCGTAACTACAGATGGGTCAGTTCCACGTCTGTCCCTGGAAGCTGATGGAGAAAATTCTCCTGGAAAAAATCCAAATATGTGAAGGACAAGAAGGGAGCAGTCAGCATGGATTTATGAAAGGATAATCATATTCAACCAACCTGATAGCCTTCTACAATGAAGTAATTAGTTTGGTAGACAACGGGAGAACAATGGGTGCTATTTACCTCAACTTTAGTAAAGTCTTTGGCACTGTCTCCTGTAACATCTTCGGAGACAGACTAAGAAAATACAAGTTAGAAAAGTGGACAGTGATGTGAATTGAAAACTGGATGAGCAATTGGAAGCAGAGAGCTGAGATCAGTGGCACAAAGTCCACCTGGAGGCCAGCCTTTAGTGGTTTACCCAGGTGCAACACAGGGGCTAATACTGTTCAACAATCAATGACCTGGATACTGGGATAGAGTGCGCCCGTAGCAATTTGCAGATGATACAAAACTGGAAAGAGTGGCTGAAGGACCAGGCAGTTGTGCTGCTATGCAGATGCACCTTAGGAGGTTGGAGAATTGAGCTGACAGGAATTTCACACAGTTCAACAAAAGGAAATGGAGAGTCCTGAACCCAGGGAGGAACAATCCCATGCTCTAATACATGCTGGAGGCCAACAAGCTGATAAACAGCTCTACAGAGAAGGACCTCAGTTCCTGGCTGACAACAAGTGGATCATGAGCCAGCAATGCAACCTCAAAGTAAAAAAGGCTAACAGTGTCCTGGGGTGCATTTAACAAGAACATTGCCAGCACATTGAGAGGCTTTTTCTCTACTCTGGTGAGGCCACACCTGGAGTACTGTGTCTAGTTCTGGGCTCCTCAGTACAAGAGAGACATGGACATACTGGAGAGACTCCAGCAAAGGGTCAGAAAGAATGAGCAGGCTGGAGCATTTCTCTCCTATGAGGAAAGGCTAAGATAGCTGGGACTTTTCAGCCTGAAAAAGAGAAGGCTCACGGGAATCTTTTCAATGTAAATAAGCCTGATGGGAGAGAATGAAGAGAGAAGCAGGATGATCTCAGTACTGTCCAATGACAGGACAAGAGGCACATATTAAAAGACACAAAATTCTACCTGAACACATAAATGTTTTTTATTGTTTGGTTTTTTTGTTGTTTTTTTTTTTTTTTATAACTCTGAGGATGGTTAAACGCTATAAAAGTTTGCCCAGAGAAGTTATAGTCTCCATCTGTGGAGGTTATCAAAACCCAACTGGACATGGTTGTGGACACCTGGCTCTAGCTGATCTGCTTGACTAGATGATCTCAAGAGGTCCCTTCTGACCTCAGGCATTCTGTAGTTCTGCAAGTGAAGAACTGGAAATCTGCTTTACTAAGAATCTGGGTTTATTCAGCACACTCACGACAAATGAAATATATGCAGTTTGTAGACACCTCTCTGAGAAGAAGTGTCTAACAATGAAAAATTTATTACAATTACAAAAGACTCAGAGGTTTAAAGCTTAAGCAAAGTAAATTCTGTTTAGAAATGCAGGCCAAATTTTAGCAGTCTAAATAATGAAGCATTGAAACAATTTGGTTTGCACTTTAAGTTTAAATGGCTATTTCTATAAGTGATATGAGAAAAAAAATCAAATAGAAGTTATACATTCACAGCAGATGTGATATCTTTCCATCTATACATTATAAGGTAACCATAATGGTCACTATTTATCTAAAGGGCTGTTATTTAATATGGAAATCTAATCTATAACTAAATCTTTGTGGCAATAGAGATAGAGATTTAGAGGGAAACACTCAGAACTAAAGAACAAGTCTTTGTTGCTGAGATGAAGACAGTGTAATACCTCTCACATGAACATTCCCATCTATAACAGTGTTGTACATTAAAATTTAGGTGCAAGGCAGTCAATACAACCATCAAGTGAGTAACAAAAATGTTAGGATCTCACAGCAGTCCAGAGATTCCTCCTATTCTGGGAGAATGAGGAATCTACACAAAGACTGAAGTTTCTCCTTCCTCTGGGAGCCAGGAAAACAGAGTATTTCTCTCTGTAGTAGAGAAAAAAGAATTAAAATAGAAAAGAATTGAAGAAAGAGTAACTATGCTCTGTCAGATAATGAAAGCAGTGTCTCTAAATCTTCTGGCCGAGTATCATTAAAAGATATTATGCTAAAAGAATGATCTGTCACTATTTTAAATATTTCTGCCTTGGTTGTATATTTCCACAGCTGAATATCACATGTAACATTTGTAGCACTCTCTTACTGCATTGTACTACTGAAATCTGAAGACATAAGAAATAATTTTAACTTTAGTAGTAATATTTAAATGATATAAATTATCTGTATTTATAAATTAAATATGTAAACTTAACTTTTCTCATTGGTTGTGGTTTTGGTTCTGCCTGTCCTGCAGCAAGTGGAAAAAAAACTGTTTGATGATCCTCTTTGTTCCTTTATAAAATTCATCATTTTAGAAGGATGAGTCCTTGCACCTGAAAGGTGTTGAATAGGTGGCTTCAGAAACTCATAAACACATTTGCTGTTGAACTAAGAAGCTTTGTATGCTGAGTACCTCAGACTAGAATCTCTCCCAGGGTTAGTGTATTCAGCTTGCCGAGAGGTTTCATCATTTCCACTAACGAAAAGCAGATTCTTCACACATTTGTTCCATCATAATTTTTGTGGTCTGATCCGCACACTAACTGGAGTGCAAGGACATTTGGTTGGATACACTGCTGAAACATTCTTTGTAGTGCATGTTACTATTCAATAAACAGGGGAAGATATTTTTTTTTTTCCCTCTAATAGGGTGATAAAGTAAAACACTTATATTTGGGGGTTGAATTACATGGTCACAGTCATCATAAAAGTAATTGCCATCGGGTAGCTGTGCCATTGAGGGCCTACAGTGATGAACAATGCACTTTAAGAGTACATTTTTGTCTTTTAAGTTGGGCTTCTTCCATAAGCCATCAGGAGAAGATCTTTAAACAATTTATTAAGGTCAGGGTTGTTTTGAAGAATGTTCCAATGTTTCCCTGATAATTGCTTGGATTCCGCCTACCTATTCTTTAACCTAGTGACATGGCTAATAGAAAGTTATTTGTGTTTCGATGCAGAGTTGTTTCAATAAGAGCTCCACTCGCGCTTTCCTAACTCCAGGTTTATTCTAGGCATGAGGGAATTGTACTTAAGAAAAGCACCTATAAAATAAATAAAACTTCTCTCTCAGTCCATCAGACCTTTTCAATAAAGGCTTTTATGTTAGAGAATCTCTTGAATATAAAATGTTATTTAATCAGTAAGTCATGGCTTTTATTAAAGCTAGCAATTTTTGTATTATTATTATTTTTTGCTTGTGAATAGGTGTATTTTTTATGATAGGCAATATTTCATCTTGAAACTTGTTAGTAAAACCATGTATCAAAATAATGTCCCTATTTCCAATTATGTTCAATATGGAGATGAAATATTTTATGAATTTTTCTTTGCACATGTCAAAATAAACAAAATATAATTTCCAGGATAATTTGTAATGTATTTTAAACTTTGGGTTTTTCTTAGCAAGTTATATTTTCATCTTTTCACTGTGAAAATAAGGAAGATTCATATATGTTTTTCTTTGGATATAAAACAGTCACTTTGACTGGAATAAATGAGAAAGCTGGTAAAGTACCATTTGTTGCAAGTTAAAGTATCACAGTATAGCCCTCTGAGAACTTTGCTACAGTAAAGTATATAAGATCTGCTAAATAACACAGAAAGTATCACCTGTACACATTTTGCAAATGAAATAACTTGCATATTAATTACACTTCCCCACTTATTTAAATGCTGTTGTCAATATATTTGGTTTTGTAAGAAAAACTCCATGTAAAAACTATATTTTGATCTATGATGGCAAAAAGCAGAAAAAGAATGGTAAGTCTAACAGAATCAGCATTTCATTCTTTATTTCAATGCTAGAATTCTACTTCCTTGTTTGAGAGAGACCCCAGAGGTGTCCATGTGGAATGAAGAATGAACTCTTTATTCTCAACATTGAAAAAAATCCAAAGTACAGGAAGAGAACACTTGTAATTGAAGTGAGTAACATTATGACTAAAATGCTTGTGGAAAATATACAGAAGGGCATTAAAAGTGCTTATAAAGGATCTGAAAAAGTAAAGTTTTGAAAGAAGCAAATTGAAGAAAAAGTTTACATCTGTTTCTTGATTTCTAAACCCCTTATTAAGGCTGAGACTATCCAAGATCTTTGGACGTGTGACATAACCCAAAGACTCAAATGATGAGTTAAAATGATTGCCCAAACCATAGTGATACTAGCCAGAAACTGATGATAAAGAAAATACCCCCTCTAAATATGAAACTGGAAGAGGGTTTATCATCTGAAACCCAGAGCACAAATTAATCATTTGTGTAATTTGAATGAAGTCAGTTGGAATTAGCCCAGGAATGAATATAGCCCAATTTGTTAAGGATATGGTACTGTAAATACTGCACTGTGTCAGAGATACATCTGTTCAGCAACTGCCTCAGCTAAATAGATAAGAGACTATTTCCCATTAGATAAATTCAAACTAAACACTTAACTTGGACTGACCTATTCTGTCAGGGTGCACAAGTGGCCTTCAAATGAAGCATCTCAGTGTTTTTCACTTAGAGCCAGGTAAGGCATCTAAAATTGGTGAAGGGAAGGGAAGGGAAGGGAAGGGGAAGGGAAGGGGAAGGGAAGGGGAAGGGAAGGGGAAGGGAAGGGGAAGGGAAGGGGAAGGGAAGGGGAAGGGAAGGGGAAGGGAAGGGGAAGGGAAGGGGAAGGGAAGGGGAAGGGAAGGGGAAGGGAAGGGGAAGGGAAGGGGAAGGGAAGGGGAAGGGAAGGGGAAGGGAAGGGGAAGGGAAGGGGAAGGGAAGGGGAAGGGAAGGGGAAGGGAAGGGGAAGGGAAGGGGAAGGGAAGGGGAAGGGAAGGGGAAGGGAAGGGGAAGGGAAGGGGAAGGGAAGGGGAAGGGAAGGGGAAGGGAAGGGGAAGGGAAGGGGAAGGGAAGGGGAAGGGAAGGGGAAGGGAAGGGGAAGGGAAGGGGAAGGGAAGGGGAAGGGAAGGGGAAGGGAAGGGGAAGGGAAGGGGAAGGGAAGGGGAAGGGAAGGGGAAGGGAAGGGGAAGGGAAGGGGAAGGGAAGGGGAAGGGAAGGGGAAGGGAAGGGGAAGGGAAGGGGAAGGGAAATGGCCAAAGCTCAGAAAGGAATAAAGGGAGGTGAGCAGCATGGAGGGGTATTCAGAGTACAACATTCAGGCACTAACAGTCTGATCTTCAAAGGATTTCAACCAAGTCATTAAAATAGGAGGTTAGTTTTTAATGAGAAGGTATACAAGATGCCCAGTATAATTAGACAGTGGGCTCTGAGGATTTACAGGACTTAGGAATTTTTGAACGAGAAGAAATAGCTGAGCAAACTGAGTTTAGCAAGCACTGTCCCTAATATTTTGCACAACCTACATCTGCAAGTTGTTTTAATATGTATGCTTTGAACCTTGTGAGGCACTGAAAAAAACAGTTCTTTCCTCACTAGCTGTTTCATCGGAAAATCTTGCCATGGATTGTACTGGATCCTTTCATCTTTTCTCCCCACCATTCTCCCACAATGAAAGCTATCATTTTTGTTTACTAGACAATCTAACATGTATACTTCACTTATGTACAAAACAGTTTAGCAGGGTCAGTAAGTGAAAGCAAGGCAATGCTTTCACAAAGGATTTTTTTCCCCTTTGTTTACTACTATGCAGTTAAAAGGCTTCAAGTTTTGCACAGATGCATCTTTTACTTGAAATACTGATAATTCCTTCTAGTGAACAACACCTCTTAATTCTAGAAAGTAGCAGACGTTTATAGGGAAGTAAAAAAAGGGGGGATTTTTATAGACAAATAGAAGCTTGAATTGATATATTGTTCAGACATATATGAAGACTATTGCATTGTTTAGAGTTATTATGTTTCTCTCCAGGTTAATCTAGTTGTGTTGAGCTGCCCTTTTTTTTTTGTCTTTTTTTCCCTTTTTTTTTTTTGGTCTCATGGACCCTTTTCCTTTACTTTGCTTTTGTTTTCCATGCCTAGATCTGGTGGCCTCCTTCCCGAGCTCCCTGTCTTGCTTTCTTTTTTCCCTTATGAAAAGGTTTTTGCATGTAAGTACTTACCAACCTTTTTTTATTTTTAGGAAATAAAGGAGCTGAATGCATGTTTTAATACATTTTTAATGGCCATTGCTGACAGCCAAGACACTTTGTTGGTATTTTCTTGAATTGCTATTATGTTAAAATACTTTTATTTTTATCAATATCTATTGTGCCATCCAGTTAAAATGACAAAAGACTCCCACGCTGAGCAAATTGAACGAGCTTTTCACTTCCTTGAAGAAAAGGACTAGTTCTGGCTGCAATTGCTTTTTTGGAGAGGGGGAGTCATTGTTCACGTTCTATTGACTCTATAGTTCCTGTTAAATAATGTTCATGTATTAGTAAAAGAATATTCATCTTTAGTGTACAAATAACTTCCTTTAAACACTATTCCATTTAGAGTATTTGTTCATGAGACTTAGTCTTCTGCTGCCACCTATAGACAAGATAAAGTATTGCTGCATGGTGAGCGTTTTATATAACATTAATGACAGTGGCATGCCTTCATTATGTAATTTCGAAGACATTTCTCCAGTTTCATGTATCAGTATCATTTATTCTATGAAATGCCTCCAAGAAACCGACATTGAGAGACTGTCAGAGAAACTGAAGAACAGGGCAAACCTGTTCTCGTTGTTTACTTGTACTCAAAAACTCTTCTGTGTAGGATGAACATATATAGTTATTATAGTCCATTCATTCCCTCTCCCAAGGTGAAAAGTGCTGCTTCATCTAACTGCATATTTCAGTTCTGTTCTGTGTTTGATCTATTGTTTGTAGTGCCTCTTGCATTCAATGCAGCACTTACTGATAGGTTTTTCCTGTATGTCTCTCCAAGCTGGTGAAACACCATTCCTATGTCCTTCATGGTCATCATTCTTTTGCTCTATCAGCCTGGAAGAAAAATCAGAGGAGTGGTTTTCTTCTCTTATTTGTAACACACAGTGTAGATGAAATTCTGCCAGAGAGAAGGCTTAGTGCACAGGCCTCCTGGAGCTGTAAATCCCACAGCAGGCACTGCACAGATGTGTGTCAGAAGGAATATCAACCTTTGCCTCACTCTGCTGAACCTCTGTGGGTATTGTGAAAGGAACCTCTCCTAAGAAATTGTACAGCGCAATGAAGTGTTAAAAAAGGTGTAAAAATGAGGAAAACTCAGTATACTGGCATTTTCTCAAATGTGGTGATCCACCATCCACAGAGGCTTGAGATTAAATGACTCTTCCTCACCTGTTCCATCCCTGGGGTCTTACTTGTCCCAGTGGCAGAAACGAGCTCCTGATATTCATTCAGACCATAGCATATTGTAGTAAAAAAAGGTGCACTGCAACCTGGGTAAACCATTTCCTAGAAATGTGGAAAGCTTGCTACATACTAGTTGCAGCTGGTAGAGGTTAGTTGTAAATTTTGATTACCACTTGGACTAAACAAAAGTGTCACTTCCTTAATCTTCCATTTAATAAAGTGGCATGAGACAGAACAGCCAACTAGGACTCTAAACAGACATTGCGTTTCTGCATATAGATTGTTTAGATCAGGAAAACCATGGTTTGGAGATTCTGGAAAGAACCGGAGGCAAAGAAAAAAGGAGTTATCAAAGAGAAGAAACAGCTTCAGGGAACAGGAGGTGGCCTGGCAAGAGGGTGAAAAACCCAGATATCAGACAGGTGCATGGAGAAGGTGGCCTGGGAAGACCCCAGCAGCGGAACAGTGCAAACAGACACGACCCTTTGCCTGATCTTCCCAGGTCAGCAGGAACCCAACTGTGGGCAGAGGAAGCTGAACCTAGAGAGTGTATCACTGGGGAAACTGAACAAGCCTGTGCAATAAATGAGCAGGATGAAAACTCTTATCTTCCTGGTTCTTAAATAAACTCCTGTATATGTATTCATTATGGTTATTGTTTTCTCAGCATCATAGACTGTCTACTGCCCAGGAGCAAAATAGTTACAAGAAAACAAAATCCCTGGTGAGGTCCCTACTAACTCAGCAGATTCAGCTATGGCTTTTTCTTCTCTCTCGGTTTCTTCGAAACAAAACCTGTTCACAAACTAATGAACAAGCCCCTTAAGTATAAGCATATTGCTTAAAATGTGCACTACAAATAAAATCAGTCTAGTCACTTTGATGCCAGAGCAGGGAACTTCAGAAGAATGTAGAGCGGAAGAATCTTAAAGAGGCTACTGGGTGTCTCTGTCCTTGATAGGTATAGAGAGACCTGAAAATATGGTGAATTCACAAATATTTTAATAAATTAGGGGTTTTTTTCCTGGTTAAACTTTAAATATTAGTGAGATCTTTTTCCTACTAGACCAATTTTATTTTTATTCATCAAATAGACCCAAATTTTGAGCAACCTGCTCTAGTGGGAGGTGTCCCTGCCGGTAGCAGGGGGTTGGAACTTGATGATCTTTAAGGTCCCTTCCAACCCAAACCATTCTATGATTCTAAATTTAAAAAAAAAAACACAACCCACCTTCACCTTCATTTTCTTCCTTGCTCATCTCCTCACTTTTATAGATTTCAAGGCCAGAAAGACCCATGAAATTTCTGACTCACCTCCTGCTTAGCACAATTTTTAACCCTGCTCAGTTCCTTCTCACAATAACACATTTGCATAACTATGTTTATCAGCTACAGTGACCTTCCTCATGCCTTCTACCAGTCATTGTAATTTAGCATAAGAGGTATTTTGTTTACAAATTTTAATATGCATTTTACTGAAGAAGGGCTCATTTGTAAACACAGGTAGAATATTACTTTCTTGATTAATTTACTCATAGATGTCAATTTTGTCTATCATTACTTCAATATCTCAGTTTTGTGATTTTTGTTTCAAATAATGTTATTCCTACTTAGAAACAATTTTTTTTAGTCATAAAATTTAAGAAAAATAGTTCAAAACCAGACAGAACAGATTTGACATAGTTCTTGTACTGTTTTCTGTTTACTGTTGTACTCAAAGAACATGAAAAGGTATGCGGACTCGGTGTAGAAACAAAGTACATCAAAGAGTTAATGCGTCAAGACAGTATTTTCCAGATTATTTCTAGAAATTAAAATGTTAACTGTGAAATAAAACATTGCTATATTTCCATAAATGTATCCTTTAGAGTCTTCCCCTCCCCAAAATGATACCATTTGCTATTTATTCTCTCTAGTATTTATTAAATGCTAATAGAAACTATAAGGGCTAATTACTATATACTTTCATGAACACCCATACTACATATTTCAATGTTGTCATTTTGAAGTCAAATGAACTGCTAAGTGAGAATGAATAATGTGTACAAGGAGGGTCTGAACTTTTCACTTTGATGGAAACAACAAAACCAATGTTATTTTCATAGGCAATAAATATTTTGCAAATATGCAGTAATTAATGTCCAGATTCGTTCTCTTTTCAGATTACTAACACAAATTCTTACAGACTCTTCAAGAAGTGTTTCGAAGGTCAGGTCAAATATAATATACTTAAATTATATTTGTTGCCGTATGAAGTGAATAGTTTAAACATATATTATAGGTTTTGCTCTTTAGCAGCCAAAATGTTCATTCATTACTCGCTCCTCAGTTGTCTCCTTTGCCTTAGAACTGGTATCTTTATTCATCTTAATGAAGGAGTTAGCAGTATTTCATTGGCATGTATTCCTATCTACCATGGAAAAGATCTGAGAAATCAATCCTGGAGTAAGGACTGAAGGATTTGGCCCAACACCTATAAAATATGAGGAGATAATTCTTTCAGAAGGAAGAAGAATTATCATCTATTTTCTGTTGATGAACTCTGTGATGACTGCATTGCACAGCACTCTAGATAGCTGTAAATGACTACTGTTCTTGAGAAGTCAGATTTATTTTGCACATGTAAGACATTATTTTCATTCTTGGTCTTCAAGGACTCTTCATTCAGAATCTAAAATGTTTCATCAAACAATGTAGCATCTGTTAAAATTATAATCTCTCACATCAAGAATCCATATCCAAAGATATACTGTACTTTACTTCCTTTGTATTTATTGCTTCCAAAAATAGGTGTCTCAACAATTTGGGAGATATATACCAGGCTTATATGGTGGAAAAAAATTGTTCAGCGATATTTTAGGTCTTAGTTAACATCACAAGTGCAGTAATGTTAATTTAGAAAAATAAGTAAGTTTTAACTGTTTTTACGGACAATGGAAAGACAAAGTAATAAAACAAGCCTTTGGGCTTTATTCATCTATTATAACTAGTGCTAGTATCATGAAATATAATAAGCAGACTTTACCTGACTTTCATTGTGATTTGTAAGAAATTAAACTCCTGCTTGTTAGTGTAAAGTTGAAGAAGTATCTTAAATTCTACTAGGCCTTGTTGTTGAACCTTGACTGTAGGTAAAAGGTGCAGGAGCCAAGAATAAATGAAAGAGAGGATCAAGGAATGCCAAAGATGGTTACTACCATATAGCAATTGCCATTTTGGCATTCAGTAAACATTATTTTTCTAAAACCACACTGAAGGCACGAAAATACAATTAATTTAATAGACTAATCTCTCATAAGCTCTGAGTCTCTTTTTCATTGTCCTTTATTTCTTTGTTGACTGGATCATTCTGTGCATATTTATTGTTAACTGTGGGACTTACTAACAAATGACAAGCTAGGAAAGCAAAACCTGCTCTTTTTTCACACTACTTTCTGTTTCTCTTATATTCATTCGTCTCATTTTCTCTAAGGGTCATGAAGGTCTTCTAAGTTTCTGAAGACAGTATGGTTTTACGTTTTACGTATACAATCACAGATATCAAATATATAACATATATATATAAATATATAACATATATATATAAATATATAACACGTACAAGGGCCTTTTGTACTAGTTGAGTATTACACAAACTAAATTAGGTCACTCAGTTTGGAAGAGACCTAAGCATGGTGCAATGATCTTGTACATGATCTTATGAAATTATGATTATATTCTCTACTTATTCCAAATTGCATTTTTTATTTTGAAAACCAATGTAAATAGTTTAAAAACTCTTAGGAAAAGCCTGGTCACATCAAAATCTCAAAAATAAAACATGGTACAATTAAATGGTACATGTGTCATATTAAATGCACATTGGAAATGCATCCCAAGAGGACAAAAAAATTACCAAAGATTAGGGATATATTTGGAAATACATCACTGAAACAATCAACAATCATTAAAACAAACAACATATTACCATAGGGAGCCCTAAATTAAAAATCCTCCATACTTCAGAAGTTAGTATAGTTAGTGTTGCCAACTGTTCACTTGGGATTATTTTAATGTGTTATAGGATTTAGCTGTTTGGTTGATATGCGTTGTTACCCCTTTGATCAGTTATTATTTGGAATTTACCATTTTTAATTTTGCATATGATGTTTCCTATTTTGATGGAGGGATAATAATTTATTACACAAAATAGTTCTAGCTCTTAGAAAGAGAGAAAGAGACAGGATCACTTTGTCAATCTTTTTTTTTTTTTTTTTTTTTTTTGGAAGAAGGAGAGGCAGTTTGTCATTGGCATATTGTCCAACTGTTCTTAAATGGTGAGGACATTTACCTGAAGGAGCTCATTGGTGGCTACACTTTAACCAGCTGGGTTACAGAAGAAAAGAAGAAAACAAGCCTCATCCAGCATTATACTCTAGAATCTTTCAGTACCAATCTATAGAAATGTGAATGTCATTCATTCCTGGCTTTACTAAACTCAAAGGGAACATTAGTTAGTGGATGGAGGATTTAATCTCAATGTCTTAATTGCAGACATTTCTGTTATTTTTTTTTTTTTTAACTTAAGCAGAAACTGGGGAAAAAAAGAAGAAAGCTTTTTCTGTTTTATTCCCACCTGATATATTTTTACTATACTCTGGTTGTTACTGCAATGTAGAGCATTGTATCTAACATACTTTGAGACTAAAGAAATTTGTATGGGAGTTTTTACATTAACTTCACTGTCTGTACAAAGATTCAAAACTGGTAATACATAGATATTCAGACGAACAAAAATCTACAGCACAACTGAAACTGCATAAAAAATTTGGTGCAGTTACACACTCTATAGCAAAAAGACTGTAGCAAGAGAAAGATGTTTACAAAAATATTTTATATCAAATATAAGAAATGTTCGCAAATTTTATTGTGTCATTATAGTTATAAAGAGGTAACGCTGAAGAAGCTTTTTGAAAGGAGTAAATTACACTAAAAATCATATGATTGAAAAGAAATAGCTGATATTTGTTGTAAAAACTAAGTTTGAGATTGACATAATCTGGCCTATAGTTATTTCAAGTCATCAGTGTGTTGGTGTTGACACAGAAACATCTAGGACTGTTTTTTATTATTGTGCCATTAAATCTTACAGAAAAAAAAATGCTAGAGCTGGAAGCAATTTCTGCTTGTGTTTCTGTTTTGCTGTTATGAAGTGCATTCCATAAAGAGTAAGACTTCACCTACGGATATGTATTAGAATAAACACTTAACACTGGCCTTTTCTGCAAAGAGCAACAATGATCTCTAGTGGCAGCAACTTTTATTTCAAGTTTAGTGATACTAAAAAGAACGTGGTGAAGATATTCCATAGTTTAAGTTGTTGGGTTTTTTAAATATTTTTTTTTAAAACAAGCATTCAAGCAGCAGTAGTTAATTAAACTTAATTCCCCTGATTCAGTGTTTCCTCTCTTTATGTACTCAAGTTCGCAAATTTAACAATCCCTTTGGTAATAACCCAGTTTTACGCATGCAACTGTCTGATATTCTTTTTTTCAAACAGTTTCAGATATATTACTTTCATAACAACTTTTAGCTGAGGCCTTTAAATCTCTGAGTTACTGTTGGTATAACAACAGAAAACAACAAAAGGCTAAATTCTTCCTTCCCTCTACACAGAGTGGCTTTACACTTCCTTTATACATTTGTAATTTATTTCTATCTAATATATAAGTTTTTGGGCAAGCCAAACAGCAGTATCATGTTATCTAAAAGGCATAATAGCACAGCAATTATATTACTATACTAGTATGATTAAGAACTCTTGTAAATTTTTTATTCCTAAACAGTATCTAAGATTATAAAATACTAGGGATTTTGTAGTTTTAAAACAAAAAAAAAAAAGAAAAACAGGAAAAAAACCCCATCTGGATTCTTTGCATATGCTGTCAGATCTCTTGCCACAAATTCTATGGAGCCACATAAATCTCTGTGTGGCCCTTTAGTATCCAGAATGCAATCTCTGTCATTTTCCTAGGGTCATCTTAGTATTTTGGAGGACTAATATGCATTGGATGTATAACGTCAGCACTGCCTAACCTACAATGAGGTAAGACTCTTTCAAATTGGCATGGAATCATAGAATGGTTAGGGCTGGAAGGGACCTTTAAAGATCATCCAGTTTCACGCCCCCTGCCACGGGCAGGAACACCTCCCACTAGAGCAGGCTGCTCAAAGCCCCATCCAACCTGACCTGGAATGCTCCAATGATGGAGCATTCACAGCTTCTCTGGGAAAGCTGTTCCAGTGTCTCACCATCATCACCATAAAAAAATTCTTCCTTAAACCCACCCTTTGGTAAAAAGTCTCTCTCCATCTTTCTTATAAGACACGTTATGAGCTAGACAGTTAGTTTGCACGGTAGGACATCAGAGTGCTTGTTCAGATTATTTACTTGGCCAAAATGAAATTACATGTGTCATGACTCTTGTGTTTAGCCCCTGGAGTAAGACATTCTCTTTTCTACTAGTATACTCATGCAGTGCAGGTGTTTACACTGGCTATATGATGGTAACCTTGATTTCTGCAGAACCACGTCTTAGAAGCAGAGCTTTCAACATTCTTTTTCTATCTTAACTTTACTCTTCCCATTCATTTTTTTAATCATCTCCACTTTATCCGTTCTTTTTTGGCATGATACATGGTTTATTACTATGCTTCATGGAACTTACAGTACCCAAAAGATGTTGCTTAATTGTTTATATGACTTTAAGGGCAAAGAATACAGGGATCTAAAAGACATGTGCTGTGAAACATATTCTTTAAGAATATCAAATGAAGTCCAAAACACTGAGATAGGTGTTAGGAATATATAGAGAGCCAGACAAAGCACCAAGTCTCAAAAGAGGGACCCAGAACAACTAGTAATCTGAACACTGCTTCCTGATGACAACCTGCTGCCTGGAATTAGTCAGTGGAGAAAAAAAGAGAGTTAAAGAAAAGTTTCACTTAAGTTTTCAAGCCAAAGATGTTTTTCCTATTCTACAATGTGTTGCTGTCCTGTAAAAAACTAGAACCTTTTCCTGAAGACCGGCAACTCTGCTTTAGGTTACGCTTATAGCATTATATAGTAGACTGCTAGTTAACCTGCTTGCCAAGATAGTGACAGGCTACACTGCTGTAACCTGTCTGAGCAGTATTAACATCCCATTCCCTTTTTCTTTGTGTGATTTCCAAACTGCAAGCTCTTCTAGATAGCGGTTTACCTTTTACCTTTTCAAAATCCTACTAATTTGGCATCATAAAGCAAGAAAGAGCATAAGATAGAATACTTTGCTAGTTTAGCCTCAACTTATGACACACAGTTCCAATGATACTGGTTTGCTAAAAAAAAATAAATTCTATCTTGGCTATAAAAAGTTTCTATCTTCGACATATTTTCCCTCATTGACACTACTGATAAGAGAAATTTGTCTTTTGTGAGAGAAATTTGCAGCACGAAAGTTCTACATCAAGGTTCCCTGATGATTTTATTGAGATTTGGATTTATGCAGATTTGACACAAGTTCTAATAACTACTCATTATATAAAAATGTACACAAACAATCATATTTTTCTGGCTTTCACACTTCATGACTACACAACCTTTGCTACTTTGAAAAATATGGTTAAGCTACAGCTGGTAAAGCAGCTGTTGTCTTGCTTAGAAGTTTTAGTTAAAACCAGCACATTACTGCAGGGCTTCCAAGACCACACTATCTTCATATATGCTTCTGGATGCAATTCAAACTATTAATATTTAATTGCACTTTAATATACACCATGCTTTAGGGCTTAGCTGATTGGAAGACTCTTTCTTTCCCTTTGTATTAATACAACAATAGAGATTAGTTCAGGTAATATTATTCCAGGTCCCTGGATATGCATATTTTGGATGTAAAGTGGACTATTTCCAATAAAGATTGTTTGAACAGATTTATACTTTCCTGGTGAATCTGCCAGGCAGCCATTTTTATTCAGCATTTAACCTGAAGCAGACTGTGACCTTTATCTATACCAAGTTTTATTCTGGGAGAGTAGTTTGCAACACTTTTGTCACCATGCTTGCATTTTTTTAAATGCAATTTTTTAAACAAAAGGGCTGGCAACCAGACCAGGGCAAAAGGACAGAAAGGGAATAATAAACTTTCAGTTCACTCAAATTCCCCTGAAGCTTTTTTTCCGTTCGGTTCTCGCAAACTTTCCCTTCCACACCAGTCACCTCCTCTCTTTGTGGTGACAGGTGAATTCTTCTCTTGCAGTGAAGACCTCTTCCTTTTCCTTTTTAGCTTTTCTCTCCACCTCACCACCTCAGATCCAGTAAACTGCTTCCAGCCTTCCTCATCCACCACCTGTTCCGCCACCACTGCCTGCATCACCGGAAAGCCTGCAGCTGGTTCTGCCAACATCTTTGTGACTATAATGATTTCACACAAACTTTGTCTTTCTTTCCAGCATAATTGCTGATAATAGCTGCTTGTACAGGCACTACGCACATGTATGTTATGTATTTAATTATATATATTAGTCAAGTATTGCTTAGATCCCAAAAGAAAAATATTTGAACATGGGCAGCATACTACCATCTGGGATAACAGTGTGTAACAGCCATTCCCATTGGAAGAAAGTCTAAAGACTTAAAGGATTGTTAATACTCTCCTAATTTAAACAAAAAGACAGACACCCAAACTTAAAATTCAACAGATGTTAAATCCCTTTACCCTGCAGAATTCTGGATCTACAAATCCCAGTTTGCTACATCCAAGAACAGGCCTACAGGTGTTGACGAGCAGACTCGGGGGAGGAATGGTGTGGCTCAGAGTGCTTTCTAAGTTTCTTGTTTGCATGGACTTTAAGGTTGGGAATTTGGTGAGCCTGATTTCATAAACACTGATAGCAATGAGAAAAAGTTACTCGTAATAATCCAGTGAGAGCTCAACTCGGTGACAATACCGGAGCATCAGTTATCTTCAAGGAATCTCTCGACTCATTTGGTAACTGTACATGGTCAAATGATTTAGCTTCCCAGTTAATTTGCACAAAGTTGAGTCACTTAAATAAAATAAAGTTACCCATGCTATGTAGACATTAATTCACTCTTTCACTCCATTTTCAAGTGAAGCAACTAGTTGTTCCTGAAAGAACTGGGTGGAGAATTAGTAATAGTTCACTGCAAAGGTTGTTCTCAAAAATAACAGCGTGAAATAACAGCGTAATCCCAAGGGTACAACACTGCATAATATTATCACTATTATGGTGAAATTATCCTGTTGACATATTCTCATTTAGGGTACATTGCAATGCACAACTGAAATTTACATTTACTAAGACACCTATTAAAGGCCAAAAAAAAAAAAAAAAAGACTAAAACACTTTTTCAGATACACGGATTTGACAGAGTTGGAAGGGACCTCTAGAGATCATCTAGTCCAACTCCCCTGCTAAAGCAGGATTGCCTAGAGCACATTACTCAGGACTGCGTCCAGGCGGGTCTTGAAAATCTCCAAAGAAGGGGACTCCACGACCTCCCTGGGCAGCCTGTTCCAGGGCTCTGTCACCCTCACCATAAAGAAGTTTTTTCCTCATTTTTGAGTGGAACTTCCTATGTTCCAGCTTATGCCCGTTGCCCCTCGTCCTATCACTGGAAACCACTGAAAAGAGTCTGGCTCCATCATCCTTCAACCCACCCTTTAGGAACTTGCAAACATGGATGAGGTCTCCCCTCAGCCTTCTCTTCTCGAGGTTATAGAGCCCTAGATCTTTGAGCCTTTCCTCGTAAGGGAGGTGCTCTAATCCCTTAATCATTTTAGTTGCCCTACGTTGGACTCTGTCCAGTAGTTCCCTGTCTCTCTTGAACTGGGGGGAGCCCAGAACTGGACGCAGTATTCCAGTTGTGGCCTCACCAGTGCAGAGTAGAGGATGAGAATGACCTCCCTCGACCTGCTGGCCACACTCTTTCCTACGCAGCCCAGGATTCCATTGGCCCGCTTGGCGACAAGGACACATTGCTGGCTCATGGAGAGCTTGCCATCCACCAGGACTCCCAGATCCTTTTCCTCTGTAGTACTTCCCAGAAGATCCACCCCTAACCTCTATTGGTGCCTGGGGTTCTTCCTCCCTAGGTGCAGGACCTTACATTTGCCCTTGTTAAACCTCATTAGGTTCTTCTCTGCCCAGCTCTCCAGCCTGTTCATGTCACGCTGGATGGCAGCACAGACCTCTGGAGTGCTGGCCAGCCCTCCCAGCTTGGTATCATCAACGAACTTGCCGAGGATACACTCTGTCCCCTCGTCCAGGTCATAATGGGACTGGGCCGAGTATTGACCCCTGGGGGGCACTGCTGGTTACAGGCCTCCAACTTGACCCCGCTCCATTAATGACAACCCTCTGAGTTCTGTCACACAGCCAGGACTCAATCCACCTCACTGGCCCCTCATCTAGCCCACACTTCCTTAATTTCCTAATGAGGATGTTGTGGGAGACAGTGTCAAAAGCCTTGCTGAAATCAAGGTAGATGACATCTGCTGCTCTCCCCTCATCCAGCCATCTAGTTATAACATCATAGAAGGATATCATATTGGTTGAGCATGATTTACCCTTGGTAAATCCGTGTTGACCACTTCCAATAACTTCTTTGTCTTCAGTGTGTTTGGAGATGACAACCAGACCAAGTTGTTCCATTATTTTCCCAGGGACAGAGGTGAGACTAATTGGCCTGTAGTTCCCTGGGTCCTCCTTCTTGCCCTTTTTGTAGACTAGAGCGATGTGTGCCTTCGTCCAGTCTGCAGGCACTTCTCCTGTTCTCCAAGACCCCTCATAAATGATGGACAGTGGTTCAGCAATAACATCTGCCCATTCTCTCAGCACTCCTGGGTGCACCCCATCAGGGCCCATAGACTTATGGATGTCTAGTTTGGCCAAGTGGTCTCTAACCCAATCCTCCCCAACAGAGGGAAAGTCTTCCTCTCTCCAGATCATCCCCATTGTCTCCAGGGTCTGGGATTCATGAGGGGCAGCTTTGAAAGCGAAGACCAAAGCAAAGAAGGCATTCAGCAGCTCCGCCTTCTCTGTGTCTTCCACCACCAAGGCACCTACCTCATTCATCAGTTGGCCTACATTTTCCCCAGCCTGCCTTTTTTTATTGATATACTGGAAAAAACTCTTCTTGTTATCTTTAACTGTGGTGGCCAAGTTAAGTTCTGCTTGGGCTTTTGCCCTTTTAATTTTTCCCCTACATATCTTCACTACACCTTGATATCGCTCATGACTAACTAACCCCTTTTCCCAGAGATTGTAGAATTTCCTTTTCTCCCTGAGGTCCAGCCAAAGCCCTCTATTTAGCCAGACCAGTCTTCTTCCTCGTCTGCTCATTTTATGGGACCTGGGGATGGCCTTCTCCTGCACTTTTGAGAGTTCCTCCTTGAAGTATAACCAGCCTTCCTGGGCACCTCTGCCCTTCAGGACTGTCTCCCAGGGGACACTCTCAACCATGTTCCTAAGCAGACCAAAGTCTGCCTTTCGGAAGTCCAAGGTGGCAGTTCTGCTGGCTCCTTGTCTTGCTTCTGCAAGAATTGAAAACTCTATGATCTTGTGATCACTCTGCCCAAGATGACTTTCAACCTTTCCATCCCCCATAAGACCTTCTCTGTTAACAAGCAGCAGGTCCAGTAGAGCACTTTCCCTGGTTGGCTCGCTCACCAGCTGTGTTAGGAAGTTGTCTTCCACACACTCTAGGAACCTCCAGGACTGTTTCCTCTCTGCTGTGTTATATTTCCAGCAGATGTCTGGGAAGTTGAAGTCCCCCACAAGAACAAGGGTGAGTGATTGTGAGAGCTCTGCCAGTTGCTGATAGAACGTTTCATCAACTTCTACATCCTGGTTTGGGGGTCTGTAGTAAACTCCCACCATGATATCTGCCTTGTTGGCCTTCCCCTTGAGTCTGACCCATAAACACTCTACACTGTCATTCCCATTATAAAATTGTAGGCATTCAAATCTGTCTTTAACATAGAGGGCCACCCCACCACCCCTCCTTCCTTGTCTATCCCTTCTGAAGAGTTGGTAGCCATTGATTGCAGCACTCCAATTGTGTGAGTCATCCCACTACATTTCTGTGATGGCAACTCCATCATAGTTTTCCTGCAGTACAATGGCCCCCAGATCCTCCTGTTTGTTGCCCATACTGCGTGCATTTGTGTAGATGCACTTGAGCTGGGCTCCCAATTTCATCCCCATCCTTGGCCCTTTTCCCCCAGGCTCATTACCATTGGGTCTGGTTTTGTCCCCTTCCCCCTTCACTTCTAATTTAAAGCCCTGTGCAAGAGTTTTGCTAACTCTTGGCCTAATAACCTTTTCCCCTTTTGGGATAGGGTTTTCCCGTCATTCTCAAGCAGACCCAGTGTCCTGTAAATCAAACTATGGTCTGAGTACACAAACTCATTTGGTAAGGCTGAGATACACACCGCTACAAAAAGCATTTGTTAATATATTCCTTAGAAGAACCTGCTTTCTCTTCTGAAAATGGTACTTCAATTAGATCCACAACATGTCAGATTCTGTCTAGATATTTTAAAGACATAACCAAGAAAGTGAAGCATCACCAGTAATTTTGTCTGCTTGGGAACTTATGTTGCCCTCTGGAAAGTCTTACTGCTTTCTGTTGACTGTGTAAGGACACAAGTGGAATGCAAAAACTCAAGTTAGATTTCTGCCTTTTTTTACATTGCATGGTAAGAGTTAACAATTAGGAATAGGATTCACACAAATCAGCAGGCTGAGCAAGGTATTGCCTAAGAGTAGGGTGAGAGCTATTACTTATTCTCAGCTGTGAACTCTCCTTGGAAAAGGCATTTAGCTCTGTCAGTCGTTTCTCACAAAATGCACCTGAAACATCTAAATTAAAATCTTTTTATTTTTGAGGAAGGGTTTTAAAGACAGATCTCCTAAGCTGCTTCATTATTGCACTTTATTTTAAGGTGCTGTTTTCATAATCTTACCCAAAGTAATTTTCTACTATGCAAGTCATAGTCATTAGGTCAGAGAGACATGACAATGGCTCAACACAGGTTTTATGCTCTGATTCACATTTGATTATTTTATAAAATAGCAGGCACCTAAGTAGATGTCATGGTTTATGCCAAATTGACCTATGACAGCGACAGATGCTGTATGGAACACTCTGTATGTCTTCCTTGCAGTGCAGGCATGTTCTGAGAACTGCCAGTCCCTGTAGATAAGTATGTGGAGAAAAATACAAATATATAAAAAACAAACTGTAGGTATAAATTTGATTATTTACATGTAGTCAGCAGAAATATAGATAACTAGGGATTTAGGTATATACTGGATTAAGCAGCAGCTGTGAGGGAAGAAGTTGTGAGCTCTTTCCTTGTGTTAAGCACTTAAGGAAACGCTTAAGTACAAATCCTAAAATGACTCAGGACCTAGATTGTTTGAAATAGGAGCAACTAATCATAAGTTTCTCTCCCTTATAACACAGGAACCTACTTTAGGCACTTTAATCTTAAAAATGTTGGTGAACATTCAACTTGGAAGGTAAAACATAGAAATCTGTGATTACTCTCAAAAATTAAATTAAAAATGAAGAATCAGAGGAGAGTCTTGAAGACCTCTCCACTCTGTAATCTGGGTATTTTTCCTGAATGCTATTAGATGCATCTCCCCCCACTCTGGTCTCTCAGTCAATATCTTTTCTTTCAAAATGTCCTGTTTTGAGGTACACCTGTAATTCCTTTCTCAAAGCCAGAGGTTGCTATACAAAAACCAACTTGTCAAATATTTGATCTTGAAATCCAGTAACATGCTAACAACTTTAGTGATTAAACTCTGGCTGCCACAATGAATGAATAATAGTGCACTTAATACCTTTAGGCTTTTGATAAAGAGATTAAACTGTAATTTATATTTGGTAATCATGAAATTAAATGATTGAGCTAGGCATTGATTTTGCCACAGATTTTAGGCAAGGGAAAATGCACAGAGTGTGACTCAAAGACTATGTCTGCCTTGTAGCCCTGTGCAAAGATCATGGATAAGCTCACTCATCTATAGCATGGATGACATCCCACTACCACAGAGGCAGACAAGATTAGTTTATCTAAAAAGTCAGGGAGTGACAGCTCCATATAAACTGGTTTGTCTTCACTCCTATGGAGCTGCCACCATTATAGTCGTTGATAAAGAGGAGTAGGAAGCTACCTTCTTTAAGCATAGGTGATTAAAAAATCACTGTCTAGTCTACTGTCATTGGTCTACTGCAACATTGTTTTCCTGGTGAAATAATGATGTCCCTAGTTATAGGTTATAGACACCATCAAAAATATTACAAGAGTATCATTTGCAAAATCAAATAGTTACAGAGAAAAAGATAGACAGAACTAATAGATTCTTGTTCAAATAGTTTTTAATGACAATAGACCATAGATCTAAAAACATATATGCATAATTTTCTCCCAATAATTTTTAAATTTATTTTTTATTTATTCTGTACATTATTCAAATATGATTCCATTTTTAATTTCATATTATTCTCAAATAAAATTGTGGCATCTGCTTTTTCAATTCTTGTTTCAATGGTTTTAAATTTTACTTAACTAATCGTTTTGATCAAATTAAGTCTTGGATTTACTGCCGCAATTTCATACAAAAAACATTTATTTTTGCATAAAAATTCTCTTTTTTATGAAAAGCTCCTAGATACATCCCAGGAAAAACACCAGTGAAACATTTAACGGAAAGCCTAAAAATTAATTTTTTCCCAGATGTAGATTGTATGCTGGATTTAATGAGGAAATGAAAATAAGCATGATGTATTTCATCTGACCTTTCTTAGATGAAGACAGTTAGCTGTCTTCATAAGCAAAAACTTTGTCGATCATTCCACCCATTGTGATCTAGATGCCATGGAAAAGCTGGTTTATTACTTCATAATACAGAATTGATGTCACAGAAAAGGACATATAGATTGTCCAGTAGCATATCAATGCTAGCCATCAAAACTACGTGGTTCTAAGAAATATTTTTAAAAACTCAAAATTTAAACTGACAGCTGACACTTAAGAAATAATTTACATAGAAGTTTTTTGTCTGGTGTCACAGATACGGTTGTTGCATATTCTGAAATTTAGGCAAAATCCTAATCCTATGAAACTCTAGTGAAGGTCAAGATTTTAGCTTGTATATATGCATTGAATTTATGACTATGTGGTACAACATTGCACAAAATTAATATAAGAAGACATAGATTAGTTCTAATTTACCAGGAGAAGGAGATCCAAGAAGGTAATGCAGTACATATTCCATTACCTCTAACCCCAATTGGTCATTGTTCCTCAGTGGTCCTGAAAGTACACAACTGTTAAGCTCATGGGCTAAAAGATGCTAATTCAAATGCAGGTTTCCAAGTAGAATCACAGAATCATGAAATTATCTAGCTTGGAAGGCACCTTTCAGATAGAGTCCAACCATCAACTTAACACTGACAAAACTATCACTAAAAAATGTCCTGAAGCACCACATGTGCCCGTCTTTTAAATACCTCCAAGGATGGTGATTCCACCACTTCTCTGGGAAGGCTGTTCCAATGTTTGATAATCGTTTTGGTGTAGAAATTTTTCCTGATATCCAATCTAAACCTCCCCTGGTGCAACTTGAGGCCATTTCCTCTTGTTTTATCACCTATTATTGGGGAAAAAGCACCAACCCCCACCTCTCTCAATCTCCTTTCAGGTAGTTGTCGAGAGTGATAAGGTCCCCCTTCCGCCTTCTTTTCTCCACGCTAAACAACCCCAGTTTCGTCAGCCACTCCTCTTAAGACTTGTTCTCCAGACCTCTCACCAGCTTTGTTGCCCTTCTCTGAACTCGCTCCAGAATCTCAATGGCTTTCCAGTAGTGAGGGGCCAAAACTGGACACTGTATTCGAGGTGGGGCCACACCAGTGCTGAGTACAGGGAGATGATTACTACCCTAGTCCTACTCACCACACTATTCCTGATCCCCTTCCGCCTTCTTTTCTCCACGCTAAACAACCCCAGTTTCGTCAGCCACTCCTCTTAAGACTTGTTCTCCAGACCTCTCACCAGCTTTGTTGCCCTTCTCTGAACTCGCTCCAGAATCTCAATGGCTTTCCAGTAGTGAGGGGCCAAAACTGGACACTGTATTCGAGGTGGGGCCACACCAGTGCTGAGTACAGGGAGATGATTACTACCCTAGTCCTACTCACCACACTATTCCTGATAAAGGCCAGGATGCTGTTGGCTGCCTTTACCACCTGGGCACACTGCTGCCTCACATTCAGCTAGCAGTCAACTACCACGCCCAGGTCCTTTTCCACCAGACAGTTTTCTAGCCACTCTTCCCCAAGCCTGTAGAGATGCATGGGGTTGTTGCAAGTAAGTTAGGCTGTGTGTTTATCCTGCTCTAAATTCTACTTGTCCTTATCATGTTCCAAATTAGCCTCATCAAGTTAAAATGTAAGTTTCTTCCCATAACATTTTAAAGCACAGGATTACAACAATACACAAAGTTATAGGACTTTTAGCTGAGTGAAGCAGGTGAAAATCAGAAGTTAAATAAAAATCAGGAATCACTGTGGCAATATATGCAGGTGCCAGATGTACTAATACCGAACTGCTATTTAAAAGAAAGAACAACAAAAAGCCTGGTTGATAACAAATCTAACCAAATACTTCAGCTTGGATGAATTTACCTAAGCTGAAGCATTTGTAACTTCTGTAATGGAAGAAAGGTCTTAATTTTCTTGTTAACTATTTTCCAAAAGATGACTGGGAATATTTGGTTTGAACATATCTTTGTGATAATGAATGCAAGCATTACCTCTTACCATAATTTTATGAAATAGGATAGTTTGCAATATTATAGCAATTATAGAATAAAAAATGTATACATAGGTGTAATGCAATCTGTTTGCACTGCACAACAGCAACTAACCTATACATTATGATAAACATTGATAAGTGTCATATGAAACGATAGAATATAGGCATTCCTTCCCAGATTATCATTGTTGATTTGCCACATTGCTACTCCTCTCGATTATTATACTTTCTCTTGTTGTTTCAGTTTCACTTAAGTTATGAATTTTTATTAGATGGGGCAACCACTCTTCAAGTTCTGAAATATCCTGAAAAAACACAGGCATTATGGCAATATGATCGTATGGAAATCTTTTTCAATCATATGAAAGACAAATAGTATTGCAAAAGAAATAAAGTAAGAAACAACAATTTGGAATGACAGTTATTTCATCTACCTAGTTTGGCTAAAAAATAAAGAATAGCCTGGTTAATTTTGGCCTTTCACTAAAATGGGTAACCAGTATATACTAATGCAAGGAATATGCATTTTAAATTAGATTTTATTAAGTGAAATTTAATACTAAAGCTTTAAATATTCATAGTAGAACACCTGCTGCTTATTTTTCTTAAGATTTTTTTTTCCTCTCAGTCTAAAAAAATACACCATCATATATGGAAAAATAAAGTTCACAGTCCTCTATTACCTACTCAGACTTCATGAAAAGCCTCTAGAAAAATAAGAGATATATGAACTACTAAGCATGTCATTTTAGGAATTACTATTCTCAAAAGCCATTAGACCCTTAGTTATTTTGTGTGATACATAAGGAAATGGAAAAAAAGTAGAAGAAATAGATTTATAAACAAATCCTATATCTAGATAGGAAAGAAAAGTAACAGAACTTAGGTCAATTACTCATCTAAAGCTGATATCAATATAGGTTAAACTCAATTCAGCATTTATAACACTGATAGTAGCATGTCTCCTATATGATAGCAATGTTAATTTGCCTGCACCTGTTTCAGATAGAAGTCTTTCTTCGGATAAGTGAGTTGGTCTTATTATCTGCCATGGAAATTGGGTTCTTGACTTTTCTACTGAGAGGGCATACAGTACTGATAATTAGTAATAATCGTTTCAGTTACAACTCAGTTTGGGTTTATGCTTACTCAAAATTGCAGAGATGCCTGTAACTGAAATAGCCATCAGCAGAGAAAGACAAAAACTATTTCCTAGATCTTTTGTATCCTGACAATTGCTATTTTTCATTGGAAACTCTTTTCATTCTTTTAGCTTTCCAGTTCCAGAGTGGTACAAATAACTGTCCCTATGGGAAGAAAATTCACTGAAACTCCAAAAAATCTCTGGTGGCAGAAAAAAAAGCAAATCACAATGGTTATGGAAGCAGGCACAGAAAGTTATTAGTGGGTTTTCACTTTGCTGGAACCCCTGTCTTATACTCAGAAAGGATAAACTTTCTGTTGAGAGGGTAACAAAATTTGCCAGGAAGCTTGCTAAAAGTTAGAAAGAGTAAGTGCTAGAGACAGCAAAACCAGCATGCTAGCAGATAAGACGATATCTGGGACAATGACTAGGACTTAAGAAATTTTGGAAAATATGGAAGAACAGACCCGTGGAACTCCCACCACTTGCATTGCATATATTACTGAAATACATGAAACCTGTTGAGGACAGCTGGAAGAGAAAGCCCTATCATTATCCAATGGATGAAATTTTACCAGAGGTGAACAGATAAGTGAAACAGAGTCCTCTAAACTCTTTTATTGTGGTGCACAGCGCAGGAATATTGATTCTGAATTCAAATCAAACCATTTGATGACCCCCACCTCGAGTACTGTGTCCAGTATTGGGCCCCCTACCACAAGAGGGACATTGAGATGCTGGAGCGGGTCCAAAGAAGGGCAACGAAGCTGGTGAGGGGTCTGGAGCACAAGTCTTACGAGGAGAGGCTGAGGGAGCTGGGGTTGTTCAGTCTGGGGAAGAGGAGACTGAGGGGAGACCTTATCGCTCTGTACAACTACCTGAAAGGAGGCTGTAGAGAGGCAGGGGTCGGTCTCTTTTTCCAAGCTACAGACGATAGGACAAGGGGTAATGGCTTCAAGTTGCGCCAGGGGAAGTTCAGGTTGGATATTAGGAAACATTTCTTTACTGAAAAGGTTGTCAGGCATTGGAATGGACTGCCCAGGGAGGTGGTGGAGTCACCATCCCTGGAGGTATTTAAGAAACATGCAGACATGGCTCTTCAGGGCATGCTCTAGTGCCCAAGATTACTGCTTTGTGGTGGGATGTTGTGTGGGTGGGTGATGGTTTTGGTTCGGTTGTTGTTGTTGTGTGTTTAGGTGGTGGGTGGGTTTGTTTTTGTTTTTGTTTTTGTTTTTGTTTTTGTTTTTGTGGTTGGACTTGATGATCTCTGAGGTCCCTTCCAACCACTACGATTCTGTGATTCTGTGATTAGACAGTAACTTAAACAGTAGCAATACTGTAGTCAAAGGGAAAAAATTATTTATATTAGTGTGACTTTGTCACAGTTTAATTATTAAGAATGAAATCTATATGTAAATCGAAGTAATTAATATTGTTTAAAAAAGGCTGGAATATTAAGTGTTCTGCTACCACAATCAATAATATGAAAACGAATAAACAGATTAAAAAACATGAAGCCAGCCTACCATCAAGAACAGAAAAGCACAAGAAATCAAATAAAATCAATCACCTCATAGCCTTGATTTATGAATTCTCACTGATCCTTTGTTATTGTATTTTGCCTCAATCTGCATGAACACAAACAACTAACTGCCAGTAAATCCAGTGGTACTCAGGGGTGAAAAAAGGTTGTGTTTTTAGTCAACATGATTTGCCTGTTATATATTAAGGTCCCAGAAGGGAAAAACTGACATGCATTAGAATATTCTGCTACAACTCATAATCTGGCAAAGTAATATTAAGGCTGACTTCAGCCCATATAACACTTTCTTTACAATAGCTCACATTTATGTTCCTGTCTGATTCTTGGCTGATCAGCCACTGACTGTTTCTGTGCATGATGATCACTTCAATAATTAAGATTTTACAGTTTTATTTGCTTGGTTATATGCAGTAACTTTGATACCTTCCTTTTCATGATCCCACCATCAGGCATATACTGAAAGTTTCATAGTTTTAGCTTGGGCAAAATGGAGCTAGCAACTCAGGAGAATTAGCCAAAAAAAAAAAAGTTTACATGATTTACAAGGAACAAGTAAATTCTGAGTGGCATAAGAATTCTGGGTAAAATTTCTTAACTATAGCTCTGGTATTGCAGTACTGAACTGTGGCACTAGTTGCTGATGTGATTAGCTATGTGCTTATTCTTCTACCTAATCGAGATTTATTGTTGATTCTAAGTCTCCTTGAAGAGCTTGATTTGCTCTATATTCTGAATTCATGACCTCCAGCCTGGACTGACTGTGTGACTTCCCACTGAAACCTGTGCAGTTTCAAGCTCTGAGCCCAAGATCTGATAGGCCTAAACTGTCAGAAGGGCTTGCATTAGTCCTTTTTTTCCTTCTTCTGTTAACTCTGCTTATAAGGCTACACGTAGTTGCTTTGACTGTCTAAAGTACTGAATTCCACTGGCCCAGAGCAGCCCATGTCCACCCTGTTCAAGTCTTTTTATGCTGCAAAAGAGTGTTACTGCTCCCACACGACTTATTAACCCTGGTCCCTGTAAGTAACCTCTGTTACTTGCAGAGATAAATATAGGGAAAAAAACTGTACCAGTTGAAGACATGCCAAACCACTCCAACAATTCAACAATCTAAATGACTGAGTTCCAGAACCTGAGAACACACCCCAGTATTGTTAAATTTACTCATCTAGATGTACCCACGGGTACTAAAATGAAATCTAATGAATCTTAACATATATGTGAATGTTACATTGACCTGAACTAGGTATTTGATCTTCAAGAATGGCAAGTTCATGGGACAAGAATGTCAAACTAAGTACCAGTTAAATTCTGTCTTTCTGCATGTAAAAGCTCTAGAAATATTGCTGGTCATCAGGAGAAAATAGCTAAATATCACCATCCTCTGAGTAGAAGTAAATAGATGGGTAAATGACTGCTGAGTACTTGGCCACTGTCATGGTTTCAGCTGAAATCACCACAACCGGACCGACAGATGGCCCTTCCCCCACCCCCCCCAAAAGAGGAGAGGAAGAGATAAGGAGATTCAAAAGTTTAGAATGAACTAAACTACTTTAATAAAGAATTAATATTAAAATAAAAAAAAAGGGAAGAAATAATGAAATATATACAATATATACAAAACCGTATCGAGCTCCCAGGATGACATTCTTGTCACTCACAGGCACTGGGGAAGTCCCAGACTGGACTCAGCGATGGATGGGAACTGAATTCCAGCTCTGGAGTCAGGAACACTCAGATAGGGATCAAAAGCAGATGAACAGACAGGGTCCTCTCTGGACATTGGCCATCGCAGGAAGAGCAGTTGACCCTTTGATCCCTCAGCTTTTATACTGAGCATGGGGCAGATGGGATGGAATACCCCTATTGGTCAGGTTTGGGTCACCTGTCCTGTCTGTTCCTCCCCACAGATGTGACCCCTCTACGTTTTTCCGTTTCCGACCCTCTAAGAGGTAAAAAATTGGCTGACCTTGGTTGTTATAGCAATAAGTATAAGCAAGGGCCTCTCTGCATACCATTCCCTGGCATGTAGCACAAACATTGGTCTTACCATTCTGAGAACGAGCAGTTTTCTCCACAATATGCCGTTAATTTCAGAGAGTTAGAGGAGACCTTGCTAAAATATAAAGTTACAGAACACAAAATTTACTTCAAACCGGGACAGCCACAGACATTCCCTTGTAGAATATCATAGACCTGTTTACTGGAAAAAAGGGGATGCAGTTTGTGTCACCAGTCACTTTCTTCCACAGTAGTCCAGTGGGTAGAGCACATCACATTTCAGGGTGTTTGTGAAACTTTAGATGCTTAACTTTTAGATATTTGACATAAATTATCACAGATTAAGTCCACCTCAAAACACTGGTTGAAACAGAGGCATGTATCTACTGTGTTGGTTCTTGTCTAAACAAAGGTTCTCTGTGAAGCCAGGATTCACAGCCCAAAATCACATTCAGGCCTTAGTACCAAAGTTGCACTGCTCAAGGCAGGGACTCCACAATTCACAGTGTGAATGTCTGCTATTTACTCTGAAAACATATAAAGCAACTGAATAAAAGTCTTCCTCAGAGAACAGCAATGTCTGAACAACGTTTTTGAGCCTGGGAAGCTCGTAAAGCACAATGTGTTTTATTCTAAATAAATGAAAGCAATGAATGAACTGGCCTTTGGTTATCCACATTGCTTGGCTGCCTTGCTGGCTGTATTAGATCACTTAATAAAGCTCCTTCCGAAACAGTGTTCGCACACAGTTCCAGGACAGTACTCCCTGAAGTCAATATAGCCTATGTGAGGTCACCAAGATTTTTGTTTGATGCTGGAAAATGCAAAAGTACCTTTTTATCAGAATTGTCCATTAAATCACAGTCATTCAGCAATGCGCAGAAACATTTGAGTGGAATATGCATTGATCTGAGACTAAGAAAGACGTGTTCCCAGATGTTCTTATCAAATATATCATTCCTACTGATAATCTTCTATTCTCCACTTAGCTGAAATAATAGTTTGCATTTAGATTCTCTTTTGAAGCGAGCTATTTTTGCCCAATACAGCTCCAGAAACTGAGCCATGACAAGTCATGACTGTATCAGGTTGGGCTTCCTTCATTTTACAGTCTTCTGATACTCTCCCAGCAGCTCTGTACCCTCAAATACAGCCTCATGTCTCCATGTAGGGCATGCAATATACACCTTCAGAGTCTTAGCATAAAAATGCCATTTTATGGCTGCAGCACAGTCCTCATTATTTCAGATCAACTCTTAGAACAGGAAAAAACCAAAAGCAATGAACAAAGCCAAAAGCACCTAGAAGAATGGTTCTGTAATGGTTCACAAAGAACTGTGAGGTACAAATACTAAAATGCTGAGTAGGTGGACAGTCCTTGAGATTACTATGCTTAAGCAAGCTGAATGTGAGTTCTATATAATTGATCTCGGATATTTCCCTGTTTTGCTTAACTACAATTAGTAGTTAATCAAACTAAAGTTAGGCTGTGCTTCTGTATATTGCAGTTAGTGATGTTAAACATTCACCTAAGCAAAGTCATGTCTTTAATTATAATCTAAGCAACACTAGAACCTATATATTAAACTGTCCCGTATGCAAAGGCACTGGATGCTGATCCTGGAGCTAACAGTTCAAACGGGCTTCCTGACACATGTGCAGACAGCAGTGCTCAGTACATAGGCCACCAGTCACAGACATTTTAATAAAAATCACAGCCAAGAATGATGTGATGTCATATAGCTGACAAATGGTTCTGAAACACTTCTCCAGAAAGTAAAAAATCTAGATTCAGTCCATTGCTCTTCATAAGGCTTTCCAAACCAATAGCTTTCATCTCCCATTTGCTGAAGTTGTGTCATTAGGGCAGTGTGGCAAAAATGTAAGATTCATCAAATCAGTGAGAGGACAAGAAAACCAGAATATGATTCTGTAGCGCGGTAATCAGGAAAATTCCTTATGAAGGGTTTTACTGAGGCTTCTGAACAACTACCAGAGCTCTGCAGACATATTACACCATGTGTCATTAACATGAAGCTTATGACTGTGTGCAAAAATGTACAAATGGGATTAAAACATAAGACCCTTGAGTTACACAAGCACATTATCAGTGAGGCTACAGAAGTAGGGACCTTATTTTTTGTCTTTTTGTGTTCTTGCAGTTCTTACTACATCTGGCCACACAGTGGCAGAGCTTCAACAGGAAAGATGAGGCAAAATTTCAGGCAAGTTCTTTCAGCATTACCAGTTCATTGAATGAGGAAATGCTATTTCTATATAGGATGCTGGTTTAGGGGAGGGGTTTTGGGTTGTTTTTTGTAGTTATGGTGGTTTTGGTTTTTTTGTTGTTGGCTTTTTTTTTTTTTTTGGTTTTTTTTTTTTTTTGGTTTTTTTTTTTTTTTGGTTTTTTTTTTTTTTTGGTTTTTTTTTTTTTTTGGTTTTTTTTTTTTTTTGGTTTTTTTTTTTTTTTGGTTTTTTTTTTTTTATTGGTTTGATTTTGCTTTTGAGGGTTTTTTAGCTGTAAAATTTATTTTTAGTCCTAAAATACCCGTTTTTTCCCATGTATTATCCATGGAATCTAAGAATTTAACCTAAGTTTATGAGTTCCACTCCTCCAGCCACATCTTGGCCTCTAGCTGTGAATTTGGGCACAGATAAATAGTGTGGAAGAGAGGTGAACAGGAAATGAGCTGAGACAAGATGGTCTCTGACAAGGAGACCATGCTAATCAAGGTTTGAGATTATAAACAGCATAGAAACACTTAATTCCATTTGGCAGCAGCGGGTTACTGTTACATTTCAATATGGGAAAGAAGTAGGAAATAGTAGATTAGGGAATTTCAGCTAATATCTGAAGCGAAAAGTCTTGTAAAGGACCTGTTTAGTATTAAAGCATGAAAATTTCTGTACTGGATATAATTTGATGTCTTTTCGCAGAATCCCAAATGTACCATTGATGGGAGACCTACGTTTGCTTCAGAGAACAGAAATACCTGGTAAGACAGTTCTCAGGAAACCTCTGTCTTTACTCCGTAGTTAGGATCACTGTCAATTCTGAGGATCTATTTTAGAAAACTCAGCTAGAGAAAAAAAACATTATGACATTTATTTTTCTGTTGGAACTCACCTATGTAAACCACACAATTTTCATGCTACGTTTCTTTCTTCTTTCATACAACAGGCTATTCTTTCTCCACCCACAAGATGGCATTAGAAGCTTGAATAAAGTTTAGTCCTGTGCATGGCCACACACAGCTTGACATTTTTGTTTCTTCTGCATCTCTGCCTCCAAAGTGGCAGAAATATATTATGCACGGCACAAACTGAGATCTGCGTTTGCCAAATACTTTGAAATTACACATATTTTTTATAAAGAGTAAAGGCAATGCTCATCTCCGTTTGATTCAAACAGATATTTGGTTGCAAATTACATACATAATAAAAATATGTATGAAATGTACGAAGCAAAACGAGACTCTAAGAAGAAGAGAAAACATAATAATTTCATACCAAAAACAAGTCAGGGTAATTTTAAACCTTATGTCACAGCACGCTGAGAATGCCAGTAATATGTAGATAATACTATTTGCCACAGCTGCCAAAAGTAAAGAAAATCATATAGTAAATCAGAAATACGTTCTCGTAAGACCTGCATGCTGAATGAGGTAGTTTATCCTTCTCTTCCAAAAACTCACTGGGAAACATAAAATCAAGTTTTCAATGCTAATGACATACAATTCAGTGAACAGTATGATTTATTATGCAAAGAGTGAATGTAAGCTATTTTATAGCAACCATTCTATTTTCCTTGAAGTTGGAATAAACCAGACTGACAGTGTGTTTCCAGTCAGTTCAAGTACAATTTAAATGCTGCATTAAGCAAAAAAGCATTGGGCCCAGTCGTCTAATCTGTTCATGTGTGACAATCTCCTTGACTGTAGAGGTGCTGCATGTGAAATAGTTACAGACTTGCCCTAAAGCCTCGAATCTATTTCAGGAGATCTCAAGAATGTATTCTCATATAAATTACAACTTTCAAAATTTAATCTAGTAACACTTTAGTTTGCTACCTTGAACTGGACACCACATCATGAGTTGCTCAGTACAAGGCTGTAGTTTTATTTAGCTGCTTTTTTTTTTTCTTATTTTATTGACTACATCAAATGTCATCAACAGTAATTCTGTGATCTTAATGTTTTTTTCTGGTGTCAAAAATGATGGTTAGATTATAGATATATGTATATCTATCTATATAGATTATGTATAGATCTGATTTTAACACCGTGAATTGCAGATAATTTCACTCAACTGAGGGAAACGTAAATTTCACTCCGAATTCATACTGGTGTAGCAGAAATTAGAATACAGGCTTCAGAGTCAAAGTTCTCTTTTGAATATCATCTGAAAAAGATTTTAAGATCAGCAGTATTTAAATCCCTTTATGAAGTCATAGAAATAATCTCACAAAGTTTCCAGTCTATATTTTTAACAAGTTCATGCTCTAGTAGGAAAATCTGTTCTGAATACCCCTTTCTTTTTAGATACCAGCACCAGCGTAGTCAGCAATAAAAAGAGTTCATACATTTCAAATCACCATAGAGTTTACCATATATTATTTGTGTGAATACATGCTGCTTAACCTTTTTTATTTACCGTAAAATATGTGGATTGCTCACATGGATGAGCAGTCAGTGTCATACTGTAAGTAAGGAACTGCTTGCTGGTGTGTCTAAAAGGTTCATTTCTGTTTCTGGGAAAGAAATGTTACAGTGCTAGTTAGTTGTAGGGAATCTCAGTCTTTTCACAGTTTAACTTGTCTGGGAGCTTCCTGATATGTCCAACTGCAAAGGACATGTTGTAGAAAATGCTGTCAGCTTTGCTGCATGTTTTTAAACAATGACAATGAGGGTCTGCAGACTGATATCATAAAAGACATGTTCCTTAAGAGACTATGTGTTTTTACTTCATCAGTCTCCAGAGTCTGTATAGGTGCAGCACAGTGAGTGCCACTCCCGTCGCTGTCTAATTTTTTTAGATAGATGAAAATAATTTTTTTTAAAAGTGCTTCATCTTCCAAAAACATTAGACATACCTTCAAATCTATAACATGTATAACCTTATGTATAAAAACTAGTGCTAAACTATGAGAACACAAATTCAAGCATGCAAAGGCTAGGAAACAGCAGAACTAAGGTTTCCCTTTTCTTTCAATGCCCCTGCTCAATAAGATGTACATTAGATGCATGTCTTTAACTGCATTCCATTTTCTTCCAGTGCACTACTTCCCTATTTGTCACACAGGATGGAGGGCAATGACAGGCTGTTCCTAGTTCCTTCTCTCTTTAATGTATACCACCAATGCATAATTGCTACATTTTATTCAAGATACATAATAAAACCAAAATGGCTTATATCCTGATATTCCAACTCCCCCTTACTGTTCTTATTGTGAGAATATTTAAACACATCATATTTACTAAGAGGCATAGTTATCCAATACCTGCTGCAAGAAGAGGTTGTCAACCTTTCCCAGTGTTACATACAGCGAACTCTAACTTATGTTTGGAAATATGATTGGGATGCAAAGTGCTGTACAACAAGACACTGCTGTTGCTTGTGATGAAGAGTTTCTATTTATCCTGTCTCTTTAAAACCCGAAATAAAACTGCACTCAGAATATTTCGCATACGACAAAATCTGACATTTCAGTATTGTTTACATATTTTGCAGCTTTGAAACCTGAAAGGCCTATACCATCAGACCTCTCTAAGAACGTGAGAAATTCACAAAATATTCTTTTGTTTAAATAACAGGTACCAGATGTCACAGCAAGTAAACTATACCTCAGCTGCCTGTGGGTTAGCAAATTCCCTGTGTTCAACATTGCTTAGATTAATTGGCAGGCCATTTGCTTTTGATGTGTTGCTATTTGCACTGCAGGACAGGGCACAGGTACAGAACAACATCAGCTCTGCGATTGCATCAAAGACTGCTAAAAATAAAGCTTCAGCTTTAACAGCTATAGTAATAAAAAACAAAAAAAACCCAAAACCAAAGCAGAACAAAACTCAAAAACCAGCATGGATATTTATGGCTTATTCTTCAACTATGCTTCTTCTGCATCTAACCCACAAATTAAAGTGCCTTCAACAATACTATCTTAAGATATTTTAACAGCCAAAACCATTTTCAAACCTCTGACTGTTCATTTATAAATCATTTATAAATTACACAGCCTTATAGAACTTCTCACTGACATTGAAGAGGACAAACTATATATACAATAAAAATTTGAACTGGGAATACCCCTGGTGGTCTGAATCAATGAGTAAAGTTTGATACCCATCTGTTTATTCTGAGTCAGGTATTTCAAGGTCTAGAGGACTCAACTCTTTTTCTCTAGCATCAATTGTAAAATGAGCAAGTAAAACTGTGGTCACTATACCTTACAAAACATTAAATTGCTCATTTTTTAATAATAATTTTAGTGCATCCTCCTGTTTGTTAGGCAGCATCACAGAGCAGAATGGTAATATTTTTTATTATTCTACAGAAATACAGGAAAATAATATAATGCTTATTTTTAGACTCAGGTTTGTATAACTTGAAATGCAAATAACTTGCAATTGACAGGACTGTATAACTTGAGATGCTGTACTAATTGCACCCCTCAGAAACAGGGTGAAAAGGAATCGGAAACTGGGAAATTTCCTTGAAGAAAATAAGGAAAAAAGTAGTAAGCAAAGATCAAATTTCCTGATCAGAGGGATTCTGATTCCTTTAATAGCTAAATGGCATTTAAATTTATTTATTTATTTATAACCTCAGGAACATAAAGCTAATGCTTCAGCCTCCATTTCTCACAGTGTTTTGCTGCAAAAGTAGATGTGCCAATGCTGTGCCAATAACGCTTGTTCCAAATAAAGATGGGAAAAGACTCAAAAAAGGGGGCCTAAAGGCCTCAGAAAGGTTTTGCAGACAGATGTTTGACAGTGACAACTATGTCCAGGCTGTATACTGTTGCAGAGTGATTAAGACCTCTTGGGACCTGAATAATACAACCAGTTTTGGTCGAGGACAGCCTCATGTGAGGCCAGCTCTACTCCATTGTCATACCATTGGTCTCAGCGAACAGTATGAATTTCAACAAGGCCAAGTGCTGTGTCTTGCACTTGCGTACTACAACCCCGTGCAATGCTACAGGCTTGGGGAAGTGTGATTGGAAAACTGCCTGGTGGAAAAGTTGAAAACCGCCTGGAAGTTGTGGTCGACTGTTGGCTGAATGTGAGGCAGCAGTGTGCACAGGTAGCCAAGAAGGCCAATAGGATCCTGGCTTGTACCAAAAATCATGTGACCAGCAGGACAAGGGAAGTGATTGTACCTCTGTACTCAACACTGGAGAAGCTGCATTTCAAGTACTATTTTCACTTTTGGGCCCCTCATGTTTAGAGAAGGACAACAAAACTGGTGTGGGATCTAGAGCAGAAGTCTTACGAGGAGTGGCTGAGGGAACAGGGGTTGTTTGGTCTGGAGAAAAGAGCAATACTTCTTAGGTTAGATGTGCTTAGCCTATTCAGCCATTCCTCGTACAGAAACTATTCTGTATTTTGCTGCCTTTCTCTGGATTTTTTCCAATTCTATTGCATACTTTTTTAGAATCAGAACTCCTTCCATTATTCAAGGTGTCAGGAAGTCAGGTAACAGCATTATGACGGCTTGTGTTTTGTTCTGTCTTTTTCTCCTAATAGTCCCCAACATTTTATTTGCTTATCTGACCACCAGTATTATTAAACTAGTGTTTCAGGGAACACTTTTTAACAAGATATCACTCTTGGGAGGTAATGGTTAGTTTAGAGACCATAATTTTATATGTGAAATTAGGATTGTTTTTCTCCCATGTACATCACTTTACATTTATTTACACGGACTTTCAATTGTCGCTTCATTGCCCTTTCAATCTTACACAGTCTTTTTTCAATTCCTCACAGTCAGCTTTCATCTTTGCTATCCTGAATAATACAGTATTTTCAGCAGCCTTTTTCTTTTCAGTGATCTCCTGCTTTCCAGGTCAATGATGAATACATTTTACAGTACAGACCCCTGCTTACCAGAACTGATGACCTGTCTCCACTTCAAAAACTGACAATTTACTCTAGTTGTGTTTTCTTTCTCTTAACCAGTCATTTATCTATGCAACAAATGGCTTTGTTCATGCCACCTAATTTACTTAAAAGCTTTGTGTGAGAGATGTCGTCAAAGGCCTTTTGAAATCTATGTAAACTAAATAGTTTCCCCCTCCTCTTTTGAAGCCTGTTAAAAAAATATGAAGTCAAATTTTCCACCTTCTGATCTTCAGCATCTAAGGTTCTTTAAAGTGGAAAGCTACATGAAACTTTGTAATTCAGATATTTCATTCTTCAGTTCCTCCAGATCTTTTACATGAATAACATCTGGTCCTGGAAATTCATTATTGTTCATTTGTCATTTTTTTTCCATAAATTCTCCTACAATAACTCAGTTGCAGACAGATCCTTGATAAGTCTCCCACTGAGACTCCCTAATGCGACTCTCCTCTCTCCTTTTTCTTCTGCAAGGATCACCACTGCAGCCTCTCAAGAATGACTGTTTTCTGCTTGTTTGTTTTTATTATTCCTTTTATATTCTCATCATTGACTGGACATACAGACTTCTTGATCCTGATGTGTGTAAAAAAAAAAAAAGAATAGTAGTTTTCTTTCCTTTTGCCACTTGGTCATTCTTTTTAATTACCATTTTATGCTGTCACATTTTATAATCCCTTTTGTTTCTTTTCAATGTTAAGTATATGACTTCAGATTTTGATATTGTTTCTCAAAACTTCCCTTATATTACTATTTGGGCTTTAAACTTCTTTTTCTTCCTCAGTCTTCTATTAGCAGATAAACTTAATTAGACTTATGTTTCCCTTTGTTATCCTTTAGTAATGCCTATATTCTAAGGATTTAATTCTTTTGGTTGTCCATTAACTTTTTCAGGAAGCTTCTTCATTTTTACATAGTTACCCTTTGTCAAGTTTATCAGAGC
Source organism: Calidris pugnax (assembly GCF_001431845.1). Taxonomy (NCBI): domain Eukaryota; kingdom Metazoa; phylum Chordata; class Aves; order Charadriiformes; family Scolopacidae; genus Calidris; species Calidris pugnax. The sequence continues at coordinate 3,060,468 of NW_015094510.1, forward strand.
TGTACTGGTGAATATTTGAACCTTTGTTGCTCATATAAAGATGCTGAATCTACTTATTTCGATATAACTCTTTAACTATGGGTTTTGAACCATTTTCTTCATAGCATTCAGTGACTACAGGAGATTGTTTATCCTTTTCTGTATGTCTGCAGTTAGCTGGTCCATAAAGCACTGATAGTAACTAAAAAAAAAAAATAAAATCAATATCTGTATTGCATGCCAACACTACATTTACTTAAAACTACATTTCTGTAGCTGAGGTATTTTGTATGACCTTCCTTGCTATGTGTCTGATCTCTCTTACCGCATTTGTTCACTGAAGACTAGATACTTCTACCATATTCTTTCTAAAATTCATGTAGAGGCATGTGTATCTTACTTTCAGTTCTTTTTGTAATTTATTGTCTCTATTTGAATGACACCCCTCCAGTTCAATTCATGTCTTAGGCATAACGAATTTTTATCTTTATACACAGAAGACTTACAAAAACTCCATGGTCTTCTGTAGCTACCAGCTTTCCCTCAGTTCTCATTTTAAAAGCTTTTATGTCATTAAATGCCAGGAGACCGGCTTAATTCTGATTAAATTAAGCTATCTCTTTTTATACTGACTTGTTTTATTCAAGAAACATTTTCAGTTTCTTACAGGAGAACACAATCCCTTCTTTCTCTTTCTTTTAATATATTCATCAGCCTCCCAAACTGCCTAGATATTTGGTGATCTTGAAGTTATGGAACAGAACATCTTCAGCTACATAAAACTCTTAACCTGAGAAAACCATCCTGGGAGGGAGGCTGCTCCAAAGCAAAAGAGGATGTCCTAGAAACCCTGGTAATGGCAAGTAGCAGGCTACCTTAAAACTGGAAGCTGCAAACCTTGAGAGATACAACCTGCATAGTGATCCCTAATTTTATGATAAGGAAATCTAGGAAGAAATTTGTTGGGTATATATATGTACGTCAGTTTTTACGATTCACTGTTTCTGAAAAACAAAGCAAGAAAAATGAAACATTTTCTTCCAAGCACCATCAGTTGGCTCTGATTTTTATGCTTTTTTATAAATCTCTGTGTGTGTATACACAAACACAGATATAATATTAGAGAGCTAGAATAGGCTCCTGTACACCTTAGGATACCTCAAAAGTTGCTGTGCTTCCCCAAGGAGGGGCAGAAGAGAGACAAAGAGATTCAGGCAACAACTAAAGCCTTAGTGTCTGTAGTCACTCTCCAGTCTCCACTGATAAAAATATCAAAAGCTTTGCTGCTGAGAAGGGGAGCTTAGAGGTAAATTTAGATGTGTTGGTCTGTAAACCTGCTGTAGCCTACAGCATATAACAGAGAATTTAGTTGCTCTGGAAGGGCAGAGTAGGGAATGGGCCTCAATTAGATGAGCAGTCTTACATGACCCACTTTAAAGGTCTAGAGTTGGTCCCTTTTATGTTGTCTACCTGGACATGATTTTTCCTTAGCTGATGGTAGGAAGCAAGAAATTGCTTCATCTGCTCTGGCTAGACATCCAACAAGAACTATTTGTAGGAAAATCTGACCACTACCAAGCCCATCAACCATAAAAAAATAAAAGTTAACAAAATTCACAAGTACTTCAAAGCGTAACTTCTCTGATTAGCATTTCAGCTTCCAAAAATATCAATCATACCTTTAATCTGAGGACTGTAACATGTTACAAATGTATTTTAATGTAATTTCACAGCTCTTCTGTGACACACAGGTATTATTCTTTAAAGCTGGGGAAAGCATAATTTATTGTCACAGATCACAAAATGAGTCACTTGCACCACTGAGACCAGAATGGCAAAATGTGAATTTTGAGGCTTTTATTCTGTTTGCTAGATTGAACAGAACTGAAAATATCTATGAGGAAAAACCATATCCAGTAAAAATGTATTATTAAGTACTGTTTGTTTTGTTTAAAAAAAGAAAACCCATTATAATTTAGGCCTCTCTTGAAATGCACTGAATTTGTTCTAATCAATGGGATGCCAAAGCGTTTACTGTCTTCTGTTTTATTTTACCATATTAAAGATCTGCTATTGTCATGATTTGGGCTGGGTAGGCCAAACACAAGATGGCAGACGCTCTCCCCAACCTCTTGTTCCAAGGAGGGGAGGAAGAGAGACAAAGAGATTTATGAGTTTAGGAAAAAAAAAAACTTAAATTGTTTTAATGAAATATTAATAATGACATTAAAAAGGAAAAAATGAAATAGATACCCTATATATACATACACACAAAATTGTATCAAGTTCCAAGGAAGATGTTACTGGTAGGCACTGGGAAAGTTCCAGGCTGGACTCAGTGACAAATGGGGACTGGATTCCAGAACTCATTGATGGGGATTGAAGGTAGACAAACTAACAAGGTCCTCCTCAGGTGCCAGTTATTGAAGAAAGAGAGCCACTGATGAAGAGTTCTTATAAAAGAACCCTTGAAGAGGAGCCAATCTGACTCAGCTTTTATACTGAGCATGGCAGATGGGATGGAATACCCTACTGGTCAGTTTGGGTCACCTGTCCTGTTCACGCCTCCCCACAGGTGCAACCCCTCCATGGGGTAAACAACCAAGTCCACTGACCCTGTTTGCCACAGCAACAAGTGTGAGGAAGACAGTCTCTCACTAAACAGGAAGTTGACTCTGCTCCACCCCAAGCCGGGACAGCTATGAACAATTGTGGTTTGTATCTTGAGGTATAACTAACTTCACAGAGGTATTAAAAATATTGATTGTATTTTATGAAAAGGCTGTGTGGGTTTTGTTTTGCTTTTTTTTTTTTTTTTTTCCTGTTCACGCCTCCCCACAGGTGCAACCCCTCCATGGGGTAAACAACCAAGTCCACTGACCCTGTTTGCCACAGCAACAAGTGTGAGGAAGACAGTCTCTCACTAAACAGGAAGTTGACTCTGCTCCACCCCAAGCCGGGACAGCTATGAACAATTGTGGTTTGTATCTTGAGGTATAACTAACTTCACAGAGGTATTAAAAATATTGATTGTATTTTATGAAAAGGCTGTGTGGGTTTTGTTTTGCTTTTTTTTTTTTTTTTTTTTCCTGTAGAAAACTGACATTCTGAATTGCTACTGTGTCTAAAGGTGGGAAAATAATAGAAAGGGGAAAAAAATAAAAGATATGTCCAGTTCCTGAAGTGATCCAGAGAACACTTTTTTTATGAAAACCCCCTAAACACAGAATTGGAAATGGTCTTCTTATTGCTGCTGTTGACTTTTTGGGGAGGGGACAGAGGGGATAATTAGACTAGATTAGTTTAAATGCTTAGGTCTACTTTTTCTTGCAAAATTGGAAATAGACAACAGAGATTTGAATCTGGTAAGAGAATGAAAACCTTGACAATAGAAAATAATCATGATATTTCTGGACAAGCAGTTCAGAGTAAACACTATCAATAATGCTATTATTCTCTTTAAAATAAATGGAATCTGTCTTCAGGTTAATCTTTCCAATTTTTTTTTTTTCAGTATTGAGTTTTCTTCGCCCTGATAAAAAACTACGGAAGTTAATAGAACCATCCTTCTGTGTTTCTGGTTAAATTTGCTCAGCTTCTCCTCAAAACCATCGTCAGTGCCCAAGCTGAAAATATTAGAACATTAGAATATTGAGCTGTGAAAAACCAAAAATATTTCATTTCTACCTTCAACATTAGCATCATGTATCCATTTGAGACAATAATGTATAACAAGTAAATGTTTAGTGAAGTGTGTTATTTTTCTATTTGACAGATGCCTATAACCACATTTAATTTAATTCAAATATATTTTACTATAAAAAAACCTCTTGTTGACTAATTTATGTGAATTTCTATAATATTCCAAAGCAGCAATCAGTGGGTATACTCCATTTTCAGAATTAGAGATTCCTGGTCTTTTGATTGAATTCAGTCTTAGAACAATGAGAAAAAGTCTTTGAATCAAATTTTAAGGTCAAATACATTTGATGATGAATTTGAATTTTTTGTTCTCTCTGTGCAAAAATATTTAAATTACTTCTAATAACTGATTTTAGTAGAACTGCAGAAAAGAAACAGAAATGCAGTGCAACTGGTGAAGAAAGACAGTTTAATGGTTATGTTTTATTTTGAGTTGTAGCAACATAAAGCTATTTTTTGTAGATTTGTGAAAGGTTTTCCGGACATACTAATGCTAATAATTGCATGTTGGAACATAAAAATACATTTGAGTTCCTAGATCTCACTGAGTGTTTAGGTAGATAGATAAAGACATAGGGGAGTATGTGCACGCATGTCTGTAAACATGCATGTGTTTCTATGCATATGATTCTATGTAGATATTTACAGTTCCATCTTATATTGGAATATTCCATTCCATAAAAGATAAGCTAATGGTTATTCTGGAGACAAATACAAAGCAACATGTCTTCAGGTGCTGCACATAGTTCAATAACATTGATCTAGGAATCTATACCTGTGATTTGATGCACCTTGGAATTGCATATTAGCTTTAAATGTTACACCACATGTTTAATTTTCTCTTTATTACATAGCTAACCATAAAAAAACACTTTTAAACTCCATTTGCTTAATGTGGAGAGTTACTTCATAAAATGCACTTTTTAATGTGAAAAGTGGTATTGCTCAGATTAGTTTTGAATTGAAATGTCCTGATAGTAACTATGATCAGAAAATGTCCCAACTGTGAATTTATGTGATGATGAATCATTCAAAAACAGATCTTCAGCTTACTTGAATGCAGATTATACACAACAAAGTTGATTGTAAATCAAGCATGTTTCCTGTAAGTTTTTGAGTATTATTTTGATAATTTCTTATGAGAAGGAGGTTGCACTAGGTGACCTCCTACGGTCTCTTCCAGTCTGAATTATCCTCTGAACCTCTGATCATACAATGTCTTACAGAAGGAGGATGCCTTACCTTTGTTATGCCTTTAAACTGCCTCTGTCTTCATATTTCCTAACAACTAGATTTGGACAGTTGACAGCATCAGTATGGCTGATCGTCTCATCAAAATAAACAGTAACAAGTTTACTGAGATGAATAGCATCCAGAAAATTTTATAAAAGAACACCTGTGAAATAATTATTAAAAAAAAAAAATTCAAAGTAATCTTATTTCGGAATCCTGGATTGTTTTCCATGCTCTCCTAATATCTTAAAACAACTGAATTTGAGACTGAAAACCAAAAGTATATATTTTGCTTTTCAGTTTTGGTTTTTTTGCATGTATGACCTGAAACCGTGACACTTCCTATTTTTTCAGTGATAGGTAATTCAAGCAGGTGTCCATGTCAATCATGTACTTGTTTAAGGATAAAGTTTTTTTTCATCTGATTGTGATTTCTAGTGTTTAATGTTACAAAAATATATATCCATTATCAAAAGATCTTAAATAAAAAATAGTAATATCATATTGAAACATGAATGGTAGAATAGCTGTGTTCAGGCTTCTATTTCAAAGATTGTAAAAAATCAGCATTCCTTAGAAGGAGAAAGAAATGGAAGAAAATGTAATGCTCTGAATCCAATATTAACGCAGAATAAAAGAGTTTAAGATGTTGTTCATAGTATTTCAACATTAATCTCATTTTACATTAATGGAAATACAGAATAAGTTTTAGTACTTTTCAGGATTAAGAAATTTCTTAGCTGGATCCAAATTACTATGTGGTTCCAGACCATGATGGATCATCTTGAAAATGAGAAGTAAATATGGAAAAGACTAATGCTAGCATGTGTAATTCTCTTTGAAGAACGGACTATTTCATAGAACAAATTCTCCCATGCATTTTCCACTTGAACATTTGCTGTCAACTTTTTCAAAATGTGTTGCAGGCATAGTCCAGTAGACAAAATAAGGAGAGGTGAAGCCATTCTGTTTTTTCTTGTGATCCTTCCCATTTTGCTTACTACTTCTCACAGTTCTGAAGCATACTTTAGTGGAAATTAATTATTTGATGACTTTCCATATTTTCCACATACATACATACATACATACATATTTCCACATACATATTTTCCACATTTGCAGATTTCCACATTCTCAGCTTTAGTGTTTTAGGTGGTCAAATCTAAAACAATGTCCTATAATATCCTACTCAGCTGCCACTAAGCTTCCTACAGAAACCCTCAACACTGCAGGCTTTTTCCCTTGAAAGGGTTTAAGGGACTCAAACCTGCTTCCAGGTCTCCATGGAAATAATCTAGTCTTTAGGAGTCTCTGCTATCTGACACCTAATGATATTTATTGCAAACTAGAATGGAAGCATTCCATATAATGTTCTAAAGGAATTGATTCAGTGGATGTTTATGGAGAACATATAACAAATTCAACTTTGCTAGGAGTAGGAGGAGTAACATCAAATATTAGTAATCTCTGCACAGTATGTGTTAGTGCACTAAGGAAGGGTAAGAGATGCCTTTGCTCTCTTTTCTCTACCTCAGGAAACCGGAATTTACAAGAGTTTTCTTGCAAAATGTTGCATTAATATTTCAGCTATCCGGGACCCATGTTATAAAGGAGGAAAATTCTTTACTTTGCTATTTGAAGATGTGTTTTTCAGGCAATTTAAGCAGTAAATCAAGGTGCAGCAAGCAAAAATAGAAGTGGTGGTGATATGAGGGGAGCATAAAAAATGGGGAATTACATAAAATGTAAAACTAGCACTTGGACAGGGAATGGAATTCGGGATTTGCTCCATTATGATGTTTGAATTACTATGCTTTCTGAGGCCTGTGCTACGTTGAGGAATTGTGTATTTTCTATGGTGAAATTTTAATTTCATCTTGTATATTAGAGCAGCTTCAGCAAGAGAGTGGTATATGTCTCACAGTTTTAAGACTGAATTTTTGAGGTTATGTAATCTGAATTTGCAGTAGCACAATCCCTTGGATCCCATAGGATGTTGCTAACTGAGTCTTACATGAAATCTGCAAGATCTGGCAGAGCTACACCATATTTATTTGAGGAAGATACTCACCCTCATTTAAAAAACTTGAACTGATAAAGCAGCTGCAGTATTCCAATAACTGTTTTATTAAGTATGTAAATTGCTAAAATATCAGGTGTCCACCTTCTAATTGATATTCCCTAACTGGTATACCCCTAGAGTTTCATTCTCTGAGACAGTTCAGCGTACTTTGGGCTGTTCATAACGGTAAGACAAAACAAAAAAAATAATGTAGGGAGTTTTGTGTAAAATCTCTATGTTTCATTATCAATTAAAGATCGCATTAGTAGCAGAGAATTACAGAATGCAGCAAGGTATATTTTGTCTAATCTTTGAACTATACCTGTATTAAGAATTATTTTTTTTTCCAGAAAGATAAATTGTTCTATAAGCCATAACTTCAAAACATACATATGTTACTAGAGTTTGTTGATTCACATTGAACCAGCTGGTTTTCTATAAGCTGCTTCAGCCTTAAAAATCAAACATTTTGTACTATAGTGTATTTATTCATGAAAGGCTGAAGTTAGTGAACATCTGAGGACAAATGGTACACATTAACCAAAGCAGACTAATTTTTTTTTTTTAATTTGCTTCAGCTATTTCATATTTTAAACACATACTTCTATACCTCATCCTAGGACAAAAGGTTAGAAAAAGTCAGGGGTAACTTGGCTACTTCGAATTTTGATAATTCACAGAGGTCATAAGACTCATCCCTTGAAAAATAGTTGGAAAGAGATGCGTCCCTATTGTCTTCCTTGAGACTATCTGTAGTTTAAGTGCTCTGCACTGCAGCAATCCTAAACATGGCTAGTTGTTGCTTCAGTTTAATGTGGGTTGAGACTGTATCTCAGCCGATCTAACTGTTGGCCTCCAGATGTACGCGTGACTCTTCTCTTTCAGGTTCCTTCAGTCCGGTGCCAGGAATTGTATACTGATTTTTTTTGCCTTGTTGCAGATATCATGAGTGAAAAGCATAGAGAAAAAGACGTGTTCTCAAAATTCTAGAAACAGGTCTGTATGTTTAATATTCTTTCATTTTAAATACCACCTACTTTGAAATACTGTAATTTTCCCAGGCTTAAATTGAAATAATTTACCAAAAAGTCTGACATCCTTTTTAGAGGTTAGAGGGTAAAGACAAATAGACAAAAAGATCACATTTCAGTAAGAACAATTAAGTAGAAAATCATATATGATGAAGGGAATTGAAAATAAAAGTAATTTCCTGGAAAAGACTACGGTTAGAAATTCTTATCACCCTTTCAAACTTTAACATCCTAGATCCCAACTGTTTCTCAGGATACACATTCCATTTAACTAAAAATATAGAGCTGTAATTTTTGTTTTTTTCTCTTTTATTACATCATTACTTCATTTTTTGAAGGCGAAGGCCACTTACATTGTCTTGGAGCATGACTAGTATGACAGATAGGAAGCCATTTACTATTTGATCAGATGTTCTGTGTTTCTACTGACATACATGTCAACTGCTGGTACAGTAAGGCCCTTCTGTTTGTGACCCTTTTATACTGATACAATAAATGAAGACGATGACTAATAATGAACTACACAATATTATTTTATTTTTAGTCTATGTCCTACACTTACTATCTTCACAGTGTATTAGTTTTTACATTGTCTTATCAAGTATTTTACTTTACAATGTAGGTATAATGGAATATCCTGATAAGCAGTTAAAACTGCATCAACATATACTCCATTTAAAATGCTTTGACTTCAGTAGGGTCCAGGCTTAATCTTGACAGACAGGCTGGGTTCTGTACAAGCAGCTCATACAGTGGTGGAAAATGAGGCAAGATAATGCAATTTTTGGGGGACTGACAAACAGGAATGAGATTGGTCTTGTTTTCTAGTACTCAGAGGGGCATATTAGAATGAATCTTATTCATTGAATGCGGTATGTTGGCCTGTCCTGACAGCTCTGCTTCAGTTAAACTGAGTTCGATTAAACAGAAATTCAGCTTGAAGGCTTTCCTCACAGATAAAAAGTGTCACTTGCCTCTGGCAATGTAGCATGTTAAGGCTTCAGCAAACGTTAAAAGTGAGAAAATTCTTGTTTCTTAGTCTCCAAACCTCCAAATTAACTGTGAAGAATTACCAGAGAGCCCTATCTGTACTTGAGTACTGGTTAGGGCTCAAATTTTGCTCTGAAATCAAAGGAACACGTCAGAATACTCAAACCCCTCAAAGCTTTCTAGTTAAAAAATTATGTTGCATAACAACAGAATTTAAGAAATAATGACATTTTCTCCTGTTAATATAAATATCAATAACAATAATGTAAATTGTAATGGGTAAAATCCAATGTATTTTGAAATTGACAGAAGAGAATTGTTAACTTTTTTGATGGATTAACCATGGTGGGGTTAGGGGACGGGGAAGAAAATAGTCTGAGAAAGCCCTGTCAAGATAAAGGCAGGGAGTTTGTTTAGTAGTTACTGTCATGGGCAAAACAGACAAGTAAAATTAATTTAATTTCTTGCCAACTGAAAAAAGATTAAACAAAAACAACTATTAAAAACAACCTTTTGCTTCCTCCCTTTCCCATGGTCACCTTCGGTTTTTCACTCCCAACTTCTTTCCCCACCCCCTGTATAGTACAGTACAGTAGGATGGGTGATTAGGATCAGTACAAAGACATACCACAGGGTCACTGTTCTCTCTGGTACTCTTTCTTCCTCACACTTTTCCCCCCACCCAAGCACGGGGTGTCCACGGGCTGCCAGTCCAAGGTGAGAAACAAGCTGCTCCAATGTGGTCTTTTCCATGGACTGCAGTGGAATCTCTCCTCCAGAGCCCAGAGTACCCCTTCCCCCTCTTTCTCCCACCTGGGTGTCTGCAAGGCTATTTCTCACACTTTTTTTCCCTCAGTCTTCACTGCCTGTGTGCTCGTTCTGCCCTTTCTTAAACATGCTTTCCCAGAGGTACCATGATTTTGGCTGAGTTCAGCTGTGCCCTGCTTACAATCCTCTACAGCTGGAGCTGGCTGTGATCTGCACAGGGCAGCCTTGGCCTCTCCTCACAGAGGCCACCATACAGCCCCCTGCTGCCAGCACCTGGCCCCAAACATCCAAACAAATTTATATTTTAAATTAATTTCAGTGACTATTTAAAATCCCCCCCAAAATTCTGACTGTTCAATATTTGATTTTTTTTTTCTCTTTTCATCATATCCTGTTTTTAATAGAGAGATTTTCTTACTTTCTTGAAATAAGTAAACAGACACACAGCTTTTGCTTTATACTTCCTTTTCACTCATTTTTTTTTTTTTCCAAAATATTTTCAGGTTTATTTTTAAAATATTTATAGATGACAAAAGAAAAAAAAAATGCAGGAACAGCAAAATTTTGCAAAACTAGGAAACAATGCAGGAAACATGAGAAAAGGAAAATGGATATAATGACAAATACGAAAAATAAGGGGAGAGCAATTTATAACAGCAATTATATTGATGAGTTGTAATGAACTTTTTCACTTAAACTGAAAGAGAATGTAATACCATTATATTTTATTTCAAAATCTTTCTTCCCAATTTGACTCAAAACTCTCAGAAGAAATAAAAATACTCAATTCTGTCCAAAAACTACTGAAGTTTTTAAGGGCTGAGTTAGGGTACCTTTCATGTTTCCTAGAACTGGAACAGATAATTACTAAGATGATCAATTATAACCTAATTGCAAGACTTTCAGTGTTTGGGTGAACAGTACAGTGCCATCATCACAGTTACCAACTTCCTTCACAGTTCCATCTGCTGTTTTTGTATATGCTACATGCACAAGTTATAGGGAAATCCTTACATCTTAATTTACAAGAAGAGGTTTTTTTTTTTTCTCCTTTACATTAGAATTACAGTAGAATCCAGAATAGTCCACTGATTCAGAGTTGTATTCTGTTTTGCAATTTCCAACAAGTATTATACATGAAGAATTATTGCAGTCTGAAAAGTCAAATAAGATCTTGTTCAGATATTACAAATAGAAAAATTGTTGCTTCAAGTAGTTCTGCTATTTCATAAAAATTTCTTTACTGTATGGATGGATTAGTGATTTGCTACTGTATCTCCATCCTTTGTATCACCTCTTACAGGTATTTCTTAACCCAAATTTAAATTAAAAGGCACTGGAAAAATACTTAGGGAATGTGTTCTTAAGTATTAACTTATTTAAAACTCATCCTCCAGAATGTAAATGTTTGTGTTTGCTCTTAAATAGGTGTGGTTTAACCCCAGCTGGTAGCTATGGCCACGCAGCCACTCAAGCATTTTTCCTTCTTCCCCCAGAAGGGCCGGGAGAAGAGGGAGGAAAGGAGGAGAAGAAAGGAAAACAACCAACCTCGTCGGCTGAGATAAAGACAGTTTAGTGGAAACAATCACAGAAAATGAAAATAACAATAATCTTAGCAATAATAATAATGACAGAAGTCACTCTCACCACCCAGGGAATTGATACCATATAGATAAGTGATAGTGGATTCCCACTCCCCACCCAACTTTGGCCAACCCTTGTTTATATACTGAGCATGACAACTATGGCACAAAATATTCCATTGGCCATTCCATTGGCCATTGCATATGCTCCTTCTCAGCTAGAACAATATGCATTGTTAACATTTCTTTTGGCAATCACTAGAAAGAAAACGCTTTCCCAGCTGAAACCAGGACAATAGGTAAAGGTTATAGTCCAGCACAAAACAACGCTATCACTTCTGTTATCTTAAAGTATTCTTTTCTATTTGCTGCAATTCTGGCATTGAACTGTTCCTATTAGACGGAATATTTCACTAAATGTAATAAAGTGTGTTTTGCCTGTTGTTGCAAATCCGTCTTTTAGTGCCCCATAGTGAATTGTTGTTCTGAGTTCAATATCAGAAGATAAGAACTGCTGCAGTGAGTTTTGGTTGTGTCCAGTTATTTTTCCAATAAAACAGAGACAGATACAAAATGATTTCAAGATATCTGACACCAAAAAGTTAAAAGTGCATTTAAAAAACAATCTTTAACTTGATATGTTCATTGGTAGGTAAAGATAGTAAACCAAAATATTTTGTCTTTTTGAGTCATATCTTCATTGTATTAAAACTTTTGTCTATACAGCATATGTAAAAATACGTTTTTCAGATTAACCAAACAATTTTCTGATGTCAACTGCCCCAAAATTTTTTTGATTAGTTTTTTATATAAAAAGAAATGATAACTTTTTATTTTCTTTAGTGTGTGCTTCTATGTTCTATGCTTTTTACTGTCCTGTGTTCTTACTATAATTTTTTATATTATTTTCAATTTTTTAGAATAGCTATTATTCTATTATTTCATTATACAATAGAAAAAAATTTCAACATTTCTTTTTTATGTATTATGTGCTATGTCAATTTTGTTAACGATGTATGGGAGAACTACTCCAATTGTAAAAATGAGCAGCACCTTAAAACATATAAAGTACCACCCTTTCTTAATAGTAAAGGCCTTTTAGAAATAGATATGTGGAACTACCCCTTATAAAATTTTATTTCTCTCTGTGTGTTTGATATTTCCAGACGAGTGTTCAAATGAAAAGATACCTCTTAGATAATCAACTGAACTTCAGGATATGAACCTGATAACCAAGTTTCAAAACTTTTAGATTTTATTTTTAATTGCTAATGATTGTTTTAAAGGACTAAAAAATATTCAGAAAAGTTATAAGTAGAACATCCTTAAAAAATGCGATTTTCCCAACATTCCCAGTTACTCATAAGAACTTGAAAACAGCAGATGCATTGCACAGCTCAGACAATAAATAATCTTTTTTGGTTTTCCCCACAGGGAACAACAGACAGTAACACAATAAATACGTAGACAAACGGAAGTCTAAGAAAAAGATAACACGTGTAATTGGAAGAATTGCAACACAAATCTATGTGTAATGCAGTAGCTTTGCTGTTGATTTTGCCATATAGTGACCACCAATCTTGAATGAGAACATACTTAAAGAAGATAAGTTGCAGACTGATAGCAGGCAAAAAGAGAAACTAAAAGACAACAGACAAATCTTTACTAACATTTGACTATTAGCTAGTTAATTTATCTTTCTCACATAAGCAACAATGCCCAACAGTAAAGTAAAATCCACATGTATGTTTCCTAGAATGTAGCAGATATGAAATATATTTCTGTGAGTTTGTTTTAAAACAATAAATAGATTATAGAGTTTTAGATTGACTAAATTGACATTTAGTTTTCATCCAATACATAAAGTGCAGTTAAACGATCTCCCATGCCCTTAGCAATGTTAATAATATAATATTTTATTTTATTTATCATTTTTCTATAATGCAGAAAGCAGAATTTGAAAATGAGTTAATATATTTGGTTATCCTAAAACTCATTAATGATAAATTAAATAGATTACTACTAATACAAAATTCAGCATCTAAATTTGGCCAAGACCATTTCAGACAGATACAAGAAATCATTTATAAGCATTCGAGAGTCTGATTTAGGTTTTAGATTCACATATTAACTAATCAGACAAGATTGATTTGAATGTTAAATATTAATTTTTTGCACACTACTTCTAAATTGTTTACATATAAAAATAATTTACAAAAGAATTTTCTGGACACTGTAAAATGATTAATACATTTGAGAGCATTTTAATTTGTCCATAGAGAATTCAAGAACAGGGAGAGGTGAAATTCAATGAATAAATTAGAGAAAACTTTCTCGGTTTACCTTGGATTGCACAGATCAGCAAATTTAGGGGCCTCTTTTCAGTGCTTACATTGATTAATATATCATCCCAGCATTTTCTTTAACTAGCGTAGTCTTAGGGATGCTGTTTGTAGTTACTAATGTGTGTCAGTCTTTTCTATCGTATGTTAATGATTACCAAACCCAGATTATTCATTGAAATAGGGCACCACAATTAAATTGTAAGCTTATCTTGCTGATATTCTTTATATCATGTAATATATTCTTCACGTTATCCCACTTTTAAGATATGGCAGATACAAATAATTGAAAAGAATATCGATAAAAAGAGTGTTGTCATTTCCTAATTAAGCAATTCTTAACATTAAATAGAAAGACATCTAAAGAACTGAGCTGATTTCTACACAAAAGAATTCAAGAAAAAAAAGATAATTTGCACACCTAGATAATACTTGAAGTCTTCTGTATCATGGATAGAAATCCCCTCTATTCTGAATGTCTAGACGAGTGTCAGCTAAGGCCCATTTTCAGGTGGTAATTGGATTGTATGAAAACCTTATGCTGAACTACTGCACAGGTAATTACACTTTTTAAAAGAAACAACCTATCCACTGAAACAGATTTCATTTCCAACTACTTTAGTGGTTTAAAACTGTTAAGTAAATCTGAACATAGCCACACATTTGGGAGTAAGAACACACCTGTTCTGTAAAAGTAAAAATTTTATGAGAATGCACTACAGCTTATAAGAATACAAACAATTTGGGTGAATTAGCAAGCACAAATAAATGAGTTAAGATGCTGAAATGGAATTTCACCTTAATACTATTAAGAGAAAGCTGGTGAGAATCATGTTCTTTTACTGGTTATAGAATTCTGCTTAGGGGTAATAATTTATGGCAAAAAACCCCACCAAAACCCAAACAACAAGAAAAAAAATCCCCACAGGTGGGATGTCTGAATAATCTCAAAACTTGGTTTATGGGTGGATTTTTCTACATCTCATTAATTCTTGAGTATGAACTTAGCTGAAGGTTAAGATATCTTGAGATGAGTTGAGGAAACAATTCTGACAATCTTAGAAGAATTCTTTCGTAAGTGCTCAACAATTTCTTAATGATACTGGTTTAAATAGTAAAAGCTATGCTTTGTGGTTAGTAAGAGTGCTAGTATCCAAATCCAATGTGGGAAATAGTTAAAACATTTCTGTTAGTTTAAATGTATAAATACTAACATAAGGCAACTATTTAGCTGATTTAGCAACATGATTACCTTGTCAGATATGAAATATGATCACAAGGGGAAGGACCCGTTACTTGGAGAACATATGTAATTAGAGTGAAAAGAAATGTAAATTCATGGACACACATGGGTGCAATTTTGCTTGAAATATTTATGGGAATATTGTGTTGTCTAAATTTGATGATAAGTGGTTGTTGAAAAGCTGACTTGTCATTCTCTCCAGCTTTTGGCGCAAGACTATATTAACCTTGAATTCAGGATGATATTAATTCTTCTTGTGCTCTCCTCACACAATACAAAAGTGTGTTGTCTGCATCACGGGTACATGAACAGATCAGCAAGAATTTTCAAGGATATCGACATAAATGAAAAAGCAAAAAAAAAAATCTGGTACGATTAGAAATTAACAGGTAAGAACAGATTCACATTGGCATTAAAGAAATAGAAATAGAGTAATTTTTGCATTTTGGTTTTTAAGAAGAGTTGAACTACAGAAGACTTGGGGATATTAATCATCATGTTACTATTTTTTATTTTATTCACTTGAAATCTGAATAGGAATTAATAATGAGATTAGTCTTTATGACCATGCAATAGTAAGAAAAGCTTAAAAAAATGCATTGCTCAAAACCAAGTGAGTATTAGCTTGTATGGACAGGCATTTGTCTCATTGACATAAAAAAAAGAAAAAGACAATTCATGAGTAAGATATTTTAAATCAGAAAGGCTATCATAACTAAACCACAGAAATCAAATAAAAAACCATGCAATTCCACTACTGAGGTAAAAAGTATAACACAAACAACAGAAGGACAGAATAGGAAGAAGAAGAAGGCAATATAGTTATATTTTCAGCATTTCTAGCATGTATGTCATGTATTCTCTTCAATTTTTATGGACATTCTTGACAATACTTTATAACTTCAGTTTATTATTCTGTGGTCCTTCAGAGACATGCCAGGGGAGATAAATGGAATTATTTAATATGAAAATGAAAGCATCTTTTCACATACGTTACTGTTTTCTGGGATAAACTTATACTGTCTTCAACATAGGCCCCAGCCTCAGAATTTTGTAATACTTTTGATTACTTCATTTTGTGTGTGGGAGGATCCTCTTCCAAACAGGAGACACTTATTAGAGTCAGCACATGGTAGGTAAGAAGAATATTACTGTTAATATCAGGAGTGGTGTGGAGATAAGATGTTCTTCCAAGTATCTTCCTATGATTGACTCACATTTTTTACCCAACATCTAAATATTGTCTTAATTTATCACTTCCTCTTAGTTATATATTTTATACCTTAATATGACATAGTAAGGCACACACATCTACACAGATTTAGCTTGCATACATATCCCTAATTTCTACAGTTATATTCTCTGGTAATGTGAACATATCTTTTCATTTAAAATAAAAAATATTATCATGACTTTAGTATGAACTGACCCACATTGCCGTATCATTACCATCATCATATTTGATGTCATGGCAGTCAGACAAAGTCCCCAGTGAATGGAAAAATGTAAACATAACCCCCATTTTTACAAAGCTTATATTGAAGAACCCTGGGATCTACCAACCAGTCAGCCTCACCTCTGTGTCCAGTAAGATCATGGAAGAGACAGATATTCTGGGAAGACATGTCAAAATATATGGAATACAGGGAGGTGATTAGAGACTATCAACAAGGCTTCACCAAGGGAAAACCCTGCCTGACTATTAGCCTTCTACGATGCAGTGTCTTCATCAGTGGATGAGGGAAAAGCTATAAACATCATCTGCCTAGACTTCCATAAAGCCTTTGATATAGTCCCCGACAACATTCTTGCCATTAAATTGAAGAGATGTGGGTATGATGTATGGACTGTTAGATGAATAAGGAATTGGTTGGATGGCCACAACCAAAGAGTTGCAGTCAACAGCTTTATGTCCAAATGGAGATGAGTAACAAGAGGTGTTCCTCAAGGGTCCATAATGGGACACATACTGTTCAGTATCTTTATTATCATTATATCTATTAAATAGTGGGATTGAGTATACCCTCAGCAAGTTTGCAAATGACACCAGGCTTAGTGGTGCACCTGATACACTTGAGGGAAGGAATGCCAGCCAGAGGGACCTTGACAGACTTGAGGAGTGGGCATATGTGAACTTCATGACATCAATAAGGTTAAGTGCAAGGTCCTGCATCTGGGTCAGGACAATCCCCAGAATCAATACAGACTGCAAGATGAATGGATTGAAAACAGCTCTGCTAAGAAGGACTTGGGGATATTGATGGATGAAAAATTAGTCATGAGCCAGCAGTGCGTGTTTGCAGCTGAGAAAGCCAACCATACACTGGGCTGCATCAAACAAGTACTGTCAGCAGGTGAATGGAGGTGGTTCTACCCCTTGACTCTGCTTTTGTGACACCCAAATGGAGTACTACATCCAGTTCTGGGGTCCCCAGCCCAAAATATGGACTTGTTAGAGTAGGTGTACAGGAGGGCCACAAAAATGATCAGAAGGTTGGAATGCTTTTCCTATGAGAACAGGCTGAGAGAGTTGGCGTTGTTCAGCCTGGAGAAGAGAGGGCCTCAGGGAGAACTTCTTGTGGCCTTTCAATATATAAAAGGGGTTTATAAGAAAGAGGGAAAGAGAGTTTTTACTTGGACCTGTAGAGAGAGGACAGGGTCCAATGGTTTTAAACTGAAAGAGGGTAGGTTTAGATTGTACATGAGGAAGAAATTCTTTACTATGAGGATGGTGAGACACTGCAAGAGATTGCCCAGAGAAGTCATGGATGCCCCATCATATGACACCAGGCTTAGTGGTGCACCTGATACACTTGAGGGAAGGAATGCCAGCCAGAGGGACCTTGACAGACTTGAGGAGTGGGCATATGTGAACTTCATGACATCAATAAGGTTAAGTGCAAGGTCCTGCATCTGGGTCAGGACAATCCCCAGAATCAATACAGACTGCAAGATGAATGGATTGAAAACAGCTCTGCTAAGAAGGACTTGGGGATATTGATGGATGAAAAATTAGTCATGAGCCAGCAGTGCGTGTTTGCAGCTGAGAAAGCCAACCATACACTGGGCTGCATCAAACAAGTACTGTCAGCAGGTGAATGGAGGTGGTTCTACCCCTTGACTCTGCTTTTGTGACACCCAAATGGAGTACTACATCCAGTTCTGGGGTCCCCAGCCCAAAATATGGACTTGTTAGAGTAGGTGTACAGGAGGGCCACAAAAATGATCAGAAGGTTGGAATGCTTTTCCTATGAGAACAGGCTGAGAGAGTTGGCAATTAGTCATGAGCCAGCAGTGCGTGTTTGCAGCTGAGAAAGCCAACCATACACTGGGCTGCATCAAACAAGTACTGTCAGCAGGTGAATGGAGGTGGTTCTACCCCTTGACTCTGCTTTTGTGACACCCAAATGGAGTACTACATCCAGTTCTGGGGTCCCCAGCCCAAAATATGGACTTGTTAGAGTAGGTGTACAGGAGGGCCACAAAAATGATCAGAAGGTTGGAATGCTTTTCCTATGAGAACAGGCTGAGAGAGTTGGCGTTGTTCAGCCTGGAGAAGAGAGGGCCTCAGGGAGAACTTCTTGTGGCCTTTCAATATATAAAAGGGGTTTATAAGAAAGAGGGAAAGAGAGTTTTTACTTGGACCTGTAGAGAGAGGACAGGGTCCAATGGTTTTAAACTGAAAGAGGGTAGGTTTAGATTGTACATGAGGAAGAAATTCTTTACTATGAGGATGGGGAGACACTGCAAGAGATTGCCCAGAGAAGTCATGGATGCCCCATCATTATAAGTGTTCAAAGTTAGGTTGGATGCAACTTGATCTAATGAAATATGTCCCTGCCCATGGCAAGGAGGTTGGGCTACATGATCTTTTAAGGTCCCTTACAACTCAATTCATTCTATGATTCTGTGATCATCATGCAGGAAAACATTGTTCTATCAGCAAAAAGCAACAAATATTCCATGGAGAGATGGACAAAGGAAGGAGAAGGCTGTAGTTGAGTTCAGACCCAGCTGGATGGCATTTCTTGGAGAATGGTCATCCTATAATCATAGAATCATTTAAGTTGGAAAGGACCCTTAAGATCATTGAGTCAAACTGTTAACCTAACACTGCCAAGTCCATGACTAAACTATGTCCCTAAGCACCAGTTTACACGTCTTTTAAATACTTCCAGGGATGGTGACTCAATCACTTCCCTGGGCAGCCTGTGCTTATATTCTGTCACAGTGACATAATGGCCTTGCTGACTTTGGTTTACTGATATTCTTAGCTCTTAGTAGTTGATCCTCATTAGTAGAAATTATTACTAAAAATAGACATAAAATATGCATTGTTTTTTAAATCACATTATCTCAAAAAAAATGAAATTAAGGCAGAACTGTATGATTTGATAATCAGAGTTACAAACTCATTATGAATTACATATTTTATAAGTTTGTTAAGCATTCTAAGTACATTTTCATTTTAAGACATACAATGCATGGATTAATTATAAACTAGATGATGCTTTTTAGATTTTATTTTGTTTAAGAAGAGTTAATTTAATATCCTGACTTAATGAATCCATTCTTCAAGATAGTAAATTCCGTGAAATTTTCAGACACAAGGCAATGAAGTCACCTTCATTCTGGAGTTGTCAGACCATGAATCAACATAGTGAAATGTCCCCATTTATTCAACATTAAGCATAAAAACTTTTAGTGAAATATTTACTTCACGTTTTAGTTGTAGTATCTTAAAGAAAAAGTTATAAAGAACAAATTTCTTTTCTTCTAATGTAAAAAAGTGAGGTCAAACTACAAAAACATACTGCTCATTAAAAATTAAAATATAATATTTGGATTTCATGAAAAAGAATGCTCAGGTTCAGAGACAACTTAAAGTCTTCAAGTCTCGATGTGGACAAAACAAACAGGATTTAGAGGAGAACCTGAAAACCCTAAGAACTGATAAAAGTTTGTCTTATCAGTATGAAAGAATATGTATGTAAATTTTATGTATGAAACACAAACACTATTATTTTTATTAAAATAAAAACCTAGTCACTGTGGTTACAGTAATATTTATTTAACACTAACAACTGGAATGTAGCTTTGCTAGATAATCTTGTCATCATAACAGGAAATCCATACCAAAATAAATTGCACATTATGGTACCTTGTTACCATCTAATAAACTTTGTTGCTATTTGTCTACCAAAAATATTAGGAGTGTGGTCTGGTGATCTGAGTAGTGGGCTGTGAAATTGGCACCTGTATTCTCCACCACTGGATGTGACCTTGAGCATTCCACTAAAATATAAATCTCAGTGTATTTCAAAGGTACATTTAATTGAAAAATAGCTTATAAGTATCTCAAAACCTGAATGCTTCAAAAAGTTGTTAAATGAAATTAGCAAAATATATTTGAAAATGTAAGATGTGTGTGTATTTAAACATAAAATTATTATAAGTCTAGTATATAAATAGAATATTAGTAAAGATTCATATAATGCAAGGGTGTCAAATGCGTTGGATGCTACATAGAATATCTGGAAAAAAATTCACCACCTGAAGAACAACTGGTAATGTTGATCTATTAACATTACATGAAAATTTATTGTTTGATATTTTGAGTTGCATGTCATATATCCATGTAAAATCTGTTCATGTGAAAGTTACAATCTCCTATTTTCATCCTTTAATTAAGGAAATCCCCAAAACCTTTTTTTACATGAGGAAGAAATTCTTTACTATGAGGATGGTGAGACACTGCAAGAGATTGCCCAGAGAAGTCATGGATGCCCCATCATTATAAGTGTTCAAAGTTAGGTTGGATGCAACTTGATCTAATGAAATATGTCCCTGCCCATGGCAAGGAGGTTGGGCTACATGATCTTTTAAGGTCCCTTACAACTCAATTCATTCTATGATTCTGTGATCATCATGCAGGAAAACATTGTTCTATCAGCAAAAAGCAACAAATATTCCATGGAGAGATGGACAAAGGAAGGAGAAGGCTGTAGTTGAGTTCAGACCCAGCTGGATGGCATTTCTTGGAGAATGGTCATCCTATAATCATAGAATCATTTAAGTTGGAAAGGACCCTTAAGATCATTGAGTCAAACTGTTAACCTAACACTGCCAAGTCCATGACTAAACTATGTCCCTAAGCACCAGTTTACACGTCTTTTAAATACTTCCAGGGATGGTGACTCAATCACTTCCCTGGGCAGCCTGTGCTTATATTCTGTCACAGTGACATAATGGCCTTGCTGACTTTGGTTTACTGATATTCTTAGCTCTTAGTAGTTGATCCTCATTAGTAGAAATTATTACTAAAAATAGACATAAAATATGCATTGTTTTTTAAATCACATTATCTCAAAAAAAATGAAATTAAGGCAGAACTGTATGATTTGATAATCAGAGTTACAAACTCATTATGAATTACATATTTTATAAGTTTGTTAAGCATTCTAAGTACATTTTCATTTTAAGACATACAATGCATGGATTAATTATAAACTAGATGATGCTTTTTAGATTTTATTTTGTTTAAGAAGAGTTAATTTAATATCCTGACTTAATGAATCCATTCTTCAAGATAGTAAATTCCGTGAAATTTTCAGACACAAGGCAATGAAGTCACCTTCATTCTGGAGTTGTCAGACCATGAATCAACATAGTGAAATGTCCCCATTTATTCAACATTAAGCATAAAAACTTTTAGTGAAATATTTACTTCACGTTTTAGTTGTAGTATCTTAAAGAAAAAGTTATAAAGAACAAATTTCTTTTCTTCTAATGTAAAAAAGTGAGGTCAAACTACAAAAACATACTGCTCATTAAAAATTAAAATATAATATTTGGATTTCATGAAAAAGAATGCTCAGGTTCAGAGACAACTTAAAGTCTTCAAGTCTCGATGTGGACAAAACAAACAGGATTTAGAGGAGAACCTGAAAACCCTAAGAACTGATAAAAGTTTGTCTTATCAGTATGAAAGAATATGTATGTAAATTTTATGTATGAAACACAAACACTATTATTTTTATTAAAATAAAAACCTAGTCACTGTGGTTACAGTAATATTTATTTAACACTAACAACTGGAATGTAGCTTTGCTAGATAATCTTGTCATCATAACAGGAAATCCATACCAAAATAAATTGCACATTATGGTACCTTGTTACCATCTAATAAACTTTGTTGCTATTTGTCTACCAAAAATATTAGGAGTGTGGTCTGGTGATCTGAGTAGTGGGCTGTGAAATTGGCACCTGTATTCTCCACCACTGGATGTGACCTTGAGCATTCCACTAAAATATAAATCTCAGTGTATTTCAAAGGTACATTTAATTGAAAAATAGCTTATAAGTATCTCAAAACCTGAATGCTTCAAAAAGTTGTTAAATGAAATTAGCAAAATATATTTGAAAATGTAAGATGTGTGTGTATTTAAACATAAAATTATTATAAGTCTAGTATATAAATAGAATATTAGTAAAGATTCATATAATGCAAGGGTGTCAAATGCGTTGGATGCTACATAGAATATCTGGAAAAAAATTCACCACCTGAAAAACAACTGGTAATGTTGATCTATTAACATTACATGAAAATTTATTGTTTGATATTTTGAGTTGCATGTCATATATCCATGTAAAATCTGTTCATGTGAAAGTTACAATCTCCTATTTTCATCCTTTAATTAAGGAAATCCCCAAAACCTTTTTTCTCAATAGTTATGTTTCTTATTTCACCGATTACAGTCTTCTGTGCAACAGACTGTTAATCCCTATATTTCTTCCACTTCCTCTGAATTTTAAGTGCTATCTGTATTCAAGCATATCCTTTATTTACAACATTTTTATATTATTTCATCTGAGTAAAATTTGAACCACAAAGCCCAAGTAATAGAGGCAGACAGCTGTGAACTCTATTTTCATTACTATAGGAAACCAACTTTTTATTACCACTCGAGTAGCACCTTAGCCTTCCAGCTTCCACAGAGATTCCACAGAATCCAGCAAAGGGATTTAGTGGTTTACAACGTTTAGAGGAGTGACTTTAATCTGAAGGACAACTAAATTATTCCAAATCTTCCTGCATTCTGTTGTCTTTCTATTCATAACAGATGAAGAAAGAATAAAATGGTTAAAAAGTACACTTCCAGATATTATAAAGGATTACAATTACAAGAGAGTATTGTTTTAACACTTAGAATCGGTTTTAGTTGTATGTGAGAGTACTATGACAAAAAGAGAGTGAACTTCCCCGCTTGCTGTTGGACTGATTGTGAAGGCCTAAAAGTCTACGTTGCCCAAAATAGAAGGATAGTAGATAGATCTAAATTTTGCCTAGATGAGTAAATTAAATGCATCCAGGAGCATTTCCCATCGCTGAAGTCAACTAACAGAGAACTGCCAGTATCTCTGGTGATAATTTCTTTTAGCCTGAAAAAGGAGCTGACAATGTACAAACCGGTAATAAAAAAGAGACCTGAAAAATTCTAATTCCTCATACATATACAGGAATTATTTAGAAGACTGTTGGTTTGCTCAGGCCAGAAGTGTTTCACTTTCCACTCTCTTAATTTACTAGCATAGATGTAGCTCTAGGTGCATTTACCTGTTGGAATTTGTAAAGACCTTCCATTTATACCAAAAGCATTTTAGAAACATTTAAGCATATAATCTCAGGAAACTGTGAGAAAGAAATGTGCTATATTCCTAGAGTAGGCTGTATCACAGAATGGGAAACAAAGCATAAACATATAAATGGATAGATTTAAGCCATCAAAACTTTTCCTAACATGGCAGTTAGATAGTATTATAGTTCTTTAATTCAAAACAATGACTCAACCAGACAGTTTATTAATTCAGGCTAACCTCAAGGGAATTCTAAATTAACTGGCAGCTCCTTTTTGGACAACACAGATCTCAAGACACCTGAACTTAGGTATTCCTGCTAGTCCTCCAAACTGAATTGCTAGAAACCCATTTCTTGCTTAAGTATCACAGCCATACAGAGACAGTACAAAGCATTGCTTAGGTCCACAGGGGTACCTATTGCTCCTGTGTTCAGAGTATTCCTAATGTATGGTGACAGTCCTGAATTCACCAAAACACACAGCAGTCACAATCACTTTACAATGTACATCTATTGGACTGTCACCACCAGCCAGCTTTTATATAATGGTCTGTTGTTGACATTAGTTACCCAGCAGGTAGGGGACATGGGTTCTAAATCTTCCACAGAATGACAATATGTAGTCAAACACTGAGTTTTTATCCTCCAGCTAGGCTGAACAGGGATGCTCTCATCTGAAGATGCCCCATTTTGAGATTCAAATTTCATGTCAACCTCCTGGCAGGATGCACTGTAGATAGACGCATCTGTTTCAGTAAAGGAGCTGAATAAAAGAGGATTTGGACCAGAGAATATAATGAAGGTATTTCATCCCCAAATAAATACTACATACTCAACTGAATAACCTAAACCTTTCCCTACAATTATGTCAGTGTGGCTCAATGCAGTGAGACTCTCAGAAGGATACCAAGCTAGTCTGAAAATATCTAGAAATCTCTAGTATTCAACATGCAGATATATATTTAAGAAATTTAGAGACAGAAGAACAAAACCCTAAATATGATTAACTTGCAAATACATGAATGCATGCTGAGAGAGCTAAATCGCTGACTAGAACATTGCATGGAAATGCCTCTACTGTTTTGTGTAGTCTAGCTTTGACTCTTACAGCCAGCCTCTTGGGCATTCTTGTGTAGGATTCACATTATCTCTCCGCCAAAAAGACTGGAAGCTGAATGGGTTTGTGAAGTTGCATGACGAAGCTAATACTGTGAGAACGTCATCAATGAGAAACACTGAACCCTTGACTCCAGAGCTCCACACTCACTCCCTCCTCAAGTATTGAAGGATATCAAAGATGAAAACACGATTCATTTTTAGGCTGAAAAATGTTTTTTTCTACCTTTTCTTTTTAGTATTTAGAAATAATTTTCAAGGACATATTCTGTTTTCTAGTTAGGTAAAAATGTCATTTTTATATTTTATGTTTAAAAAATGAACCAGGTTATTTCTTAAGGGAGGTGATGCCTTTAGAGATTCCCTATTCAGTTCAAAGTTCTCTTCTAAATGTGAAGAAATGCTGCAATATTTTTGTAGCAAATGTGTTTCACAATCTGGGAATTCTTCCTACAAGTTTCAAGTGGAATTTAGCATGAAAACCTATTAAAAGTCTCAAGCACCTCTGAAAACCTTTCCTTCCCCTTGCGTAGCTTGTTTTAAAGTTTTATTAAAGCATTAGCAGGAGACCAAGAACAAAAAGCATATGTGACCAGAATGGCTAGAAAGCCCTTGAGTTTTCTCTTATTGTGTTTTCAATTTCATTGTGCAATTTTCGGATAATAATTAGAGATGCCAAATCCTTTCTTTTCTGCAAGTTCTTCATAAGATGTGCTTATAATAATAGGATATCCTGATTTTTATGGCCTGAAGGCAGAAAGATATCTATGAAGTTTAAATACTCATCACTTCTCCAGTTCACAGGGGAAGTATTTACATTTTCCATAATGATTTACCTTTGAGTTAGAAACAGTATGGAGTCCTGTTTAGATTACTTACACACACACAAAAAAAACCCCTCACATTCTTGCCTCCCTAGAGTTTCAAAAACCTTTTCCACTGGTTTAAGTTTGATCCCTTGAGTTTTGATTTAATAAATCTGTTTCCTTGAAAACTGTTATGAAGAAGGTGAAATACAAAACAGAACTTAATTAATAAGCTTTATAGATTGCCTATGAGGTCACCAGTGTGTATTACTTCAACAAATGACCACCCATTCCCTGTTTCATTTCCAAGCCCAAAATAGTCTTAAAGTACAAAGTCAGTCTTGGAAAGCCTGTGGCTATCCAAGGGCAGTAAAACCTTGAAGCTACAGTAACAGCTATGCCAACTCTGAAAAAAAAATCTACAAAACTTGCCTGGATTTCTTTTCCTCCCCAATTTTCACATTATACTGGGAGAGTTTCAAATGTTTTTGCTTGTTTTCAGAAACTTCTCAGGCATATGGACTTAGTCTATGTGCATATCATTGTTATGCAATTTAAACAATAAAAATTGTGTTTAATTTCTTAAAAACTGGACTTTTTTTTTTTAATAAATTATTGCTAAATGAATCAATGATGAGTATAAAGTTCTCTTCACCGGATTTTGAAATATTTTACATTTGCTTTGTCTTGGAACAAAGGCCTGTGGAAAGTACAAACACACCGTGGAATGATAGCAAGAGATTTGGATAACAAGCATAGTTCTTTACTCACTTTTTCCAGAAGTTACTGTTTTCATCAGGTAATTCAGTTGCAATAGACAAGGTCAGTACCAGGAAAAAAATTTCAGGACTAGTATAACACAGATAAATCAGCATTTTTGTAGTTTACAAGTACCTTGCAATAAAAATAGAATTAAAAACAAAAAATAAATTAATTTTTTGCCACACTTGCAAATATAAATATAGTAGTGTGTTGGCTCGTTAAGCAGAAGCAAAAACCATTCATACATATAGTGGATATTAAAAAAAAAATAAACATAAGAAGTTCTTAAATAATTTTCTTCTATTATGGGTAATTATAGGTATCTGGTTGTTAGTATGGCTTACACAGATTCACAGACTAACCTTTAAAGATGTCTCCAGCACTTGAAGGACCAGCCTAGCACAGTCCCCTGGGCATAACATTGTGACCAGCAAAAAATGAAGCATACAGTCTTCTAGAAGTCTCCTTTCATCAGTCAACAGAGTACTGATGGAGCTGAGTTTCTGGGCCCGTGATGTCTGTTTTATGTGGCTGTCACTGGACAGATCTTAAGAAAATGTAAATTGTCATCTATGCCTTGACCTCTTCATTCCATGGAGCACGTGGCACTTCTGTAG
Organism: Calidris pugnax; assembly: GCF_001431845.1. Classification (NCBI taxonomy): domain Eukaryota; kingdom Metazoa; phylum Chordata; class Aves; order Charadriiformes; family Scolopacidae; genus Calidris; species Calidris pugnax. Next base: position 3,087,340 of record NW_015094510.1, read on the forward strand.
TGTCATGTTGTAAAATCAAGGACTGAAATCTACACAAGTTAGTTAAAAAGATAAATTGAATAACATTTTGGAGTGTCTTTCAATGATTGGAAGCTAGGGTGCATTATCTTTGTGCTACTGCTTTAGTTTGAATCAGAACTAGTGTTTTGAAATAAATCTCGTGGCCATCCCCACATAATATTTGAAGCATGTGTTGGATTTATTTTACATGAAACCAAGATGGAAAAAACAACCCAGGAGTTTATGACCTTCTGTCTCTGAGGAACTGTATCAAGCTAGTCTCATATTAAGCTGAAAAAGGTTTACAGTGTGGATTTCAGGTCCTCAGTGCAAACCGGTTTACTTCTCTGATTTGTTCCCGTCTACTCCAACGTAACATGACTTAGATTTAAATCATCATTAAGGATAATCAAAGCTACTTAAAAATAAAAATAATAATAATGGTAATAACAGCAATAACAATCAGAACTCTACATCTGCATCACCACTTAAAAAGAACAAAATAATAATAATAAAAAAGAATGAACAGAAATATGTTGCATCAGATCTTTTAGACTTTCTAAAACCTTCTAAAACACATTGACAGTGGTGCAAGCCATTAACACCAGATTTCCCCTAACTTTGTGCCCATTTATATTCGCCCTGTGCTGCCCTTCATATAATACGTGAGGATTTGATTTGCCTTTCTCCTGAGCATAGTTAGAATTTCTGTAACAGAAAAGAAGGAGGCAACGACTGTCAGATAAAAATAATTTCAGATCGCTGATGTGCAGTCAGACTTGCAGTTCTCCACAGGCAAAAAAAAATAGAAAGAAAAGGATGGAGGGGGAAATTAAAAGGAAAACAGGAAGATATAAATTATTATTACATAATTCTTTTTCCTTCACTTTTAAGAGGTCAGACTTTTCTCCCAAATCCTTCTCTTTAGCCATCGAAGAAAAAACTCCTGAGTTATGAGACTCAAAAGTGAGAGCAGATAGTCATATCTGTAAAATTGCCTCTCACCTATTTCTGAAATTGTCCATGAGATAAGAGCAGATGTGTTAGCTAAAAACAGTATTTGTGTAGCTGCATGTATTTTTCTGTTGCAAGCTTATTAGTTATTCATATTTCCTTATCATTTCATGAAAGTAGTAGTAATATCATCTGATTGACATTATGCAGTAGAATGTCATACAAACAGGCTGAGAATCTGTAGCTGCCTCAGCAGCCAGCAGTGTGCAAGTATTAATCAGACAATTCCAAGCTGGGGAGTAAATTTCTCCTGTCATCAGGCTGGTGACAGAAAGGGTGAAGGTTGTGACAGCTGGTAAAGAAGACAAAGACACTAGGTTCCAGGAGGCAGGCAGTTCATTTTATACTGTTTCATGTTTATACTGTTTGATACAAATGCCATAAATATTCTAATAATAATAATTATTCATACAATTTAAAATTCGTAGTTCTTTATTTTGTTTTAAATCAGACTTCGTCTTGATCATCCTAGCAAAGTGGGCTGTGAGTTACTAGCCCACTAGATTTACGATGACCAATGAATTACAATAGATGATTTAGTAGATATCTATCCATAATCATCAACACATTTTCTGAGGAGATCAATTCATATGCTTTGCCAGTTCCACAGCAAGCAAGTTTCAGGTGCTTGTGCCACATATACCTGTCAACGCGTAGGAGAAAGAAAATGTAGAGTTCAGTGGTTTAAACAGCAGAATACAAAAGGAAGTTCAATCTCATAAGAAGGCAGAATCTGCATGTTTCCTTACTGATAAAACACAGAAGTTTTTCTTACATTTCTCGACAGACACATAACCACCACCTCCCTGCCTAACAAGCTCTAGTGCTTGTTAGGTTACATAGTAAACTAGTGCAATTTGCCAGAAATCTGCCTGATGAAAAAGCAGTAACTATATGGTCACTGAAGAGAAAAAGTAGAATTTTATGCTTCATTGGGTCAAGAACGTGTTAATTCACCAACAAGAGGATCACATCTGATTTCATAAAGTAATATTTGCTCTCAAAGAACAAGGACTGTTTCTTTCTGGTCAGAGTTAATAAGCCAGGTGGTTGGACAGAAAATTCAGATTTAATCATGGTATCAATAGTTTAAGTAACCTTACTCTTCAATTTCTTCTATTTTCTTTTAAAGATTTATCTCACCTGGAGTTAGCAGTCATCTGAATGAAAGAGGAGCAACTGTAAGACTCTGTTTACCAAAGCGTTAATGATTTTATGGAATAGGGAACCACAGCAAATGCTTTACCATTTTAACATATTCTGCAGAATGATCAAGTTTGCTCAGACCATTCTAAAAGTTACTTCACAGGGACAAAGTAAGAAGAACCTCCTCCACTGGTAACTCAGTGAATTTCCTGGAACCTTAAGGTAGTATGCCTTAATCCCTTCCCATAGGCAAATTGTTCCCATCAGACTCAAGAGAACCAAAAACACATAGCTTTGTATGTTTGTTGTCATAAGCACTGGAATTCTTTGTCTCATTGGCCACTTGGCTTTTGGAAATGGCAAGGCAAGCAACGCCAAATATTTTTTATGCTTATAATATTTATATTACATATAATTAAATATATATATTTATAAATATAAATACTTAGAGGGTGGGTGTCAAGAGGATGGGGCCAGTCTTTTTTCAGTGGTGCCCAGGGACAGGACAAGAAGAAGTGGGCACAAACTTGAATATAAGAGGTTCCACCTAAACATGAGGAGGAACTTTACTTTGAGGGTGGCAGAGCACTGGAATAGGCTGCCCATGGAAGTGGTGGAATCTCCTTCTCTGGAGACATTCAAAACTTGCCTGGACAAGTTCCTGTGTAACCTGCTCTGGGTGGACCTGCTTTGGCAGGGGGGTTGGACTAGATGATCTCCAGAGGTCCCCTCCAACCCCATGTGATTCTGTGATTCTGTGATTTTCTAATGGTTACCTTTACCCAGAAGACTAGAATTTGCAGGAGTACCTGAATCCCTCCATTAAGTATTTAGAAAATTAAGTAGCTATGCACAGTAAACCAGATCACAGTTCTTCACATTCTTATTTTTCTGTGAGGCAGCATTAAATTAAATGTAATGAACTCTAACCTTCATTAAATCAGAAAGGTGAGGCATTTTGCACATGTAGTATTTCAGAAGATGTTTTGTGATTTGAGATGTATTTCTTCATTGTCTAAAGCATACTCAGCATAGAAAAGGACATCTTGTTCTATGTATGAAACAGTGTTTATCCCCTAGTTCTATGGAGCTTCTAAAGTCACAAGAATGTTCAAATTTATCTTTTTTTTTTCTCAGAAGGATCTGCTGTTCTTGAGATACAGTCACCAGTATTCATACCTTCATGAAGTGTTATTAAAAACAATGAAAATATCCCAAGAAAAAATAATAGTCTGAATTATTGTACCAAACATTTTAATTATGATGTTTAAAGCAAAAGTTAGCAACACTTGAACTTTAAATTGTATACATAGTCTATTCTAAAAAAACCCACAACAATTATGTCATATTCAGTTTGAAATATATTCAGTTTTACAAAGTAATTTCTTGCTATCTGATCCTCTTTAAATTGCATTTCTGAACTGATTTAATTAACACTTGACAGCTGAAATCTGTTTGTAGCGATTGTAATCAACTGTTGTAATTGTGATTCTTCAGAAAAAAAACTGCAGCTAAATTTAACTTTTCTCCAGATGTTAAAAAATCTTGAACTCATTTGTGCAGTTTATTAGATATTGTAATATATGAACACAAAATTTGTAACCAATTATTTAGGTGACTACTTTTGCTATTGTAAGTATTTACAGGTTTTTTTTATTCTTTTCACTTTAATTAAACATAGCAAATTATATTGTAAACTATTGTTCTTAGTTTGTGAAACACCATTGCATCCTTAATTATGATATATTTCATATTTTTAAAAGTAATTTTAACTGAAAAGGAAACAATCTTGTATGGTAAAAACAGACTTTCGAGAAATGGCAAGTTTTTCCTAGCAAACATAGAAGCTTAAACATCTGTTTTGATTGTGTGTTAAATTACTAATTTTAAAATGTCAAAATGAAAATTTCTTGTTCTAACTGAAAGTGTATGCATTTAACTATGGATCACCATTACCAGTGTTGAAATGATCATATAAGGAACTTCTTCCTTTAGTCATTATTTTGCCCATGGCATCAGCTTTTTGCCTATGAATGCACTCATAATAATAGCAATATTTTAATTAAATTGTTGATCGTGTATCATTGTCCATTTGCTACAAATTTTATCATAATTTGCATGTGACCTTTGTACTTTATTGCTTTGTTTACTTTTCTTGCCTCTCAATATCAATGTGTATAGAGAAATGTATTTCTGCTGAAGCAGTAGTAACACTGTAATAATATGAATGTTACATGTCAGAGGTTTTCTCTTTAGAATTATCAGAATGAAAAATGAAAGAGCTAGAATCTGATGCACTGATTAGAGATTTCAGATTTCAAGGTTAAGATATACATACTACCATCAATCCACAATAAGGGTAATTTTTAAGGGAAATCCCTCTCACTCAGATTTAGTAATCTGTTATGCAAATGTATACACCTTAGGTGATATCCTTTGTCTTCCATTAGAGCTACTGAAGAGAAATAGGCATTTTTAGGATATGATTTATCCATCATGTTAAATGATGTATAAGAATAAACGATACCTTATAAATTACTCTTTCTCCTCATTAATGATAAAATGAGCTTTGGGTATCTATTTGAGGTACATACATCTGTGCCATTTCCTAAGTTCAAAAAGATGTACTGTATCCTAAATGTCAGTAAGACATTTTAAGAAATTAGCATTGCCTCAGAATAATATCACTGGTAATATTCCATCTTCACTGTCTATTGATTCACTAATAAATAATTTCAATGTATATTAGTGCTTTTTCAATATAGTTTTTGATAGTGCCAAAATTACTATTAGGCTTAGAGCTTTATCATTTCCCCTCTAATTCCAGCAGAAAGTTCGGGGAGAAAGGGGATGTGCTGTGATGCCAGTGTTGATCAGAACTACAATTGTAAACATCTTAATGTAGTTGTCTGCTTGTGAGCTTCACTTGTGTAAAGATAAAACAGGGATTGCAATTCAGAAGGAAGTGGGTGACCTTTAGTTCCTGTGCCATATCTTCAGCCCTGTAGAGATGTCTCAATCATCCTAATATAGTTCAGATGACATGGTGTCTACATGTAGGTAACTGATTTGAGTCCTAAATATCATGTTTAAGTGCTTGTCACAGTCAACACAGCCAGTGGAATCACCTTGCTACTCAGCTCTCTAGGAGTTGTGGTTTAACCCTCACTGGCAACCAGGACAGCGCAGCTGTTCCCCCCGTTCCTCCTTTCCTCACACCCCTTACCTGTGGTGGGATGGGAGAGAGAATCAGAAGAGTAAAAGTGAGGAAAAACTTGTGGTTGAGATAAAGACAGTTTAATAAGTAAAGCAAAAGCCAAACATACAAGCAAAGTAAAACAAAGAATTCATTCACTAATTCCCACCAGCAGGCAGGCGTTCAGCCATCATCAGGGAAGCAGTGCTCCATCACACATAATGGTTACTTGGGGAGGCAAAACACCAGAACTCAAAATGTCCCTCTTCCTCCTTCTTCTTCCCTCAACTTTCTATGCTGAACATGATGTCACATGATATGGAATATCCTTTTGGTCAGTTGTAGCCAGCTGCCCCAGCTATATCGTGTCCTAGCTTCTTGTGCACTCCCAACCTACTCATGGCAGGGCAGTATGAGGAGCAGAAAAGACCTTGAGAACATACAAGCAAAGTAAAACAAAGAATTCATTCACTAATTCCCACCAGCAGGCAGGCGTTCAGCCATCATCAGGGAAGCAGTGCTCCATCACACATAATGGTTACTTGGGGAGGCAAAACACCAGAACTCAAAATGTCCCTCTTCCTCCTTCTTCTTCCCTCAACTTTCTATGCTGAACATGATGTCACATGATATGGAATATCCTTTTGGTCAGTTGTAGCCAGCTGCCCCAGCTATATCGTGTCCTAGCTTCTTGTGCACTCCCAACCTACTCATGGCAGGGCAGTATGAGGAGCAGAAAAGACCTTGAGGGCTTAGCAACAACTGAAAACATTAGTGTGCTTTGATCACTGCTTCTCATCCCAAATTCAAAACACACCATAGCAGCTGCCAGCAAGACAGTCAACTGTATCCCAGCCAAAAAAACCACACTAGCCCAGATTGCACTGACTGTAATGACAAGATCTATGAAGATCTGGTCTGTGAAAGAGTCTAAAAAACTACCATTATTTGTAGACAATCTGGACTTGAATTCCAACCTCATGTCTGTTGTCAGATGCTTAAACATAGACATCTAGTGTTATTTTAGGTGTCTTAAGTTGCCCAGGTTGTTTCCACAAGGCTGGCAGGTATGACCTGGACAAAGGAGATATCGAGTTGTCTGGGGCACTAGCTAGAAAGAAGTCAAGGTAATTTTTGACAGTATTCATGAATTTGTATTCTCAGGAGCGTCAAAGTATTTTTTTTTCTTTTTAATGGAAATTTCATAAAGCCACACCTTCAAAATTTCAGGAAAAGCATGAAAATTCATTTAGAATGTAGGTTGATTAACTAAATGTGGTACTTGACCTTGACCAGATGTCAGACATTAACCCAACTGCTCTCTCACTCCTCCTCTTCCATAGAGCAGGGGGAGAAAACAAGATGAAAAAGCTTGTGAGTTGAGATAAAGACAGGGAGATTGCTTACCGGTTACCATCACTGGCAAAACAGACTTGACTTGGGGAAAATTAATTTAATTTATTGCCAATTAAAACAAAGGTGACATTGAGAAGCAAAGCCAGAAAAAAACCCAGCTTCCTGCCAATTTCTTCTCACATTTTTTCCCAGACTGAACTTCACTCCAGACTCTTCTGCATTCCAACACCTGAGGAGCACTGGGTGATGGGGAATGGCAGCTGTGGTCAGTCCATAACAGCTCCTCTGTTGCTTCTTTCTTGTCACACTTTTCCCCTGCTCCAGCATGACTCCTCCACAGGCTGCAGTGTGGGTGTCCTATCAACAACCTGCAGTGGAATCTCTGCTCAGGCACCTGGAGCACCTTCTTCTCCTTCTGCTCTCACCTTGCTGTCTACAGCACTCTTTCATATTTTTGTCACTTGTCTCTCTCACAGATGCCATGCAGTATTTAAAAAATATTTTAAAATATGTTTTAAAAACATGTTTTCTTAAATACATTTTTGCTGAGGTGCTTCCCCCTTGGCTGTGGGGCTCAGCTGTACCCTGTCTGGGTTGGTTGGAGCTGGCTGGAACCAGCTGTGCCTTTCTTGGACCAGCCCTGGCCTTTCCCCACAGAGGCTGCCCTGCAGTCCCCACTGCCAGCACCTGGGCACCTGCCCCTAATACTTGAAAAATGAAAAGCCAATACTATTTCAGTCTTTTTCAGAAAACTGTAATTTTGGAAGCCTGCCTCACTGTAAAGCTTTTTTTGACATTACAGAACTCAAAATATCCCTGTAAAATAAGTGATGCCTGATAAGCCTAAAAACCTATTGAGATCTAAGTGAAAATACTTTTGTATGTTACTCAGATGACTTTCCTATTGCAATATTTTTAAATGCATACTGTATGCTTTTGTCTGTTTGGATTCGTCTGAAGAGTCTGTTTAAATTTGTCTAGGACACCTTGTGAAAAACATCTGTGAAGGTGTCGATTTGAAAAGTGGAAAAGAATAAAGGTATCAGGCAGAAAACTGTTGACTTCAAATATTCACATATCAGACTCCAAATTTTTCTTTGCCTTAACTAACTGAAGGCTCTGTATTTGAATAAAGAATCAATCATAACATTCTAAGATTCACTGTTATCATATTTTTAAGAGTTGTTAATTTATTTTTTTCATTTTACATGGAAGCAAAAAGTCCTGTATAATCATTTTGTCCTGGAGCTGAACCTTCAGGTAAGACAGCAAACATTTATTTATCTACAATTAAAAAGTGTGACATTTGTATATAACTACAGAAATATCTGAGACAAAATTTCAGCAGCAAAATGTTAAAATCTTCTGCACATATAAATTCTGCAGGTGTATGACATAAACATCACAGCTAACTGTAAAGGATGGACAACTAAAATACCCCCAGAAAGTGAATGGATGATATGTATAAGAGTAGCAATATATTGACCTTCTTAATGTCTAAACATCATGAGAAGAAAGTTTGCAGTCAATGAAAAAGTAAGAACATTGTATTGAAAATATTGCAGATGAGAAATGAGAATGACAAAAAATTCCCAAATCGGGATATGCAAATGCTAAAGTACATGCAGAACTCGGAGGATTTGCATTGAGTGGAAGTGATGTTGCTATTTTGATTGTGCCGACTGCATAGCGGGTGATTACTTCATGACAGAGAAGAATGATCCTTCTATCCCTCATCTCCCTAGGTAGTTACGTATCTGTCATCACTTCAGGACATGAATGTAGTTTCCTTTTCCTTCATTTATACAACACATCATTTATCTGCATTGTGTACACCATTTAGAACACCATGCAGGAAGTCTCTTTGACAACCTCTGCTTGCAATTAGTTTCTGTCAAGTTAATTTCAAAAGTTACAAGCAGGTTTCTCTTGCATTTTCTCATGACCAGTTCCCTTTGGAATACCAAGATGCCCTTACGGAAAAATATTAGTGCAATGTTGACTGGGCTGAGGCTATTCATTATAAATTTTGGCAATAGAAGGAAACTGGTAAATGAAGATGTAAAATTGCTGTCAGCAGATATTTGCTGTTTCATTTTATAAATGAGTCACAGACATATAAAAAGGATAACAATAAAGGTTTTAACAATTTTAACAATAACAATTTTCAAAAGTCAGTCTCAAAATCCTAATATATTGATAGAACACTTAAAGAAAAAGGGAAGGTTAATTGCAATGATAACCATTTTCCACTACTGAAGTGAATTAGCTCATTGGTATATACCAAACTAGTCACCCTACAGAATAAAGTAATCAAAATAAATAAAATGCTGTAGGATTTACCATGTATTAAACAATTTCCTTCTTTAATATTACACATTACTTTACAGCCTTTTTTTCAGATCCTTTTTCAATTTCACCTCCCTGTGAAATTCCACTGATTTCAATAAAGTTTTACAGCTTAAGTGAAAAATTATGATAGTAACAAAGGCACCACTCCTTAAACTTTTAATACTGTATTTTTGAAACTCAACATATCCAATTTTATTGTTATTTAATAGTAACAAATTTATGCTTTCATTTGAGTAAGACCCCCTGAATTTTCCTACAATGGTATGAGACTGGAGGTGATATATTTTCTGCACTATTATTAAAATTTACCACCTACTGGTATCAGGGAAAATTATTCTTTTGAACAATTAAATTTTACTTCGCATTCAGGATTTTTTCTGCTGTTTGTCAACCCTAGTAACAAAATAAAGTTGATCGAAGTGTGAACACATAATTTATCAACAACTAGAAGTAGCATGATTCATATAAATGAAAATATTTGTTCAGTGGTTTTGTTTTTAAGCATTTCCTATTCTAGCAATTAATCTGCTCTCCAGCTTTATCAAAAACACAGCAGGTATCATGGTTTCATCAAGATTTCCTTCAAGATTGCTTTTTCTACAGTTATTAAATATTAGTTAATTCGTCCTCTTCAGGAATTGTGTTTTCCCAATGAAGTAAAAACTGAAAATATATATGTATACATATATTTGCATACTGTTTACATATCTGACATTCCATAAAACCAGAATGCTAAAAACTAGAATTTGTGACTGAACTATGAAAAAAAGGGCACCTTTTGAAATTTATTATTATGAAAATAAAGAATTCCTTTTTGATTAAGCCACAATAATTTACAAAACCTAGGTGTGCTGGACCCAGGAGATGAGCAACCTGCAGTTTCCTTATACACTGCCTTTCAACTATTAAACTGTATACAAATTTGCAGCTGTCAAGTGTCAAGTCATTGATTTTCCTCCCTACTAGGCAACAGCTGCTCTGCTTACTCTCCAGAAATCTTCCTCTCCAGATGACATTGGGAGTGTAACAAGAGACTTCATTACTAATGAAATAAAGCCTTGAACTACTCAAAACAAGAGGCCCCAAAAATAAACTTTTAGTAGAAATGTATAAATGAAGCACAGAAGAGATCGGTGGGAGCAAATGTAGTACTAACTTGCCTGGAGTCTTGTCCTATGAATATCAATTTTCTAATGCATCCTCTATTAAACAAAAACTTCCTTTCTCTACTATTAAAACAAAGACAGATTCTTCAGATACTGTGTTCATGCTTCTTTGAAATCTTAAAAAATATTGCTAATATTGTTCTCTGAGATGGGAAAGGATGGTTTTATCTGTTACCTGTTAATTAAAGAATATTTTTGAAAAAAAAAAAAGTAAATGTAGACTACACACACAGCACTGATGTGTAGATTTAGTCTGGTGAAGACTCTAGTCAAAAGGTAGATATTTTTGTTAAACATATGGTTCATTTTTTGTGGGCTTTCATCAAAATTCAAGAATAATCCTGGCTAAATGGGTAGGTTTCTGCCTAGATTGGCTGGTGTTTCTCGAGACAGTTTGGTTTATGCCTTCAATTACAACTTCCTTCATCAATATAAGCAGTATTTTCTTCAGATCTTTGAGATGTTATGGTTTGTTTAATTAAAAATTCATTCTTCTGCAACGGAAATTAACAGGATGGTTTGAAAAATAATAAAGCCTATACTTCTAAATTATTAAATATGTTGGTAGAACTCCACTCTTTTACCAAAACTTTCCAAGACTTAAACGCTTAAAGCTTTAGCAAAACTGAAGCAAGTTTACCAAGTGGAACAGGGATTATAAGTCACTGGATAGTTGTGTAAAATTGTGTATTATTCTCTAATTAATAATGAAAACCAAAATGTGTTAGCACTTAAAAATGAAAACAAAGTAAAAACAGTGCTCATTGTGAGAAAAGTGAATAAAATTGTGAATAAAAAAAGAAAAAGAAAAAGTCAGAAATCCAAAGCAAACCAACATGGATAGGGAAAATGAAGATTGAAGTAAAGTAAAAAGGTTAAGTAAAAATCTCCATATTCTGATTATATATTATGAGATATGATTGCTTCTTCCAATATTTCCTTTTCTTTTTGACCTAAAATAGTTTCCTGAAATTTATTTCTGATGGCATTTCCAAAAGTATTGATACAATTCCCTAAACATTAGTTTATAAAAGCTGAGTTTCCAAAGATAAGAGATTATTCAATTCGATTCAGTTTACCTGATCTATTCTCTGTTCTTTTATGTTTTATGGTGTTTCAGAATTAGAAATAATCTTGGCCTGTATTTAAAATGCTATATTTTCTCATCAAAATTTCCTGGAATCTGTTCTTATCCATCCCTTCCTTTTGCAATCTATGTCAAGGATTTTCAGGCTGATAGATAACTTAGTACAGTAAAGTAAAATCTTCAAAGACCCATAATTAATAATGCACAGTTTCTGTGCATACGCTGCTATCATATTTTATTACAATGCAAAGCATACAAAGATTTCAGATGAGAACATTATTATATTATTATATTATATTATATTATATTATATTATATTATAAAAAAAGAGTTAAGAGCCACCTTACTTGAAAACAAAACTACTTTCAAATTATCATGGAAAAGTCACAATCAATCTAAATCTATTGAAAACTCTTCAGAAATGAGATTTTGACTCAGGAGTGACACTTTATTACCTATGATTATTTTATCTCTTTATTGGGAAACACAGAACCTGTTACTTCCAAATATTACTATATAATTCTCCATTTTACAGTTCCTGTGTGAAAATCTTTAAGCAAAATACTACGAAATCTATCAATTTTAGTTATATATTTATTCTCATGTCATCTCAGGCAACGTTCCCTAAATACAGAAACCTATGCTAACCTATGGAATCAATTATATGTTCTTAGAATGTTAAATGTCTAAGATTTTTAGGCAAAAAAAAAAAGATTTTTGTGATCCCTATGTTATACATTAATTTATGAATATATAATAATTAAGTGGTAATTAAGTAGCAGTTTTTAAACATGGTTTTTAAGTGGCATTTTGTCGGCTTTAGTGTTTTCTTTACCTCATCATTGCTATTTTGTAAAGAGCTAGTATAATTCCTGTGGGAGAAAGTCGGACATCAGAAATTTATTAGAGTCAGTGAGCCTACAGATAAATTCAGTTCATACCTGAATTCTCAAAACTGTAAACATTCTCCAGTGTAGCAGTCTCCAATGCAATGGGACAGAATATTCTTTCAAGATTATTAACAGATTAAAAGATGCAGAACAACAGATACAGGAAAAAAAGGGTTCAAATTTTCGGAACAGAGGAAAGCTACCAATTTGATACTGAACATTTTTGTATTTGCATATAGCCTGCTAGGTAGATGGGGACCACAGAAAGAGCTTACATTGGACCCTTGGCTGACCATATGTTACGTAATTATGAATTCACTCCTTGATGGTTTTGTACCAGATTGTTCCAACTGGCTCTGTGAAAGCCAAATTTAGAATTGGAAAGTTTAACTTTCAACTGAATGGAGATCAGTCAGCCATGGGCTAGAGGTCAAGCCAGGTCCTCTTAATTTTTGCATATAAATATAGTATACACATCTACATTCTCAACATGTTCATAAATAATATATGGAGAATTAGGCAGAAATTAGTGGAGTTTGTACACAGCATAAAATTATCCAAGGCTGTACAATTTAGGTAAAAATTAAAAACGATATAAGTGTTTCATAGTAACTGGGTGGAAAAAAAAGGAAAATAAATTGAATACACAGACTTGGAAAAAAACAGGGATATATTATAAAAATAACCTGAGCAGTAGATATGAAGTATAACAATTTCAGTTTCAGATTTAATCTTTCATCAGCCAAGATAGCTGCAATAACATAATATTCTAAAATATATATCAGTATGTTAAGGGCCTTCCTCTCTACTCTACAGAGACGTAAGAGTAAGGTAAGTTCTTTACAAAGGCTTTTCATCCAAGACTAAAAGTGGACATCATCCTCAGAAAGTAGAATCTTTAGGGCACATTCTGAGTAATGCAGAAATATTTTAAAATATAATGAATAAATGTGGGCATTATCAGAAAAAATTAGTTTAGAACAGCATAGAACACATAATCATGGACAGCTCCAAGCTGCACCTATAGTTTTAATATTGCATGTGCTACTGGTCACACTATTTGATAAAATGGTAAAATAAATAGCAGCAAAACAAGCGTAAAAACAGAATGACAGAATCACAGAATCACCCTGGTCAAAATCTTTCAAAGGAAGTGTTAATTTGCATGGAACTATATTCATATCTCTAATTTATCACATCTGGTGGATTAGGTCAAAGAATTTTTTAGGCAAACAGGACATACATGAGTCTATGAGTCCTAATGGGATACATCTACAAGTACTGCTGTAATTTCAAGCCTACTCTCAATAATATTTGAATAATCATGGTCAAAGGGACAGATGCTCAAGGAAAGAAGGAAAGCAAATGTCACTCCTGCCTTCAAGGAGGGCAAGAAAGAGGAACCAAGGAACTACAGGCCCCTTAGCCTAACTTCATTCCTTGGAAAGGTGATGGACTGGACACTGTTTCCAGGCTTATGAAGGACAAGAAGGTGACTGGGAGCAGTCAACATGGATTCATCAAAGGGAAGTCATGTTTGCCCAACCTGTTAAACTTCTATGGTGAAATGATTGGCCTAGTAGATGAGTGGAGAGCAGTGAATATTGTCGAGCAACTTCAGTAAAACTTCTCACAAGGTCATCCCTAAGATCCTCATGGAGAAGCTGGGATTAGCAGACACTGAGGTGGACTGAAAACTGGCTGAATGGTAGTGCCCAGAGGGACAGTCACAGTGCCACAACAGTGGCACATAGTTTAGTTCAAGGTCAGTAACTAGAAGCATACAGTGAACTTGTAAAGGATGAACATATTTTCACAATTAAGCACAATCCAGAACAGTAAGCAGCAAATCTTCCAAAACATGCTTGATCTGTCTTCAGATAAAAGTGGAAATTAGAGAATGCAGCTGATGAAATATACTCTTTCTAAAAAAATGATGTATATGTCATAAGAAAGCTTATTTGAAAATTAATTTTAAATATCCTGTACATTAAAAATGGTTCATAGATTGAAAGCTGTCTGAGGAACAATAAATGAAGGAGAACAATGAACAGCAACATGTAAAATCTCCATATGCAGTGTAAAATTAGTAGAATCATAGAATAGTTAGGGTTGAAAGGGACTTTTAAAGGTCATCTAGTCCCCCTGCAGTAACTTTTTTAAAGTCTGGAAGAGGCAATAAGCTGGCAATTAATAGCTACAGATGTTTCTAAGCTGGAAAATGCTGCAAAAGATAGATACAGGGAAGAGAGTGAATAAGTTACAAATTAAAAAATTTAGTGTGTGTTCCCCAAGAAAATGAAATATAAAGACTCAGGCATTACCTGGAAATATGTAATTAAATTTCTTGTTTTAAGAAAGCAGTCAGACTGTAAAGCACAAGAGGTATCACTGGTTGAGAATACTTGTATTCTCAATGGAGGGAGGGGGGAGAAAGGCAAAAAAAGCCGAGAGCAGACTTGTTGGTGTTGAACTGCAGAAAGTTACTAGGTAGGGAAAGGATATTGTCCTATTCTCAATGTATCTGTTAAGACAAACCCAAATAAGATGCAATTTTGAGCAGTGGGGGACTCTTCTTAGCACAGAATAGAACTTTTGTGTCTTGTCTCCTGAGATGAGATGGGCAATAAACCTTACCAAAACTAGTGACAGAGATGTGTTGAGTGACAACTTCACAATTCATTCCAGGAGACAAATCAATTATGTATTTATGAAGGAGAGCTCTGGGTAGAGTACCAGATGCAAATTGCAAATCAAGTTTGTAACCCTTGGCCAGTCAGATATTGTTCTGAATTTCAAGCGAAAAGCAAATGCTCCTCTTTATCCAAAACTGACTGAGAGATTTAGGGCCACAAAACAGTCTGGAGACAAGAATCACATAACATAACAGAATTCAAGGAGGACTTAGCAAGGTGGCTAAACAGATCTTCCATCAACAGAAAATCCTTCCAGAAATCTCATTCAGATACTGAGGTTTATATTCATCTGGAATGGTCTTAAGCACAACCTTAGCACTGTGTTCAGTCCCTAGAGTGGATACCTTTGTTCTATTCCTCCAAATTTCTTGCAATAGTCATCAATAATTACTTAATAATTAATTCTGCATCTCAACTGCATACTGTCCTGTATTCTGAATGAAACCATTCTAAAAAACAAAGTATGTCCAAAGAGAGCTTCTAATGAGGATTGGCCAAATCAATCAATGTTAATTTGGTGTCGTGGTTTCAGCCGAAATCACCGCAACCGGACCGACAGATGGCCCTTCCCCTGACCCCCCAAAAGAGGAGAGGAAGAGATAAGGAGATTCAAAAGTTTAGAATGAACTAAACTACTTTAATGAAGAATTAATATTAAAATAAAAAAAAAAACAGAGAAGAAAATAATGAAATAGATACAATATATACAAAACCATATCGAGCTCCCAGGATGACATTCCTGTCAGCCGCAGGCACTGGCGAAGTCCGAGACTGGGCTCAGCGATGGATGGGAACTGGATTCCAGCTCTGGAGTCAGGAACACACGGATCGGGATCAAAGGCAGATGAACAGACAGGGTCCTCTTTGGACATCGGCCATCACAGTGACCCTTTGATCCCCCAGCTTTTATACTGAGCATGGGGCAGATGGGATGGAATACCCCTGTTGGTCAGGTTTGGGTCACTTGTCCTGTCTGTTCCTCCCCACAGATGTGACCCCTCTATGTTCTTCCGTTTCCGACCCTCTAAGGGGTAAGTAACGAAAATTGGCTGACCTTGGTTGTTATAGCAATAAGTATAAGCAAGGGCTTCTCTGCATACCATTCCTTGGCATGTTGCACAAACATTGGTCTTATTACTCTGAGAACAAGCAGTTTTCTCTACAATATGCTGTTAATTTCACAGAGTTAGAGGGGGCCTAGCTAAAATGTAAAGTTACAGAACACAAAATTGGTCTGGTTTTACTTCAAACCAGGACAGTTGGACACTCAACAAGTATTCACATTTTACATCTTTACATTCAGAAAAAAACAGTGTCTGTTTGCTCCCATATGTCATGAACAAAAATATCTTGTTAGCTAGTTCTCACAATAAGGCACGTCATGCAAATACATCTTTGAAAAAAGCTTTACTTGAGGAGCTTATTAAATGAGGTTAGACTGCTAATCTAAATAGACGAGCCATGTAGGGTAAAAGCAAAATCTGACTGCTCTCCACTCTCACTAACCAAGCAATGCTGAAAACACAGTTTTTAAAAAAGGGCCAGGAATGAGAGATATCTAGTGTTATTCTTATAAAATAGGACAAGGCTATTTTTCAAGGACTTCTGTAGAATTTGGATACACAATTCCAGTTCTTGTTAGACGACCTCGGAAAGTGTTAGCTTTCATTCCTTATTTCCCACTTACAAATTGGCACTTATATTACAGTCAGTTTAAATCCAATGAGTGGATAAAAATACTAGTTAAGGTTTGAAATCTTCTTTTAGCTAGTATCATTGGTAACAGCATGCAACGTTTAGATGGAAAGATTTTGCTCCCTTGGCTCAGTGCTTCTTTAAAAAAAAAAAAAAGTATTTTAAGTCTCATGTAAGTTAAATGAAAGGTTGCAGTCCTCTACATAACCTCTCCAAGTATAAAGCTATAATAAATTTACTTCGGTGATATCCTGAAATAAATACATTCAAAGTGATCTCATTAGATACAGACTTTCTTTGCCTTTAGTCCAGTCAAGTACCTATAATTTTCCTTCAAGGTCAAACTGTAGGATGTTCGATCCGAAGCAAAAGAATAACATTTCTTTCCTCTAAATCTTGATTTCCTGAAGCTCTGCTGTGCTATGTGAGCACTAAGAGCTAAATCACGGGTTCGGTGTTCATTTATGAGTCCAATTTAATGTCAGATGTTATCCTCTTAATGTCTGACTTCAGGAAGTTTACTAGAATTAGGCAGTTGCTTAAGAGTTTAGATTATATCACAAGGTATTAAAAAAAATAATCAGTTTTAAATTAAGCAACTATAAGTCTAGCTAACACAGAGTTAGCAGAGGCTAATATTAAGATAAGAAAAAATTGGGGTATTTTGTAAATATATTCTAAGAACAAAATGCATTGCATCAGCCAAACTTGTTATTAGATTTTCTACTAAACATCAGTGTTAATATTCTCCTAATGAAATTACCAGATGCTTCATAACCTTACAATTCCACTGAAAAGATTTTCTTCCCCAGCAGTGAGTTATTAAACAGGACTACTTGGAGGAACTGTCTGAAAATGCTGCAGATCCCTCGCAAAATCTACTAAGAGACCTTGTTTTTCACACTGGCATTGGATTCTGATAAAACCCAACCTCTAAATGTGTAACATTTGAATGTGTCCAACAAAACCTTAAACAGACTCCAGAAGTTAGCAGTAATGTGGAGAAACTCATCTGTTATTTATATATAAGTAGAAGCTCAGCGTTCACACATGACCTACACTGACATTTTCGTTGTGTTCCCTCAAGTATTATGGGTGTAGAGACAAGTAAAAAGATTTTTTTAGTATTTTACTCCTTTTAATCAAGAGAGCTTCTGAAAATTTAGACAATAATATACCCCCTAATGAAATATTACCTAGCTCTAGTTTTTTAATTCTATAATTTAATTGCAGTATGTGTTTACTAAGATGTGAGTGAAATGCTACAACCACTGTATAAATCTTTTTTTCTTTCATAAACCAAGTTTCCCTCTATCACTGTATGAAACTATTTCACACAATAAACACTATCAAACAAAACAATTTTCAGCTGGGTTTGCTCAGTGGTATCAAGCAACAGCAGCACATTTGCTAATACTAACGAAAGTCAGAACATGTACTTTGCAAAAGCAGTGAAGGATAAAGCCAGCAATAAAAAACTGATATTTTTCTGTTACTCAGGTGAAGTATAATGATTGACAATAGATTCAATTTATAAACACAAGCTTGGGAAATGTGTGTTAATTTAGTAATTAAATCTGAAATAACAGCGTAATCCCAAGGGTATAACATTGCATAATGTTATCACTATTATGGTGAAATTATTCTGTTGATATATTCTCATTTAGAGTACATTTCAGTGCACAATTTAAATTTACATTTACTAAGACACCTATTAAAGGCCAAAAAAAAAAAAAAAAAAAAAAAAACACTTTTTCAGATACACGGATTTGAGAGAGTTGGAAGGGACCTCTAGAGATCATTTAGTCCAACTCCCCTGGTAAAGCAGGATTGCCTAGAGCACATCACTCAGGACTGCATCAAGGCAGGTCTCTCTAGAGAAGGGGACTCCACGACCTCCCTGGGCAGCCTGTTCCAGTGCTCTGTCACCCTCACCATAAAGAAGTTCCTCCTCATATTTGAGTGGAATTTCCTATGTTCCAGCTTATACACTTTTAATACTATTTTGCAGACAGAAAGGGCCCCAATCCACATCTTTTAATATTAATAAGATGGTTGTCTTTGACTTCAGAGAACTCTCTCTCTCAAGCAGGGTCCAAATTGATTGATTTTATTTTACTGTGAAAAAATACAGAAGACAAGAAATGTTTTCTGGATTGTCAGAATTAGCTATTTCCCTTCACATTTATTTTTCTTTTTCCTTTACTCAAAGATAGATGAAAATTTTTACACAAACACACACACACACAAAAAGCAGTCAGCTCACCAGTGGAAGAAAAATAAAACCTCTAGAGCAAATGCTTAAAAACTGTTTAACACAGTAGACTCTGTCACTTATTTCTGTGTTTAACTATTTCAGAAGAACTTTGTTGTGTCAATATAGGTAGATATATTTCATTTTTGAGGCACTGCTGCAGTTACTAGTGTAAGTGTTCTTCAATGACAAATTTATAAGTTAAAACAACTGTGTTAGATTAGTATTTGATTTTAGTATTTGCTTTTGGCCATGGTTATCCTAAATCTTTCTCTGTATATTTTAAATTTCCAAAACTTCCCAAAAAAGGGAAATTAATCATTGGTTCATATAATATGTACATGGTATATGCTACATTGAAGATTAACACCACAGTATATTAGAACTACTTTTAATCAAATTTTGTTAATCATATGTGTATATAGTCTCTAGAAAGAAATGTGTATAATGTCCTTTACTGGGAATTCCTTGTCAGTTTTTAAGCTGTGTTTGTATTACAAAACCACATTATATTTTAACATTTTGGATGTTCACTATCAAATTATACTATTTTTACAACTAAATAGTGCTTTCAATCTATAACCAAACCATGCAGTACTTTACAAAGATTCTTGCTGGAAAAGGACTCATATCTTTGCCCAGCATGGATTCTCTTTCCACAATGCATTTAATTAATCATATGTGTTACCTTTTTAATTGAACTGAACATTTTCATCTTAACATAATTTGGAAATAGAGTTTTATAGATTCCAGAGCAACAGATGCACAATGTTTAATGCAGAAAATACTTTTTTCATTGTTTGAATGGTATTCCTAGGGATCCACAAGTGTATGTGGATTAAATTCTTTATTTAAATTTCATTTCATTTCTGAAAGGTTTTGCTTCTCTGGAGATTTAGAATTAACCACAGTAAAGAATAAAAGGACACATAACCTTTATTATCTAAAATAGATTAAACAACATTTGTAATTAATAAAGACTACTTATTTGTTAAATTACATCAAGGATGACTGTTTTATAACCATATTAATATTGATGGAAAATGTCAAAATATCTAAATGTCAGGCCATTTTCTTTGGGTTTCAAGCATTATTTCATTGTAATACATAACAAATTGTTCAAGCAACAGCACTTAAATAGCAGAAAGGTTGTTGAGACATTTGTATGATCCTATCATACTCTTGGGTTGAATATTCCCGGTGTTAAACACTGGGTGCTTAAAACAGTTGTTCAATTTACAAATCTGTGTTCAGCTATAAATAGCATATCTGAGCAACTATAGATACTGTAGTTGAGCATAGATTGTATACATACTTCAACGTGGAGTATTTGTACAGGGGATTTGAATATTCAAGTAAAAAAAATAATCTGTATAATATTAGACAGCAAATTAAATGTAAAATGAAAGAAATCACTCATACTGCTCTCGTTTCCTCCATTGTAACATTATGCTGAAAAGACATGAAGCCATGTCTTCTTGTAAACCATGAATAATCCTTGTAAAATAATTTCTAAGATTTATCTGCCCACATTTTATAATTAGGCATATAATTCTCAATTTATTACTCATTTGATGGGTAAAGTTGCTCAAATGTTCAAAGAAATAGATAGTACAATATATCAACTGGATAGATTTCTCCATCCATCACCACCTGACACAGAATCTAATCCCCCCAGCTTTTTAAAGATCCTTAAAATTACCATTTAGGTAGACTTATTAATACAGGGTATGATAATAATTTCAAAAGCCATTCTTTTCTAGTCAGAATCATTAGTACAGAAGCATTTCATCAGTGTCTGCTACTTTAAACAACATGTTTCAATTTTTTTTAGATACCAGAAAGAAATTCTTTGCTGTGAGGGTGGTGAGACACTGGAACAGGTTGCCCAGAGAAGCTGTGGCTGCCCCATACCTGGAAGTGTTCAAGGCCAGGCTGGATGGGGCTTTGAGCAACCTGCTCTAGTGGGAGGTGTCCCTGCCCATGGCAGGGGGAGTTTGAACTTGATGATCTTTAAGGTCTCTTCCGACTCTAATCATTCCATGATTCTATGATTTTTACACCCATAGCATAGCCAAGGACATTATTATCTTCATGCAAAGGGAATCCAAAACATAAATGCAAAGGGAAAATGCTAATTAAGAAGAATATTTACTAAATGTTAAGGATATGAAGGGACTGAGCATTCCAAGGAGCATACTGAAAACTATTGCCTATGTCACTGCCTCTTTATATGTGAACTTTTCTTTTATTGAAACGTTCTTGCTTGTTATCTCAAGGAGGATTTTATGCTTATTACTACGTTATTCTAATAAACAATCCCCTTTTTAATTTTCAATTATTTTTTCTGTGATGACACCGAAAACAACTGACTAGTAAATGTGTTTAATATGTGTTCTTCCTGAATGTCCTTAATTACATTTAAGATATTTATTTCTTTTAGTAAAACTGAAAAATCAAATTCACATGTTCTGGATTGCTTTTATATATGTAATTGTAAGAATCAAATAGAACTTTTTTCTTGGATAACCATTTACTGACTCTGAAAAAGAATTATCCTCCTCTGTACAAAAAATTGCTCTTCAAATTCCTCCTTTCTTTAAAGAAACTTCAATACCACCAGGACTGGAATCTTAATTAGAAGCATGAAAGCCCTAGCAAGTGATCTCATTTGGATACTTCGCATATCTAAGCTTACAGGTATTTAAAATTATTACGCATTTTCCTATACAACCCAACTAAGTCAAAGCCAAAAGACATGTCTTATTAGGTGTTTAATACTTAGTACCTTAATATGCTATTGTAATTCAAACAGAGAGTAACCTAAACTCTGCATAAAGCCCTGAGAAATCCTGGAGCCTTGGGTTAGAAAGTGGCAATAAAAGTCTTTCTGGCCTGCTCCAAGGACTTCTGAAAACTTTTTTCTTTTTTCTTCTTTTTTCCTTTTCTCTTTTAATTTCTGTGATACTCTTGGGACATGCAGGCACAGCTGCCTCCTGGTGTTCTACCTTTGAGTACCATTCCTTGCTAGATGAAGCAAAAGTCTTGCTCTTACAGAATGTGAGATACAGCTATGAGGCTATAAATACATAAAAGCAGATAATGAACATCGTCATCTGAGTCACCCATTCCCAAGGAAAAATCTGGGCACACTGCTTTTCAGTGGATGAAGATACTATAGTATTTCCTACATTATCTCAGGAAAAACTGGAAAACTGGTATAATCAGATAAAGTCACTCTTTGGAGATTTTTAGATATGACTAATTCTTTTCACTGACTGAATGCAGAAGTTTGGCATTTATTTTAACATGAACAAAACATATATTACTTGTCCAGAGTTGTAAACTAGCAGGATTTCAGTCCTGTTGAGAAGGTGTCATGATGTAGTACATGTATTGCTTTGAAAGATTCTGGATTCATTCAAAGTTTGCGGTATATACAGTATATTCCAAAGGAGAAATAGCTGAAATGTATTGTCTAGGGAATAACAGGTTCCTGTATGAGCTACCAAGTGAAATTTAAAATAGTTTAACTCGTAGAGCAAGTAAAAGAAAAAGTACTAAAAAATGTAACTCAAGTTAAAACTGCCTTCTACTCAAATAACAAGAGCAGTATTCAAAATATATCCATTTATATGTAACTTACTTGATGTCTAGAGTAGTCCTATTTAATTTAATGGAATTCATGGAATTACAGAATAGTTAGGACTGGAAGGGATGTCTGCGGCTGTCAAACCGCTCTGCTCAAACAGGGCCACACAGAGCAGGCAGTCCAGGACTATGTCTAAATGGCCTTTGAATATCTCCTAGAATGAAGACACCACAGCCTCTCTGGGAAACCTGTGCCAGTGCTCGGTCATCCTCACAGTAAAAAAAAAAACGTTTCCTGATGTTCAGAAGGAAACCCCCGTGTTTCAGTTTGTGCCCATTGCCTCTGGTCCTGTCATTGGGCATCCCTGAAAAGAGCCTGTGTCTGTCCTCTTTGCACCTTCCCTTCAGGTATTTATATATATTTATGAGATTCCCCTGAGCCTTCTCTTTCTTCAGGTTCAACAGTCCCAGACCTCTCAGCCACTCCTCATAGGAGAGATGCTCCAGTCCCCATCATCCTTGTGGCCCTTTGTTAGATTCTCTGCAGTATGTTCATACCTCTTTTGTACCAGCACATACTGGTGCCTGGGATTGTTCTTCCCAGATGCAGGACCTTGTTCTTCCCTTTCTTGATCTTCATGAGCTTCCTGTCAGCTCATTTCTCCAGCCTGTTGAAGTTTCTCTGTATGGCAATGCAACTGTCTGGTGTATCAGCCATACCTCACAGTTTTGTGTTATAAGCAAACTTGCTGAGGGTTCACTCTCCCCCATGGCTTCTGTTAAACATTTATTTCAGTACTGTACCCAAAATGAAATATACTAATTTCAGGTTTTTTTCATCTGCACTCTGCCAACAGGTTAATTATTAATTATTTGTTAATTATATGTTAATTATACATTCAAGTTGAATAAATATTTAGACGTCTAAAAGGAAAACCATAAAAAGTTGGTAAAGCAGTTCTTGAATTTTTGAGCAGCTAGCGTTTGGTTGTTCATACTGATCTCACCTATCTGTGCTTTTACAGTGTGCATTTTTGCAGCATGCTTGCAAACTGCCCTGACAGAAGTCTATGACGGGTCCAGTGTCTAAGGAAGTAAAAGTAACAAGAACTGAGTTATGCATGTTTTCTTTCCTGCTTTTCACTTTAGTCTCTGCGAAAGATTGAGTTGCCTACACTTCTCAGTAGCACTCAGACACTGATACCCTTACAGGACTTACAGGACTGGCCTTTGAACCCTTATGGACCAGCAAGTGAATGGTAACCAGGATATCCCGTAGTGCCTGAAATGTCCCTGAAATTATTTGTGTTTACACAACTGAACACCTCCCTTTTTTTCCTGCCCTTTTCAGTTATTCAGGTGGAGTCATCCAAAGAATAGTTATACATATATAAATATATATGTGTATGTATCTGCAAAGGTAGTAAGTCAGAGAAAAAAGGGATAATTGCCTTATGGTTTTCTAAAGACCCTCTAGAGGAGTGTGAGAAACTGGACCTAACAAGGAGTCTTCCAATATTTACAAATAGGAAGAGTTATTTTAACTTCTGCTGTAAACAAAAACAGACCAGTATTCATCAAAAATCAGCGAACTTTAAGCAAACCAAATTTCCTATTCAGATTATAAAATTCTAGCCCACCTCCAATTTAATGTAATCAAGCGTATTTGTGGTAAACTGAAACCACAAACAAATAGATACATTTAAAGGACGCATAAGCTTCTTGATATCATGAATATGCTTACACAAAAATTTTGATTAATAAAGACTTCTTAGGTATGAATACAAGCTGTTTATTTCTTTAAAGTTTAAGGTAAACTAGGAAATCTAAGAAATTAACACTGTCATAGCTCAGCATATGTATTTTTAAAAGACGAATTGTTTCCCAGTGAAGATAATAATATATAGGCACTTGTAATGAAACAGAGTCTGTATTTGGTGTGGTAATATTACTAGTTTCTTGAAGAAGTGTTTCACCTTTATATACTATGGAAATGTAATAATACAAGAGGAACTGGTTACCTGGAAAGCATTCATACAAGTCTGCTGAGTATCTGTATCCCCCTAGAGTGTATTATCCCCTTGGAATGTAATTGTACCATTTGTTTCACTACAAAATAAAGACATAAAATTGCAACCTCATTAAGTCTTAAGATGTGGAAGTTGACTTTTGTGTAGTACATCAACTTTTTTGCAAGGGAATGAGAGGCAAAATTGGCATAATCATTTACAAATGTTAAAGAATAATTTGTTAATCTTTGTTGGCAACGTAGTGAAATACAACAAAACGTTGAGGGCTAACCAGTTAATGTTTTGCTAGTTATAACATCTCTTAATTTTTCATAAAAGTGGGGAAAAATTTGTTAGTGTATAGTGGTTCTTGTCTATATAACAAGTAAACATATGCTAAACTGACTGTATTGACTGTGTTGCTATTCATAGCACTTGCTAATTCAGATTTGTAAATGTATCCTGTAGGATTTCGTGATGATCACATTGCAATATTACTGTAAGCTAGATGAAATGTCACTAACTGAGCTGCTAAGAAATTCATGTATCTGGTTCAATATGGATATGAAAATAAAAATTTAGTTATACAGCATTTTAAATATTTAATGAACAAAGACGTTAGACATTTAATTTGACATGGGCACTAATTTAGCCTTCCACTGTTCCATATTGTTGAGCCTTTCCTACTGTCCTTTAAAGAATTCTGTGATTAATGAAGTTAGTACATCGAATGCTAGCCCTTCCAATTTCAGAGTCATATGCGAGTCTCAATTCTACATAGTCTCTTTTACTGTTTCAATTTGATTATAACTGCAATCCTTTCAGAGTAGATTATTTGGAGTTCATCATTTCAGAAGACTTTTATTTCTCAAAATCATATAATTCTTTTGTTACATGCACTATTTCATTGCGTATTTTACAATTTGTATAATTTTTTATAATTTTTATTTTGTTTTAACTGTTGTAATGATTTTAGTCTATTAGAATATCTTTTTTCTATGTTTATGTTTTTGTTTTTCAGTAGCATACATGCATTTGCAATAGAAAACTTCATAATGTCAAAGCTACCATTACTACTTGGGAGTGAAAGATAGACTGAAGAGATTTCACAGACAGAATCCAAGCACAAATTTTCTTGAGGACCAAATTATAACCTCAATATGGATAGGAAAAGTAATTATTTTTCCCCTCAAGGAATGAGATCAGAATTTGAGAATTAAATAATAGTATTAGTATTATATATTACTTTCAGATAGCTGTCTCAATTGCTTATGAACTTGAAAACTGTCAACTTTAAGTATATTCCTTGCTCAATTAAGACCAGAACACTATTTATCTAAAAACAAGGGTTTCAAATAGCAGGGTGTAGCCTACCGATAATCCTTGCAAGTTTCTTCACTCTTCTTTTAGACCATAATAGCAAGCAAAGAATATGAATCAAAATATTACAAAAATGAAGATCACATGACATATTCAAGAGAGAAACCATAAAGCAAATGAGGGAGTATTTAGATTTTGGCAAGGAAATTAATAAAAAATATAGACTATTTTTTTAGAAGAAACATAGAGTCACATGAACAGAACTGAATGTATTAAAGGAGAATGGCAAAGTTGGTGAATGAAAAGTCTGGAAACGGCCTATTTGCTACTGCTATACCTAGTTTGCTTCTTTTATTTGTTCTTTTCCTTCAGTGAAAGTCAGTGAGATAGAAGATACTTTGAGATTTGTTTAACTGAGAGTGAACTGACGTAGACAAGTGCATGTGGGAGCCGCTCACACATGACATTTGACAAGTACTGTATTAACTAAATGTCAGTTATTCACATAGCATCAAGGAGCTCCTCAAAGCAAAATTTAGAGTAATCCTTATCACTCAAAACTCCTTTGAAGGAGTTCCAGGACAATTAAACAGTCAAGAGTTCAGAATTTGTCTTATATTTTGAATTCCCAAATAAAACTAGTCTGACCTGATTAGGAAAAAAAAAAAAAAGAAAACAAGAGTAACTCCCAAAATATGGAAGAGGCACTGGAATGAATATATTCCTTCAGTTCTATGTTCCTTGACCCTAAACAAGACTGAAAAAATCCTGACTCAAACTTTCTTCTAATACTATCTACTGATCTACTATCACTACTCACCAACCTATTAACACTACCTGAATAAAAGTTATGGCAAGGCTTACAAAGATGACAGTCAGATAATTTCAAATCTAGAAGAATCATGCCTCTGCAACAGTAGGCAAGTCACAGTACAGTTGTGCAGTCATTTCTCTTGTTAACTAAATATTCATTTAAAAATAAAAATAAATTACTCCTTTATAGTTTAATAGAAGCAACTATAACAGTCTCGTCTACACTCATTTTTTTCAGAGTTTTGACCCAATATGTTTTTTGATGCTGGATAGCAAAGAAGGGAATTTGACCCAATTTTAATTTGTCATTCTATAAACATTCTAAGACATGTTTTTCTAAGTTTTCCAGTTCAATAATGACACATTTCTGAGGAAAAAAAAACACAAAACAACCTTCAGAGTCCACTTTGTTCTTCAGCATTGATCAAATGTCTTCATATCGTAGAGGTTATTGTAGGGGATTACTTTAAATTAGAACCTTTTTTCTTCACTACTTTTAAACATATAAGTGGCTTATCTTCATGTGAAATCAATAAATGTTTCATTTCCACTTCTAATTACCTCTGGTCCTGGTTATAACAAATTCCGTTTAAAACAGAGAACCTGACAAAGTCTTTATAAGAAATCCTTCAAAGTGCTGGCAATGAAGGGATAAAAAAAATGTTCTGTGGAAAAGCCAGTCATGCAGTGAATATTGTGTCTGAGTCCATGATCCTGGGTGACTGAAGCTGTTTATTAAACTATCCAGAGTGATTGCAATCATGTGCTAAGTGGTAGCTGAATTGAATACATAAAGACTCCAAACTGCAACTTTCATGTTCATCTGGTACAATCTAACCAATGAGGCAAAATATTAATTAAAAGAAAGATTTTACTTCTATTACATCTCCAATAATATTAAATGAAATCATACTTGAAAGACATTTTAATTTTTTTTGTTTTCAAAAGAATTTTTTTTTTAGTACAAATAAAGAATTATATCATGTTTTATGTATTTGTATTGAGGTTATGAATTTATTATAACATTTTTAAACTTCCAGGTTCCAGTACAAATATTCTAATAAAAAGCTGTAGTATTAAGGCTAAGAATATGTACCCAGAAACACCTTATGCTTTGTTTCTTTTATACTTTGTCCTTCCAAATACCAAAATGAAGAGTCATAGTCTCTGCCAGTGGCCAGTAGCTTATTGATTGGTTTTGCTTCGGTCCTGCTTTGAAGGACAGATGAGTGCTGTGATTTACTAACAAAGACATTGCTCAATACAGATACAAACAGTTGGATAAGCATATTGTAAGATTGCACCATGAATACTAATCACTCTATAGTGGTAAGCAAAGCCTGTATAAGGTCTACAATGTCACAAAAGCCTGTATGATAATTTAACAATGTTTGCATTGGACATGGCATATTTTTTTCCTCATGCCTGCCTGGCATTAGCAGTGCACAGATATTATAATGCAGAATACACTCCTGGCCAAAGTTTTGCAAAAATAAGCAGCAGAGTTGTAATACTAAATCAAACCAATGCCAAAGGTATGTCTGTATTTGATAACTAAGTTGGGCTTTTTAGTTTCCCTTCTACAAAACTACTGTGTTACCCCATCAGTGGTAAAACAGGAAAAACTTCTGTACAAACAGTTTGCAGAAGCAAAATTATTATCTTACCTGTCTAGGTTCACAGGATGAAAGTAGATTTTTCTCCTTTCAAGTTCATCAACTATCTTTATTGAATTTACAGAACCCATAGGCCAACTATATTTCTAACTTGAGCACCTTCATGAGAAACATAAAACTTAGTTGATCTAAATCTTGACCTTTATCTTGTTCACAGAAGTGCTTCTGTTGCTGCAACTGCTGTATTGCTACGCAGTATGCCAATAAATTCAAAACAATATTAAAATAGACAGACATGGTAGAAATCCATCTAAATTGGTGTCTACATAAGCCTAGATGTCTGAACATAACATTAGATGTCTGAATTTGCATTATTGTCACTGGTGTTGTAATCAGCACAGTCAATGAAGCTTCACCCTACCTATTTGATCTATTGAATACCTCTCTAGAAATCAAGAACTATGTTGACTAGATTCCTACCTCCAGTAATGGGAGCTAGGATATCAAAACCACATTATAGGCACTGATCACGTAGACACTCAGAGTAATGGTGAGATGAATCCTGCCTGCTGAACTACAGCCTTGGTGTATGAAGCCCTGCAACAACCGCAGTGTGAAAGTGTAGAATAAAATAGTAACAGTGACCAGCATGAGTATATGCTTAGGTTTAGCTGACCACAAGAACTGGTAAATTCACTTAAACAGGGGAACAGAGAAGTTTCTTGTACTTCTCTTTTAAATAAGTGCTGATAATAAGGAAAAAATATTATATTTATGAGAAATGAAAAAAGATAATTGTGATTTAATTAAATGTTTTTGATATTTTATCTGAGGACCAAACTAAGTAACACACAACTAAAGCAAAGTTCTTTGACAATCTTTGGTGATAAGCACACGACAAAAATGTGATGAGAACAAGTTGAAAGAGGGTGAGGGGGGTTGAGAAAAAAAATATAATTTAGTGTATGTATGTTATGATATATGAAGTTGCTTAGCATTTGTAAGAGGAAATGAAGTACAAGAAGTTGATATTAAGCTTCTGGAGGATTATGCAGCCTGTATATTGCTTAACTGCACAAAGGTAAAGAAAATATTTTTATCTACCTATTGAGGTTAGCACCAAATCATTCTATCACTTACCCTCCTCAGCAGAACAGGGGGAAAAAATAAGACTAAAAGCTCATGCATCAAGATAAGGAGAGGGAGATCAACTCACTATCATCAGGGACAAACCAGACTTGACTTTGGGGAAATTTAATTTATTGCCAGTTAATAACAGAGTACAAGTTGAAAGAGGGTGAGGGGGGTTGAAATAAACAATATAATTTAGTGTATGTATGTTATGATATATGAAGTTGCTTAGCATTTGTAAGAGGAAATGAAGTACAAGAAGTTGATATTAAGCTTCTGGAGGATTATGCAGCCTGTATATTGCTTAACTGCACAAAGGTAAAGAAAATATTTTTATCTACCTATTGAGGTTAGCACCAAATCATTCTATCACTTACCCTCCTCAGCAGAACAGGGGGAAAAAATAAGACTAAAAGCTCATGCATCAAGATAAGGAGAGGGAGATCAACTCACTATCATCAGGGACAAACCAGACTTGACTTTGGGGAAATTTAATTTATTGCCAGTTAATAACAGAGTAGGATAGTGAAACATAAAAACCACTACAAATACCTTCTCCCCACCATGCCTTCTTCCTAGGGTCTCCTCCCTACAAGTGGCTTTGGGGGGTCTGGAGTCGGGGTTGTGGTGAGTTCATCACATGTTGCTTCTGCTGTTCCTTCCTCTTCACACTCTTCCCTTGCTCCAACATGAGGTCTCACCAATGGGAGACAGTTTTCCACAAACTGTTCCTTTGTGGGTCTTTTTCCCAGGTTGCAATTCTTCAAGAACTGCTCCTTTCCTTGGTGTGCAGTCTTTCAGGAACATACTGCTGCACCATGGGTTCCCCACAAGACACAATTCTTGCTAGAAAGTCTGCTCCAGAACTGGCATCTCTAGATGGACCACAGGTCCTGCCAGAAGCCTGCTCCATAGGGTCTCCATGGGCTGCAGCTTCCTTCAGGGCACATCCATTTGCCTAAATAGTTGTTCATGACAGTACAGAGAAGCTGGTAAAACTAGCAATTAGCAGACACTAAGTAAAAATAATTCTAATCTATAAATCAATATTTTCAAGCCATTTTTAATTTGGGGCACCTCCCAATTTTTTATTGCTTCATCTCAGACCTTCTCAAGGAATTTTATTCATAGGGGAAGAGATGTTCAGCCTTTTTGAAAAGGATCACCATGATTGTTTCAGGATGAGTATCTTGCATTCCCAGTTACTTTTACAAATGTTTTTCATGTATTAATTTCAGTTTTATTTACACTTAAAGGCAATACAGGTTTTGTGAATGAAAATAGACTCTTTCGAAAGGAAACTTTGAGGTCTTAGTATTATATATATTTATTTGTATATGTTTATATTTGTATTTTAAGGTTTTCTGGTTTACAATATCTTTAACATTATAAATTAAAGCTATATGGGCAAAAATGTAAATAGATGAGTAATTTAATAATGTTGATTCAATGACCCTTTCTCTTCTGAACACTCAATGCCTTCTGGGTATGCTCAGTAATAACATCTTAGATGTTTAGATTCTATGGTATCAATATGTAAAAACCTATGAAGGTAAACCTGCACAGTTGAAAAGGATTTACCTTGGATTTGAATACCCACTTTTCATCTTGATCTCTTGTGTAGTATGAACTTTCTTAATGAATATAACTTTAAATGCGTTGCAGGATTTAGAACTTTAGATGTAGGGTATCAAATTGCTCAGTGATAATTGGGAGAGTCAGTGAAATGTGGAATGTCACAGAAGTGCTTTCTCATTTGCTTTGCTTCATCTCTTGCAAACACTGTGTACTTGACCTGCAAGCTGGCATCAAATGCAAAAATAAATTAGTTGTGTTACGTTAGATGAGATTTTGTTGGATTTTTTTTGTTATCACTCCAAATTGAATTTTGCCATATTCCTTTATAGTGCATTCTAAGAAGCTGAAGCAGTGCAAATAAATTGTTTCTAAAAGCTAATATAAATGTGAGATTCCTTCAGTTTCAATTTCAGACAGGGGTGCTGGAAAATTTATAAGACAATCTTATACTCTGTCGTATTTTATTTGCTTAATTTTTTTGATACTTCTATATGATATGGATAATGAAAGACAATATTTTCCCATCATACTGATATATATTTGTCATACCATTACCTCTACTAGCACCAAAGAGAAAAACAAACCAGTAAACAGATATTCAATTATCAGGAATCTTTCTATTTCTAACAATTCAGTAAAATAATCTAGAAAGTGGATTTCATTTTTTAATCAACATTGGACAGGAAATCTAGAGGAAAAATTAATGCATTTTTACTGCATTTATGTATTTGACATTCAACTCAGGTGCCTGTTTTCACAGACTGGCCTCACTTCTTTGCAGAGAGAACTAAGGAACACTTAGAACTTCTGTCAGCATTAAGTCTGATGTTTCAGATTGATATTGAGATAGGAAATCATCTTATCATTACCTCTTTCAGATTTTATGACTTGACTCCATTTAAACAAATCACTTTAAGTATTTTAAGAAGAGATTGCCAGAGTCTCAGTTATCAGCTTGCACTCATGTGCTTTGGTTTGGACACAGGGATGAAAAGTATTTTTTGATAACCCTTCAGAAAACTGTGATTGTTGTCTGAAACCAGAGATAAAAAATTATGAGCCATTAATTTCTATGTATGTCCTAACACTGAGTTAACAGAATCTTGTCTGGTGTTAAATTCTCAATTGTTCTCCACTGCAGATGGAATAGTTCTTCTGCAGCAAGGGTCTAAGTGTGCAAAGCAAAAAGACATTTGCTTGTGTTTAACAGTCAAATGACGTGGTCCTTTGCCATTTTAATTTTCCATTGATTGTGCAGTTCCCTTTGGAGTGACACAATATACAGGACTTAATATTAAGGGCTGCTGAATCATCAAGAGTGCTCACATTTGTAGATCAGGTGTGAGTCATAGTAAGACAAATTGTCTGGTGCATACTCAGTTGGACCTCTGTGACACTGTACAGATTGGTTTTTGCACATTTACTCTTAACTTCACCTTTATTTAGTGCCATGCAATAGCCTAGTCTGATACATTCTCAGAAACTTTTGTGTCTGTATTTTTTCAATTCCGTTAATAAAAATGGGGTCTGCCCTTACCCTGAAATTGTCATTAAAAAAAATAAAACTAAAAAGGAAAAAAGAAAAAAAAAAAACAGCAAACACCCAGGTATACATTTCTTTTTCTGTCTGCAGAAAACACTAAAAAATAAGTGAAGAGATGAGTAGAATATTATACTAGATTTCCATATTTTGTATGGAAGCCTAATACCAATGTCTGCTTGTTGATTATGTGGTCTAGCTTTCAGATTCTGGCTCTAAAGAGTATACTTTTTTTTTTTTTTTTTTTTTAATAAGTGAAGAAATCTTAAGAGAAACTGCAGTTGAGACCTGTAACTGCTTTGAAACATCCAGATACATTGTGGCTTTATGCACACCAGAAACTACCCAAAAGATGTGACTCAGATATAAAACAGAAATTAAGTAGATAGTAGACATTTGAACTTTGCCTTGAAAAAGTCATGATCTAGAATCTAAATACCTCATGTGACTGGAAAAGGCCTTTAAGCATCTGCTTGTTCCTAAACCTGTCACTGTGTAAGCAAATCTCCCTTTCCCAGGCAAACCTAATTATAATGTAGAAACTAGATGACAGAAACTAGATGACATTTTATTTCCATTTTCCAGTCCATTTTGGTTTGCATTTTGAAAGTGCTCATAGAAGTAGCTGACAATACAGAAGCTTCACAGCAGAATCCAGATGTATATCTTAATTTTTAAGTACAATTTGAGAAGTTTTCTCCACTAAGAGCTAAAAAAATGTTGTAGCAGTCATTCAGGAAGTGGGAGATTTAAGTCTCACTGTAGCCAACCCTTTGTCTTCTACCAGTCAAGAAATTCTCACGTGAGGCTACAATTTGTTTCCCCTCCTTCCACTGAAAAGATCAATACAAGCTTTCTAGTGTGAGAAAGGAAGTGTTAAATAAAAAAGGAGGACCTCTGATACCACTCAGTTGAAAAGGGGTAAACCTGGCTTTTATCATTAATCTTCAAACAATTTGTGTACAGTATATTTTTGGGCCACTTAATTTGAAAAAATAAGTAATGCTAGAATGAAAAACAAATAAATAAAATAAGACAAACAAAAAAAAAAAAGGCACTCCAGACAAATGGCAGTTAGCTATTCCAGCCAATATATCTTTACATATGTGCCCTACCTTAATTCAGAAACAGTGCAGAAAAATCAGACAGGCTGGTTAAAAATCACATCGAGGATAACTATCTTTGGAAGAGGAACTGAGCAATCTGTTTTTCTGAGGACTATTAGTCTATTGATGCCTTTAGGAGTAGTACTTTAATAGTACTCCCATGAATAACCAAGAATCCATGCAGTGATTTCCATAATTATCTCATAGTTGCTTTATGTTTTAAATTTTAACCTGCCTGAGTTAAATCCAAGGAAGTAGAAGGGATGAAGGGCAAACAACAAAGAAAGAAGAAAACAGCACTAGAGTCTATTTGCTGGTTGATGTCTTCCATTTTTCTCCGAGGAGATAGTAAGGTTTTACTCTCACATATCTGGAAGAAGAATAAGTCCAGTAAGTCCCCAAAGCCTTTATCTAAGAGAGATACAAGACATGTAAGGAATGAATGAGTTAAGTTAGCCACCCAAGATGCCTGGTTGAGTGGATTCTGAAAGAGATGCAAGGAAATTCTGGTAGAAAGGCTGAAATGCACACTTTTTCCTAACTGAGAGACTGAGTAACATGACTGAAAAAATGTTATTGTAAGAAAAGATGAAGATTTAGATACAAGGAAACAACTGCATGAAGGTCTTTAAAAAAATTATTTAAAGTTTTTCTGACTGACTGAATAATGTTTTAGGTTATTTTAACTAAATTAATAAGACAGTCCCTTTTTCCGTGCATTACTTCAGCCCTGACATGATGGAACCTCAGTGAAAAGACATTAATCTCAAATAGCCTCTTTCTTTGTCTTCACAGTACAGGAGGTTAAGACTTCAATATTGTTGCTCGACTCTCTTTTACTATCAATGTTACCTGTGTGCAACCGTAATACAGATAAGTACTTCAGAACTTGTTTATTCTGGGTTATCCATTCAGTGTGCAGTCGGCCAATAGAAAATTAGACCCCACTTGTGTGACTTGAGTTCTTCTAACACATCAGGGTAGCACTGTTCTCTTTTTCAGTGTTTAAATTTACCATTTATACTGTGACTCTATCTTTTTCGTTGCTTGGTTAGTTTTGTGCACATGTGAGTATGAAAACAAACATTGGTTTAATAATTACATAATTTAAACAGCACAAAAAAATGAAATAATTTTGAACCTACCTGACTGGTAACACTGTAAACTAGCATACACAGAAGTCAAAACAAATTCATATTATGCAGACTTTGAGAAGCAATTTGGCTTCTGAAGAATAATAAATATATCTAATGGCCTATTAGGCAAGGGTATTCAAGGAAAAACACTGGAATAATTCAACAAACAGCGATTGTATAGCACAATGAAGAAAATGAAATAGAGAGAAGCGAATGCATTTTGACAGGCTAAATGCCCTTTACTCTTTCTTCAAGAAAGTGTTTTGTTCTTATTTATGGCTTTCCTTAGGGAAAATGTGTCCTTGTTGCATATTCTTTTTTAAATGCCCTGTAAAACGATTATGACACCTACTGTAGAACAACTTGACTGGTTTATGCCCACACAGATAGAACCGTGGTGCTGTAAATCTAAGAGCTGCCAAACTGTCTACACGCACTATACTGGAATTGCCTGTGATCCTCTATTATTTGTCTTTAAATATTTTACACTCCTGACAAAAATCCAATATTGCTTGCTCGGCTGGATAATGTTTTCAGATTCCAAGGTCATTTGCTGTGACCAGTAGTTCATGAACTCTGTACACAAATATTTTTTTAGCTCTGTTTCTGGTTATATGCTATTGCATAAAAAAAAAAAAAAAACAAAAACCCAAACAAACCATGGGGTCTCTTTCTCAAACACAATGCAGAGATTCTGACATGACCATGGAAAAAGTTAACCAAAGAGTGGAATGGAAACAGTCATGTAATCCTGAATTCTTATTCCCATTGGTAAAACTGTTACCTTTTTTATCTGTCACATGGTTGTATAAATCAACAAGTGACTGTAGAGCCTCCTATGTAGTATCCAAAAAGATCACCTACTTCACATGTCAGTTTTCATTTGCATCAAGCCAGCTTAAGTTTTAATTAAACCCTAAGACCCAGACCACTCCTATTACAAATATTAATACATAAGGTTGTTTGATCTTAGAAGACTCCAATCATTGGAAAACAGTTTTGCTGCAGTCATTAAGCCTGAATATGAATCTTGGCCTACTTTTCCATCTGTTAAACACACTTGATAACAGAATCACAAAATAGTTGATGTTGGAAGGGACCTCTGGAGGTCATCTGGTCCAACCTTGCACAACCTTGCACCTAGACCCCAGTGCCGAGGACCATGTTTAAATGGCCTTTGAATATCTCTGAGAATGAAGACACCACAACCTCTCTGGGAAACCTGTGCCAGTGCTCGGTCATCCTCACAGTAAAAAAAAAAAAAACATTTCCTGATATTCAGAAGGAAACCCCTGTGTTTCAGTTTGTGCCCATTGTCTCTGGTCCTGTCATTGGGCATCCCTGAAAAGAGCCTGTGTCTGTCCTCTTTGCACCTTCCCCTCAGGTATTTATAAACATAATGATGAGATTCCCCTGAGCCTTCTCTTTCTCCAGGTTCAACAGTCCTAGACCTCTCAGCCATTCCTCATAGGAGAAATGCTCCAGTCCCCATCATCCTTGTGGCCCTTTGTTACTCTCTGCAGTATGTTCATGTCTCTCTTGCACTGAGGAGCACAGAGCTGGACACAGCAATCCAGGTGTGGCCTCAGCTGTGCTGAGTAGAGAGGAAGGATCAACTCCCTCTACCTGCTGACAATACTTTGTCTGATGCAGCCCAGGAGAAGGAAACCCTTGTGTTTCAGTTTGTGCCCATTGTCTCTGGTCCTGTCATTGGGCATCCCTGAAAAGAGCCTGTGTCTGTCCTCTTTGCACCTTCCCCTCAGGTATTTATAAACATAATGATGAGATTCCCCTGAGCCTTCTCTTTCTCCAGGTTCAACAGTCCTAGACCTCTCAGCCATTCCTCATAGGAGAAATGCTCCAGTCCCCATCATCCTTGTGGCCCTTTGTTACTCTCTGCAGTATGTTCATGTCTCTCTTGCACTGAGGAGCACAGAGCTGGACACAGCAATCCAGGTGTGGCCTCAGCTGTGCTGAGTAGAGAGGAAGGATCAACTCCCTCTACCTGCTGACAATACTTTGTCTGATGCAGCCCAGGATATCATTGGCCTTCTTTGTGGCAAGGGCACAGTGCTGGCTCCTGTTTAGCTTGCTGTCCACCAGGTCTCTAAAGGCCTTTATTGCAAATTTGCTTTCTAGTCAGTTGTTCCCCAGGATATACTTGTGCATGGGGCTGTCCTTTTCTGGGTGCATGACCTTTCACAAGGTTCCTTTCAGATTATTTCTTCAGCCTGCTGAGGTCCCTCTTGTGTATCAGGCACCCATCTCCAGTTTTATGTCATCCGCAAACTTGCTGAGGGTGCATTTTGCCTTGTCATCCAGCTCATTAATAAAGACTTAGAACAGGATTCGACCCTGTATTGACCTTTGGGGTCCACCACTTGTGTTGCAGAGGCTTACAAAAATCAATTTACATAGTTGATAAGCTTAACATAAACTTTTCTAGCCAAAATTCTTTAGCAAAGAACCAGCTGGAAATCATAGAATCATAGAATGGCTTAGGTTGAAAGTGACCTTAAAGATTGTCTAGTTCCTGCCCCCTTGCCATGGGCAGGGACACCTCCCACTAGACCAAGTTGCTCAAAGCCCCATCCAGACTGGTCTTGAACACTTCTAAGGAGGTACACTGAAATCGTTTAACACTCTGGCAACATTGTAATACACAGGTTCAGAATATACAAGGAAATGAATATTGCATGACTCAAGAATTCTGAAGGTGGTGTCCCAGTCCACAGGGAGAGCCCCTGACTGCACACCCACTGCTTCTAAGAGAAACTCAAAATGGCTCTCCTGAGGGCCCCTGTTTATACCCTGATCAAATCTGATCTGTGGTCCTATATGATCATGCCAGATCTTATTGCCTGAGACCCACACCTTTCTCACCCTTCAGCTGAAATGCATACATGCTGCCCATCACTGTGTGGGTGTGACAAGAGCTGTGGTGGAAAGTTTTAACAGGCTTTTGTTGGGTCTTTGTTAGCTTGTTTTGTCAGGGTGGGTGGATCTGCACAGAACTTGTTACTTGCCTCCAACCAGGCTTCCTGCTACTGATCACCATGCTCTGGGCCCAGCCATTCAGCCAGTTTTCAGTGCACCCCACTGTCTGATGTTCTATATCCTATTTCATCACCTTCTCCATGAAGATCTTATGGACGACTGTATCAAAAGCCTTACTGAAGTCAAGGTGGACAGTATCCACTGCTTTACCTTCATCTACCAAAGGAGTCATTTCACTGTAGAAGGTTGTCAGGTTGGATGGTGTATTGAGTGTATAAGGCAAGGCTTAAGTAGCTAGGGGTAGCAGGGATGGCCTCTTTGGGAAGAGGCCAGGTGTTGTCCTTTGCCAGACACTTCTGGTTCCAGCAGGTTCTGCAATGGCCTCACCCCAGGCAAAAGCTGAGCTCATGAACTTGATGGTGCCTCTGTGAAAAGATATTTAAGAAAGGGCAGAAAATACTGGATAGAGAGGGAGAGGGAAGGAAAAAACATGTGAAACAACAGAGGGAACACCAAGGTCAGAGGTGCAGAAGGTGCTGCATGGCAAGGCAGACATACCTTCCAAAAGGACTGAAGGGTAAGGATGAGGCCATACTGGAGCACCCAGAGAGTGAGTCCTATGGACAACTTATTCTGGAGCACAGGAAAAGAATGAGAAGGAAGGAGCAGCCAAGAGGAGCTGCTACATCCTGATTGCAACTCCCACCCACCACACCAGTGTCATCTCTTCACTCACCAAAGGGACCGTGTGTAATCCATGACAATAACAGGGTGTGGAGGACAGGTGCTTGGAGTGAATTTGAGTCTTATGCTTTATATATCAAATCTGTGCTTTAAATGCAAAAAGGGAGGAAAAGCATAAATATATTTCTTTTTTCTTGTGGAGTTTTTTTTTCCACCACCCAAATCAGTAATTAAATATTTATTTTAATTGGCAATAAATAATGTTAATTTCCCCCCATGATGTGTCTGTTTTGTCCACTACAGTAATTAGTAAGTGAACTGTTTGTCTAAATTTTGACCCCAGAGCTTTCTTGTTCTTGTTCCTGTCTAGCTTATTTTCTACAAATAACTAGCATAAAGTGTAGGTTTTCAGACTATTTTATGGAAAACTCATAACATTTTTGAAAGCTCATATCATCCATAAAAGAACGTGATTAGTTCAAACTTTTTATCTCAGTGTGCATCACTGCACTTACATTCTATGAGATTCAAGGGCCATCATATAGTCTTTAAATGAACGGATTGAACTCTATATCACTAAATGTATTTTTTGCTCCACTAATGCAAGTAGATATTTGTTCTTAATGTCCTCTATGTTATTTAGAGACTATCTTCCAAAATCCAGAATTACTTTATTTTTCAGTAGTTTATACAAATCTGTGCCTCTGGTTGAAATAGCTCTGTTTAGTAGCATACTCTACGAGTGCATTTATAGTGGTAATCACATCCTCCCTCAGCCTTTATTTTGGACACTCAATCTCTTTTAGTCTGCTTCTATATGTTTTCCCATACTTTCCCAGTCTTTTCCCATACTAAATTGTAATAGTATTATATTTTAATTGATATATTTTATTTACTTGTAGCAAGTTAAATTAGCTTTTCTAAATGAGGATTACCATAAATGTATTGCAAACACAATTCTTAAGATTAATAGGAATTACAATTACATGTGTCTGTCTTCATAAATTTGCAGAATATATATCTCATATGTGTTACAACTTTACTGTGTACTGATATCAACAATCAGCTGTTGTTTTATCAGTCAATTCCAGATGATTAGACTCCTGCTCGTAGCAGAAATCTTCAGTCTCTCTTCCAGGACAGTGCATTTTACGGTATTGCCTTTCAATTTATTATTCATTCAATGTCATAATTAATAACTTCATAGTCTTATTTTATGTCAGTGATATCTCATATAGTGTTTTCAGGAAATCAAGTTACTTTTATGATAAGATCATTAATAAAGATATTAATTAGCCCACGTTATTTCTTGGGAAATTCCACTATTTTAATTGCTGATGACTAGAAGTTCCTTTTTGTCATATGGTCTTTAGTTACTTTACATGCACTGTATTAAAATGCTTGCACCTTAACAAATTTCCCATGTAACATTGAATAAAAATCTTAATTTTAAATAGGACATCTTGTCTATTTTTCATATTTCCCCAAAAGGTTACAAAACATATTGGTTTCATGTAGTATAATAATTTTTTAATGCACTCGAAGTTGCACTGTGCCCCTCTTTCTACTTGCTTCCCTTTTCTGCTTAATTTCTTCTAGTGCCTATTGGTGATGGTCACACTGACAGACCTGACCCTGACCATTCTTTTCTCTTCTTACAGGTAAGTGTTAAATAATTTTTTTTCAACTTTACACTATTGTTAAATTATATACTACATAGGTCTCCTCAAAGTACCTGGTATTGGATTTGAAATTTCAGACTATAGGATGGACATTGGCTGATTCATGAATATGACTGCAGTAAACAGGGTGACTGTTTAAGATGACTAAACTTCCATTTAGTCATCTTAATAGCAAAAGTTCGTATATTTATTCTCATTAATCTTACTCAAAACTAAGCAAGTTATTTATTTTGTTTTGGGACCACATCCTGACTAGCAAAAATATATCCCGCCTAACTTTTATCCAGAAATTTTAAATTTGCTGCCAGACATTTTTAAGTGATACTCTGCAACTAACTAAGAGAAATAAAAAAAAAAAAAAAATCTGTTACCTGCTTATCCTCACTTATTTCAAAGTAATTTATCTTTCTATGTTAAATATCTTAATTTCAAGTCTCCTGACACTAACCCTTAGATCCTTTTATACAGGGATGCATTTATATTAAGCACTGGGTCTATATTACAGTATTGACCCAGTATTCTAGTCTCACATTTGTCTGCACCGGGCACCTCTCCGGGACATACCACAGGACTGTTCATCTTAGGTACTTGAGTCACTTTTCTTTCTATTTCTTTAATGTCCACAAATTTATTAATTTGAAACAGCAATGTAATTTTTGAGTTCCTCTATTATCTTTTGAACAAATGTTAAGTATCCTGGAGATTTACTGTTCTTAATTGTCCTGGTTTGAGGTAAAAGAGAACCAATTCTCTGTTCAGTAATTTTCCTTTGCAACTAAGCCTCTTCTAACTGAATTCTTTGAAATTAACAGCATATGGTGCAGACACTGTTCACTCTTACAGTGTTAAGACCTGATTATTTCTCATCTGTGCCAAGGAATGGTATGCAGAGATGTTCTTGCTTATACTTATTGCTATTACAACCAAGGTTAGTTAACGTGGTTATTTGCCCTGTTGGAGGGTTGGAAGCATAGAGGGGTCACACCTGTGGGCAGGACAGGTGACCTAAAACTGACCAACAGGGTATTCTACCCTATATGCCGCATTCTCAGTATAAAAACTGAGGGATCCAAGGTGTCAGCCCTCTTTTCTGCTCCTCAGACTGCCCCACGAATGAGTAGACTGGGGGTGCACAAGAAGTTGGGAGGGGACACAGTTGGGACAGCTGACCCCAAATGACCAAAGGGATATCTATTACCATACGAAGTCATGCTCAGCAATAAAAGCTGGGGGA
This sequence comes from Calidris pugnax, assembly GCF_001431845.1. Taxonomy (NCBI): domain Eukaryota; kingdom Metazoa; phylum Chordata; class Aves; order Charadriiformes; family Scolopacidae; genus Calidris; species Calidris pugnax. The sequence goes on from NW_015094510.1 coordinate 3,128,629, forward strand.
AGAAGGACGAAGAGGAGATTAGAGGGGTCACACCTGTGGGCAGGACAGGTGACCTAAAACTGAACAACAGGGTATTCTACCCTATATGCCGCATTCTCAGTATAAAAACTGAGGGATCCAAGGTGTCAGCCCTCTTTTCTGCTCCTCAGACTGCCCCACGAATGAGTAGACTGGGGGTGCACAAGAAGTTGGGAGGGGACACAGTTGGGACAGCTGACCCCAAATGACCAAAGGGATATCTATTACCATACGAAGTCATGCTCAGCAATAAAAGCTGGGGGAAGAAGGACGAAGAGGAGATACTCCAAGTTATAATACTTGTCTTCCTAGGTAACCGTTATGCATGATGGCTGATGTAAACCTGCTTTCCTGGAGATGGCTGAACACCTGCATGCCAATGGGAAGTGGTGAATGAATTCCTTACTTTTTTTTTACTTGTGTATGTGGCTTTTACTTTAGCTATCAAACTGTCTTTATCTCAACCCATGAGGTTTTTTTGCTCTCGCCCTTCCAGTTCTCCCCATCCTACTGTGTAGGAGTGAGTGAGTGGCTGCATGGGGCTGAGCTGCCATCCACAATGAGCCCACAACAAAAGGACTCTTGGCACTCTGGGCCTTGACAGAGACTTCATTAATATATATTTATGTAAAAATGAGGATGTAAGAAGTTGGAATAAAAGCCTAAAAACATAAAAACGCAATCAACAAGTATTTTCAAGTATGCCACCTGTTTTATAAGAACAGGAATAATTAACTAGAAGAGGCAGAAATTCAATCTTTATATACTCATTCAACATAACCCTAATATTACATTCCTGATCATCGCTTTTCACACTCCAAGAAGTACTTCAGCTATATGAAATAAATTTACTAACAAAAGTGTAAGTTATCAGAACATTTTTGAAACTAAATATTTTTCTCTTATTTTCCATACTAAAACTAGCTTGACAAGCTGTGTAACACATTTATACCTTATATTCATATTGACATATTCTAAATTCAGGTATGTCAAATATATTTAATGGAATCATTTTGCAAGACCCTAAGACAATACTAAAGGTTAACTTAAAGTTATCTTTATTAAACAGCAGCACAAAGAACTTCAAGCTTTTAAGTCTCACTGATTTCATGAGTAGTTTGTAGCTCAGGGTTTGTTGAGTTATTGCAATGTATTCTTTAACAGAATAGAAATATGAACTAAAATAATTCACAGGATAATGATAAAGCATGATATTGCATGTATTAAAACTCACAAGATGGAATGTAAGTCTCTATCATGTCCTAGCATTTGAAATAAATCTAATTTATTTTCAGAGGTATCACCCTTAAAAAGTGGTTAGCAATGCTAAGTAATCAATCGAGTATGCTGAGGAGTTCTAATGACATCATAAACCATAGCAGAACATTGTAGATGGTTATTTAATCACTGTCATCTACAGCTGAAATTTCATCATGAAACAGATGAGACAGAAGAGAGGTGCTAGAACTAGTAAGGGAGGAAGGGTACAATGTCACTCTGCAGTCCCCCTGGAGACAGCAGGATGAAATAGGGTTATCCAAGGAAAGATATAGATTATTTTTCATCACTGTTTTTTGATTCATTTTACCACCGATTTTAGAAGAAGCCCAGGGATATGTCTGAATATTTTGGTCCAGCTTTGTAATAAATCCACTGATTGTCTGCATGTGCCATGTTCGATTCATGGGAATGTTATGAATTAGATTCCTTTTGGAGAAAATGGAACTGCAAGCTCTTCTCCAAATACGTACAAAACGTGCTTTTCACCCTAATGGAGAAAAAGGACCTTTGAATCAATGACTGGACTTTTGAACATCTTTGGCAAAGTGTTTGAGGAATGTTCAGTCCCACCAATCAGACAATATATATGTATAAAAATATATATAAATTTATATATATATAAAAACGCTAAATTAAAAATTGTGTGGATGTAAGGACCTTAGAAGCAATCATTTGAATCTTCTGGTCTGTTTCTATTAAGCCAAATTACTTGCCACTATAGGCATTGCCAAGGGTGATTCTTTTATAGGCTAAAGTTACCAAGTAGTCTTAAAATTACAGACTTTATAGGCTCTGCACTCAGTTCCGTGCTTTTACCCTTTTTCTGTCTTTAGCTACCACAACCCATAAAATGCTCCCTTTTCCCCCTCTAAATATTTATAATATGCTTCCATTTTACTGGTCCAATACTCATCAGTTACTTGTTTATATTTCTGCCAATAATTTCCTTCAAAAACAGGCCTTTTTGAAGCATTATTTTCCTCTACTACAGCAATTCTCACCTGCCATTTTAAAGACTCCTGATATTCAGAATGGCTGCCTGCCATCTGTTTGCAGTGAGGGAGATGGGATTTAATAATTCATAGGATGGATGACAAATACTGTTTGACATTTTTCCCCTGGTTGCAGTATACTTAAGAAAACATTTTATGTCCGTAGAAATGATTCTATTATTCAGTGGGTAGGAAAGTTTTACTTGTCACTCAAATACTTCAATGGCAATAAAATCAACCAAATAGCGGCCTTTCTGGACTTTTTTTTTTTTTTTTTAGTATCGAAAGTTCTGTTAATTCTATAAGCAGTGGATATTTCAATTGATAATCAAACGCTATCAAACTTCACATAACTCAAAAGAAGAGGCCTAATGATATGCCATGGTCATGGTCTAATATACAGATTCTACATAATGAAGGGTTTATTTTCATACATTGAGGAAAAGAAATCTGATTCTTTTATTGTAGCAGACAAAATGAAAAAAGAATTCCAGTGAAAATACCATTTTTGAAATTCAAGCCTGTGGCAATAAACCAGGATGTATCAACTTCAGTAATTTTTCAGATCTATGTATAGATTTCATCTTCCAGTGTCTGTCAAATAATTGTGGCAATTTAAAAGGCCTGATATTACAAAGGGAGTCTTGCTGGGGCAGTCAGTGAAATTTAACTACGGGGCATAATGGACCATGTCCCATACTTGCATGGCTTATTAAAAAAAGCAACAATCCTGTTATCATTAAAATCCACATTTACAAATGTCTGTCTGTTTAAAAGTATTCCACTGGATCTTCTCAAGGTCTGTGCTTCTCCAGTTAACAATTGGCAAGCTGGTTTGAAATAGATATGGTGAATTGTTTCAAGCTTCCTCTTTTGACTCTTAATTCAATTCAGAAATCACTTGTCTTTACAGTGAGAATAAATCTTTTTTATACTCACTATTACAAAATATAAGTGCTTCATATATACAAGTTCTTAAATAAATAATTTGTATTTAAATGTTACCAAAATATTTCACTGACATTTCAATCATTCTCTTCTTAGTGATTCCTCTCAAAAGGTAATCCAGAATTGTTTATGTTTTATTTTATGTTCGTCTTACAACATAAGTATTGTCAAGTAAATACAGCTGATTTTCTTTAGACCACTCTAAGATTATTTTTAATTTCTTGGTTAGCAAACATACTTTGTTGAACTATATTATCAAAAAACATACTACAAGTGAAATATTCAAAAGTGTTCCAAAGTAGCCTGTTATTTCATACGTGGAAATGATTGAATTTGTGTAATTATAGATAAGGACAAAGTTGTAAGGAAATTGCTACATCATTTTGTTTCCAAATGTCCTGTGGGGAAAAAAAAAAAAAGTTTCCGTTTTAAAGAAATGGGAGTTTCTTTACCTGAAAATTTTTTAGACAATGTCAGCCTACCTGGATTATGTATTTTCTTTAATAGCTTTGAATTTAAACCTTCTTACTTCTAATATAATGTTCTGTTTGCTGTGTCTACTGAAATAGCTAATAATTACTTATTGCTTTTCAGTTTCAAGCAGAATCTATTTCCATGGGACACTCTTGGCTGTCTTATCTAAATTACTTAGCAAAGTTACAGTGTTTATGACCATATATTCTGTACTGACAATTCTTCAGAATATGACAGCAGACATGAGCCTGCATAGAGACAGAGCATATAGTAAGTATAAAATTCACCTTTTTTCTGATGGAAGACTATGGGGAAAAATATTTAATTTTACATGAAAAGACAGGGTTTTTTTTACTGTGGTTTAAGCTATGTATCACCTTCCCACTGAAAAAAACTTTAAGTCCACCGAAAGTCCAGTGTCTTCCATCCAGTTTGAAAAACATGAGTCATCAGAAAAAAAAAGATTTCACTTTCTTTGTTGTTACTGTTGTTAATATTAACTGGCTCATGTAAGGAAATAAGTTTAGCCAGAAGAACTGCAAACTTTCTTATTCTTTGCATCATCAAATGCACATCATTTTGAAGAGTAAAATAATTGCATTTATATGAATGGTCAAAATTAACAAGATTTCCACTGTATTTCAACACTTGATTTGAAGGAAATACAAAATTGTTCCTTTAGAATATATACTCATATTTAGGCTTTGTGAAGTAATAAAGGAAATAGAGATCACAATTAGAATCATAGAATCATAGAATGGTTAGGGTTGGCAGGGACCTCAAAGAGTTCCAACCCCCCTGCCATGGGCAGGGACACCTCCCACTAGAGCAGGTTGCTCAAGGCCCCATCCAGCCTGGACTTGAACACCTCCAGGGATGGGGCATCCACAACTTCCCTGGGCAACCTGTTCCAGTGTCTCACCACCCTCATAGTAAAAAATTTCTTCCTGAGATCTAATCTGAATCTTTTTTCTTCCAATTTAAAACCGTTTCCCCTTGTCCTATCATTACCCTTCCTGGCAAAGAGTCTTCTCCAGCTCTTTTATACGTACCCTTCAAGTATTGAAAGGCCGCTATAAGGTCTCACTGGAGCCTTCTCTTCTCCAGGCTGAACAATCCCAGCTCCCTCAGCCTGTCTTCATAGGAGAGGTGCTCCATCCCTCTGATCATCTTCATGGCCCTCTGCTGCACCTGTTCCAGCTGGTCCATGTCCTTTCTGTGTTGAGGACTCCAAAGCTGGACACATTCAGGAACTAAATCCATGATTTTAATGATTTTGAACCTTTTCATAAATTGGTCACAAGGAAACAAATGGCAATTTCAATATTTCTAAATGAAGAATGCAGACTGTACTTTTATAATAAAGAATTCTATCTTATAAAGCAGTGTCTAGAGATAGTATTTAAGCACATATATAGTACGTAATTATCAGCATAAATTGTCAAGATCTGATGTGGAATTTTTAAAACATGGTTGAAATTATTCCCCCCCCACCCAAGTCACATCCTTTGTCAAAGAAACTGATTCAGGGAAGATAGACTGTACAAAAGCTAAATAAAATGTTCATTGTGTTTTATTTATATTTAAAATTCAGATATGTAGCAAACATTAATCTAAAAAAAAAAAAGAAAACATAAAGAAAATAAAGAAAATAAAAACCTCAAATGATATGCTGAAATCTTTTTTGTGGTTTCCAAAATACCCATTTTTCTGCTTAATAAAAATAAATAAGAATCCATTTTTGAAATCACATTAGCCAACCCCTGTTCCTTATATTCTTCTTTGAAAACATATTTTTTCCTATATTTTAACTGTATCATATTCCACTACAGTGGTTTTTAATATTATTTCCAGGTTTTGTATTTTATATGTCTTAATTAAAACTTGAATTCTGAATGATACCATTAATTTTAACTTTTGGTGTGATGTTTCTGAAGCTTGGATGATAGGCACACATTAAATTCAGTTTCTTTCTGAAAATAGATGCAAGATTTATTTAATTTTTACTTTATTTAAAAAAAAAAAAAGATGTATTACAGTTTCTTTCATGTGTCATGGTTTTCCATATTTATTGTCCAGCAAATGTGCATTTGTTTTTAAGTATCAAAATTGTCCTGGTTTTCTGAGCATGCAAAAGTTTGTTTGAACTGACCTTGTATTCTTTTTCTTCCCAACCTTAACATCTATATCGATCACACACTGTCATTTCTTTTTCCTTCCAGCCTTTGTATCCAAGTCCATAAAAATTTACTCTGGCACGTATCGCTACTAATCTATAGCTTACTGGGATTGTAAATATTTTTTATTTGCTCCATAACTACACCTTTCCACCTTTCTTTTATATAGATTGTACTAATCTCTATTGACATCCCAGTTACAAGAATCTTCTCACCAGGCTTCAATTATGCCCACAAGATCCCAACCACCATCATTTAGCATCTTTTTTTTTTTTTTTCAGTTCTCTTTACTTGTTCCTCATCCTTCTAGCATTGTGTACAGGCAGTCTAACACCAATGTCTTTTGATTCTTCATGTTCCATTCTTTTGACAAGTACTTCTTCCAATTTATTACTGTGATGCTAAAGGTGCCAAAATCTATCAGAACTCAAAGGACTAAATTTTTATAATAGATAATATTTTACATATAATTAACTCCACAGTTACATAACATACAAAAAAAACCCCATCCAAACCAACCGAGCCTTCTTGCTTCATGCTTTAATCAACTGGTACCTATCTCTTATTAGAAATAAAATTCTCTTAACACAGAACTTAGGCATGTTTAATTCACTATTGTTTCTAATACAAGCTGTGTGAGTATCCCAGCACTTCTGAAGCTAAGACTTATTTGGGTGCCTAACTGCAGGCACCTATTTCTAAAGATTGTCACCTACACATTGAGAAGTTCTGTTCTGAAATTATGCAGTGAAATTAACTGACAGCATTGTAAGCTATGTTGTGATATGAAAATATGAGAAAATTGACAGCAGCATTTTATCAAAACTATTTTGGATAACATTGGTGCTTCGTGTGCAAGATTTAGTTATATTTGTTATATTTACCCTTTAACCATATTAACCTGTTACAACGTACAGGTTTTTTTCTCAGGTACAGTATAGGAGTGAGTTTATTCAAATGTGACTCTACCAAATGCTAATACATATATCTATGTCCTGACTGTCTCTGTCATTTCTTCTTCCACATAAATAAACTGGATGAAAAGCTGGACATGAGTAATGTGCACTTGCAGCCCAATATTCTGGGCTGCATCAAAAGAAGTGTGGGCAGCAGCTCAAGAAAGGTGACTCTGCCCACCCTACTCTGCTTTGGTGAGACCCCACTTGTAGTACTGTGTCCACCTCTGGAGCCCTCAGCACAGGAAAGACATGGACCTGTTGCAGTGGGTCTAGAGAAGGGCCACAAAAATGTTCAGAGGGTTGGAACACCTCTCTTATGAGGACAGGCTGAAAGAGTTGGGGTTGTTCAGCCTGGAGAAGGGAAGGTTCCAGGAACACCTCAGTACCTACAGGGGGCTTGCAAGAAATGTGGACAAACTTTTTAGCAGGGCCTGTTGCAGTAAGACAAGGCGTAATGGCTTTAAACTAAAAGAGAGTAGATTTAGACCAGATATAAGGAAGACTTTTTTTTAGTGAGGATGGTAAAACACTGGAACAGGTTGTTTGGGGAGGTGGCAGATGCACTGTCCCTGGAGATATTCAAGGTCAGGTTGGATGGGGCTTTGAGCAAGCTGATCCAGTTGAAGATGTCCCTGCTCATTGAGGGGATTTACGCAGCGAGCTTTTTATTTGTTTATTTCAATTTTAAAGAAACTGCTAAGTACTGTATGAAATATCTTATAATTTGAAGTGATTAGCTCTTTTTACCCCATCAAACACAGTGAAATCCATATTCTGCTTGTTTCCATTGCTGGAAATTAGAGAAACGAGGTTATCTTTGATCTTGTGGTGCATGTATGTTTACCAAGTTCTATAGATGTTAAAAGGCTGACACTCCCCTTGCTCCAGTTAGCTATGCTATGATAGTTTTCAGTGATGTTCACCACTATTATTCTTCAGGTGACAATAATAGGGATGATAGCCCCCAATTTCATGATATCACAGCTAATAGCGACAAAAAAAGGAAAACGAATTCTAGATCTCTCTTAAAAAAAAAACCAAGACAACAAACCACCATGAAAACTATATACTGTTTTGACTATTATTTTTACCTCTCTATAGGAATCTTTGATTTATCAGAAATTAAATAATAAACTTTTTCTGTAAGAGAAAACAGGTTGTTTCCTGCTGTTATTCTGACCATTCAATATTTCCATCTGAGATAGTCTGTTTCTTGCTTAATTTTGTGATTGTGTTAAGGATGGCAGCCTTTAATCTAATCTGCATTTTGTCCTGCTGAGTTTAACTCATATAGGGAAAAACTCAGCCACTGGAAAGAATATATTTTTATAATGCAGGTTTATCTTTCCAGCACCAAAAGTGATTCTGATCAGGTGTACTAAGTGATAGAAAAAAATTTAACTGGTTCTACAAGAAATCAAATAATAAGATGAAAATTCTTTGTGTTGTTTTGCTATTTGTAAAAAATTTTGTGCATACTCATCAGAGATAACAGTCATTCACTTATTTCACTTGAGTTGTAATCTGGTTGATTTCAGTGATTTAGGGTATTGTTGTGGCAGTGCAGTGAAGTTCCTGCTGACTGGAAAAGGGGAAACATAACACTGATTTTTAAAAAGGAAAAAAAGGAAGAGCTGGGGAACTACAGGCCGGTCAATCTCACCTCTGTGCCTGGCAAGATCATGGAGCAGATCCTCCTGGAATCTCTGCTAAGGCACATGGAAAATAAGGAAGTGATCAGTGACAGACAACATGGTTTTCACTAAGGGTTTTCACTAATTTTCACTAATTTTGTTGCCTTCTATGATGGCATTACAGCCTTAGTGGATAAGGGGAGAGCAACTGACGCTATCTACCTGGATTTGTGCAAAGCATTCTACAGTGCCATTTAGAGAAATCCTTGTCTCTAAATTGGAGAGACGTATTTGATGGATGAACCACTCAGTGGATAAGGAATTGGCTGGATGGCCACACTCAAAGAGTTGCAGTCAGCAGCTTGATGTCCAAGTGATGACCAGTGATGAGTGATGCTCCACAGGGAACTGGTGCTGGTACTGATGCTGTTTAACATCTTTGTTGGTGACAAAGAGGGATTAAGTGCACACTCAGCAAGATTGCTGTGATGCTGCAACCCTCCCACACCACCTTAGGCCACCTGGTGCTTGGTGCAATTTACATCCTGCCTGGGTCACATAATAACCCAACATAAACCAGGAAAGAATGTGAAAGATAATGGAGCAGAATGTTATGGCGAGCCTTTAACACTTGGGCCACATTGCAACCTGGGCCGCGTAGCAATTCAACATATAATAGGGCAGAATGTGAAGGGCAACAGACCAGAGCATTAAGGCAACCTCTTAGGGCACCTGGTTTCCATCTCCCCTATTGTTTCGAATTGATATAATTGTCTGCAAAAGTCTATAATTGATCACCCCTCACAGTACCTGGATCACGGTTCAAAGATGAGGGGGTGATACCAGAACCTTAAGATGTAGTAAGTTTTGGGCTTGTGCAACTGGTGGAAAGCGCCAGAATATCCTATTGTCCGAGTTGGGCCAGAATGCAAAAATATCTGATGAAAGTCAATTATCTCTGACCCTATAAATAGTGACTCTAGTGAGACTCTTTGAGTTCTCCTGAATCACAGCAGGCTGTGACCAGCATCTCCTCTGAGCTGGGACACCCCTCAGCTAAATACCCTAAGGGTTAAAGGCCCAGGGCAAGTCAATCTTCTTGAGTGTCAATTATCAACCACTCATACATATATATTGATTTAAGAAAAGGGACACCTGTCAGCTTGCTGGAGTCACCTGCTGCTTAGAGACCCTGATCCTAGCAGTTAAAAACTCAGGTGGTGTGTGCATGCAACTCCTTGAATGATGTGTGTTTATATGTTTTGGTATTTATACAAATATATTGATTTTGTTAGTGTGAATCTTGTATTTTTTGAATCTGTAATTAAGTCGCTGTTCAATGATTTTGTTAAATCACCTTGTAAATCCTTAAACTGGTTAATGATTAAGTGCTGCTAAAATTAACCTTTTGATTTACCTCAAACTATTAATAAATATTGAATTGCTGCTAAATCTTAACCAGGTTAAATATTTCCATCCATGACAGTTGCTGATGACACCAAGCTTTGTGGTGTCATCAACATGCACGCTGGAGGGCAGGGATGCCATCCAGACAGACCTGGACAGGCTTGAGAGGTGGGTCAGTGCAGGCCTTTTGAAGTTCAACAAGGTCAAGTGCAAGATTCTGCACTTGGGTAGTGGCAATCCCAAACACAAATACAAGCTGGGTAGGGAATGGATTGAGAGCAGTCCTGAGGAGAAGGACTTAGGGGTGTTGGTTGATAAGAAGCTCAACAGGATCCAGCAATGTGCTCTCACAGCTCACAAAGCCAACAGGCTGAGAGAGTTGGCATAGTTCAGCCTGGAGAAGAGAGGACCTTATAGTAACCTTCCATTACCTCAAGAAGGCCTACAGGAACGATGAAAAGGGACTCTTTATCAGCAAGTGTAGTGACAGGACAAGGGGTAACAGTTTTAAACTGAAAGAAGGAGGATACAGGTTAGATATTAGGAAGAAATTCTTTCCTGTGAGGGTGGTGAGGCACTGGAACAAGTTGTGGATGCCCCATCCCTGGAGGTGTTCAAGGCCAGGCTGGATGGGGTTTTAAGCAACCTGGTCTGGGGGGGAGGTGTCCCTGCCCATGACAGGTGGGTTGGAACTTGATGATCTTTAAGGTCCCTTCCAACATGAACCATTCTATGATTCTGTGATGTACATTTCAGACATTAATAAGGAAATACTGTAGAATCATACAACCATAGAACAATTCAGCTGGAAAGATCTCAAGAGGTGTCTAATTCAAACTCCTGCTCCTAGCAGGCCCAGCTTGGAGGTCAAACAGACAGTTCTGGGTTTTGTCCAGTTGAACTTTGAACATCTCTAAGGATAGAGACTTTGTATCATATCAGAGGAGCCTGTTTCACCGCTTGAATGTAAAAAAAAGCTTTTCCTTATACCTATCTGCAGATGGAACTGGTTCTCCTGCTCTGCACCACTGTGAAGAGCCTGACTCCATTTTTTGGTAACCTAATCTTACGTATGTATTTTGGATGGTTGTCATTATACCTCCCCAAAACAGTATTTTCTCCAGGCTGAACAAGCCCAGTTCCTCAGCCTCTTCTCCAGGACAAGTGCTCCACCGTCCACCATTCTTGTGGCACTTTCTTAAAACTGCTCCAGGTTATTGATAAATTCCCTCTACAGTGGTTCCCTAAATTAGACTCATAGGTATGATCTCATGAGTGCTGAGTAATCCCTTCCCTTGACCTGTTGGCTCTGCTCCTGTTAATACAGCCATTGATGCTGTTGGCAATCCCTGCTGCCAGGGTGCACTGTTGGCTCACGTTCATCTTGCAGCTCCTGCAGAGGACCCTCAGGGCCTTTTCTGCAGAGCTGCTCACCAACTCATCTATCCCCAGCCTGTACTTCTGCAGGGGGTTAGTCCATCCTTACCAAAGGATTTCTGCATTTGTCAATGCTGAATTCCTGAAGTTCCCATCACCCATTCTTCCAGTCTCTCTAGGCGTTTCTGAATGCCAGCCCTGCACATAATCTTATCAGCTGCTTTCACAGTGCATTCTTATCTTCCAAGTTGACTAGAATTCACTCCATGGTCCTTCAAGTCACTCGAAAAGATATTAAATCTGACAGGCTCCAGTATAAATTCTGTCAACAGCCTCCAAATAGAAGCTGACTCCATTATTAATTCCATTAAACTGATTACATTAGTCCTTGAATGTAAAACGACTATACATTAATGGTCTTAGTATTCATATTAAAATTAATTAATTTCAGGGGACCCAAGAAAGATCAGTAGATCTAGATCCAGAGCAGCATCTGGTATATGCCAGATCTATGCAAATGAGTTGGATTCACAGAGCATGTAAGTTTATACCATAAAGGTACCTGTATACAGCCAAGCCTTCTAACAAATTTTAATTTTGAAGATTAGATTTTTTAATCTCCATTGTTATTTGGTAGTTTCATGAAGCTGTCTTGGAGCAGTATTTTTAAGGAACACCATCTATTACTCCTCGGTAGTTGTTAGAAACTCCTTTGATAAAAATTAATTCTGCCCTAAGTTCTCTTTTTAGTGTCATTATTTTTCTCTGTTGATAGCTAGCTTATTTAATTGAGATTTTAAGTGTTATATATCAATATGTTAACTAGAAAACACTTCACTTATCCTTCATAAAAGGACTTACTCCCATTCATCTTGCTCACTTTATCTTTCAGCATTCCAATCAATTTCTATACTTATTTTAAATCATCATTTGTCAATTACTAGATGTAACTAGTCCTGGAAGACATTTTTCAGTATCAACTCTTTTTTCCCTTTATTTCTACTTTAAAACAACAACAACAATAAAAAAAGAGACTTTGATATACCATGAGGTAATATTGCTAATATATTTATTTTATCTTCTTACATTGTCTTATATCTACAATATACTGCAGAGTTGCAGTATTAGCATATCACCATCAATATAATCTAGTTTGTCTGTGGAGTTCCACAAAGCTATGTATTTTAAAAGAAAGTAATAATAATTCTAAGACAAGGAAAACCAATAAATAAATCTAAATTTGTCCATGTTGTTGAAACAAAGACCAACAGTAAACATTTTATTTTCTCCAATAAATACAAATTTTTTTTATTTTTCTCCAGTCATTCATCTTTCTTCATTTATTTCCTTCCTTTCTTGCACTCCTAGGTTTTCATACCTAATTGAACCTTTGATTATAGATAGTGGCTCATACAAGTTGTACTATGTCTATAGCAATATATAGACAGACTAGATTTCACACTTTTATAAGAATCCAAAATAACATACATTATGAAATTTCTCCAAATTTTTATCAAATTTGCAGTGCAGTAATTACAGTTAAAATCTGGAAAGGTTCTCTTTGATTGCTTATGTATGCATTTTATGTCTATCTGATCCCTAGACTCAATACTCCAGTGCAAGCCTATAAATTATTTAACTCCCTATTAGTTTTGGAGCTATTCACTGGGTTGAGGGATTGATTTGTTTTGGTTTTGTGCTCTATAGTTGCCTCTGTTTTCTTCTTGTAACATTGGATGAAGCTATGCACAATCCCACTTACATGACAGGGTGAAAACTCAAGTTGTATTTCCCCATCCAGTAGGCAACCGAATTCTGTCTTTTTAGCAGTCTAGCTAAAGACATTGAAGTCTTCATACCTGCTCATATCCAATAGACATTTACGTCTTGCTTAGTTGGCTTTTCTTTCTTGTTATAATAAAATGATAAAGTTGTATTTATAGATAGTGAAGTAAACTACTAGACCTTGAATGTCAAAAAGAAATAGATTTTTTTTTCTTTTTTCTTTTTACTCTACTTTTCTAGTTTACTTACTTCTCTGAAATCAAATGATTTGGCATGCCACTTTCTAAATTTGTCACAGTCTAAGTGACAAAATTGTATGGTCTAGATCCTAGTAGGTTACTTTTTAGGTCATGTTCATCAATTATTCACCAGCTTCACTAATCACAACTATGTTAGCACCGTCATTATGACAAAGTGCATACTCTTTTCTTTTCTTTATTGAATTAAAGCTGGTAAAAGATAAACCTCAGAGATTTCAAGGTACATTGTACTTATTCTGCTTTAGGTGTTCATTCAATACACAATCATATCTCTTATAGATGTTAAATCCATGACTGATATTAATTTTTTTCTATTTTATGTTGCCATAATTTTACAATGGTTTGACATAGTCATTAATCAGTTTTATGTGCTCTTTTCAAGGTAAGAAGGCTGCAGGTTTTATCTTTTGTTTGGTTAGCACAGTTCTGGCCCAATACTTGGAGAAATTATATTGGGGCAGCCTTTAAATGATACATCTTTCGGATAATAATGTGTGTAATAATGTGTCTGTTACATGTACACCCATCCTAAAAGCCCTAACAAAGATAAGATCTGACAAAAGCCCGTGAAAACCTAACAAAGACCTGACAAAACCTTCCTGCCACAGCTTTTGTTATGCCCACATGGTAGTAGTGATTTCAGTTGAAAGCTGGAGAAGTTGGGGTCTTCCACCAATGGGAGGGCTACATGACCATATATGACCACAGGTCAGATTTAAATTGGGTATAAACAGGGTTCCTCGAGTGTGTTATTATGAGTTGGTATCCCTCAGTCTTCAGTTAGAGTGGGTGGCTCTCCCTGTGGGTTGAGAGGCCTTCCATAGTTCCTCTTCTGTACAGATAGAGACACCGCATCTTATTTAGGTGAGTGATTATGCACATTTTGAGTCATTGACCATAAGTCTCAAGAATTCTTAAGGTGGTGGTATAGTGTTAGCTCCTGAGCATCATCCTGAATCTGTGGGTTGTTAATGTCTGTCGGAGTCTCAAAGCAGTTTTGGTTAAAGTAAAACTTTGATTTTGTTACCATCTTGTAAAAGTAAATCCCATTTTAGCTTGTTGGTCAGTTTGACTTGGTTGGTGAGGTTCAGTGACAACGTGTAATGCAGTTTATATGCATTTTGGACCTCAGATCTCACAATGTCCAGACCTCCATTTGTCTATTTTGTTTAACAAACATTATTAGTACCATTCCTGTGGATAAATACCATATCACCGTGTGAAGTCATCATATTCGCTACCCTCCAATCTTCAGGTAGCAAAAAAGTGCAAGGTAGGAGGGTACCCATAGCAATTCAACTATTTTAACTCTGAGCTTTAAAAAAAAAAACAAACAACTGTATGTGTAATATATGCAGTCCTGGGAGTCTGGTATCATTTGTTGTGTCTTTTTACACCATAATCTCTTCAGTAGTTACTTCAGGCAACCTGCCAACTACTACTCAAAAAAGTTTACTAAAGGTGTTTATTTGACATTGAACACCAAAATTAGAAATAAAAATTGCTTCTCTGTAGTGTGAGTGACACATCTAAGTACTACCTTTTTAACCTGGTCAACAGTTGGATCTACAGAATGTGTGACAGGTTTTTCGTACATGATGAATTATAAGGAATTATTAGTATGGTTTATTGCATTGGCTAGTTTCTTGAAAGAGTCAGTCTTCTTCTGGCCAAGTATCTGGTATCCCTATAATGCTAATTTAATCATTTAAGGATAGGTATTACCATTCTTCTATCCCTATCTATTCAGCAGATTTTCAGCTTTCTTAAAAATACACATTTCTGTACATTTCTTTTTGCTCTGTTTAATATCACTCATTTTGTTCTTAATTGCATATTTTAACAATGTTTTCTGATTTTTCTATTTGTTGAGGATATGAGGTTACTGAGTTTTCAACTCTTTCTTGTCAGAAATTATTTTACAGTAGTCATCTGAACCTTTCACTGTATCATGAAATTTATAATGGTTGACTGCTTTGAGTTTTCATTTACAGCAAGATCTGTAATTCAAAGTAAAATATAAATTTTTGGAAACAAACTTTCATCAAAGAATAATAGAATGGGCTGGGTTGGAAGGGACACTAAAGATCGTCAAGTTCCAACCCTCCTGCCATGGGCAGGGACACCTCCCACTAGACCAGGTTATTCAAAGTACCATCCAGCCTGAACCTGAACACTATGAGGGATGCAGTATCCACAACTTCTCTGGGCAACCTGTTTCAGTGCCTCACCACCATCACAGTATTTTTTCCTGATATCTAATCTAAATCTAAGCTTTTTCTGTTTAAAACTGCTACCCTTCATCCTATCACTACACTCCCTGATAATGTGTCCCTCCTCAGTTTTCCTTTATGCCCCCTTTAAATACTGTAAGGCTGCTATGAGCTCTCCCTGATGCCTTCTCTTCTCCAGGCTCAAAAATCCCAGCTCTCTCAGTTTGTCTTCATAAGAAAGGGGCTCCATCCCTCTGATCATCTTCATGGCCCTCCTCTGGACCCGTTCCAACAGGTCCATGTCCTTCTTATGCTGGGGGCCTGTCATGGTTTCAGCTGGGATAGAGTTGACTTTCTTACTGGCATGGTGCTATGTTTTGGATTTGGGATGGGAATAGTGTGATAGTGCGCTGGTGTTTTTGGCTGTTGCTAGGCAATCTAGGCCTTTTCTTCTCCTTACACCACCCACCAGCAAACAGGCTGGGAGTGCACAAAAATTTGGGAGGAGACACAGCTGGGTCAACTGCCTTTATATGTGCTCAACCTATCACGACATGCAATATTCTCAAAGTTTTTCTTCAGGAGACAGAACATGCACATGTAATGTGAATGGACATATAGTAATCTGAGGGGAGAAACAGGTCATATGAACAAACATGTATGAAACTCTGACCCATATGACCTGATTAACAGTACTTACAAAGAGAATGGAAAAGGTACAGGATCTCACATAATTTAGCTGGCTTGCAGCCACCTGCCTTCTTGTCTTTTGGGTGCACCTAAAAGAAAAAGGCAAAAGGAAGTGTAATGAGAGTTAAGTCACTAGTTCTGCCAAAGCATATCCGAGTAATGCACTAATAGCTGACGCCTCCTGAATTTAAAAATTAAATCTGCAATCAAGTAAAAATAATTTATATTCCTCATTTACCAAAGGGTTTGAAAGTGTAGGCTAATCTGAGAGAGTTATTGTGTTGATCCTGCAGAGTGTGGAAAACACAGCTACAAGTTTTCCCAAATAACATTCAGCTCAATAAAGTCATTAGAATATTTTAGTATCATGCTCTATCATTTTAAGCCATCCAGATTCCTTATAAGTTTTTTTAATTGCTCGTGCACATTTTGGGCAGCCATTGGTTCAAGAACCAAATAGGCTATTTGAGTATCTTAAAAAAGCAATAGAAGGTAATATAGAAAACATTATTTTTGTATTGCTTTGCATTTTTCAAAGAAACTAAGCATCACATTTACCTTGGTAAATGCATATGTATTCTACATAACCACTAGTCAAAATAACAAATATGATGCTTTTTTTCTTTAGGAAGGAATATCACAAGTACATCACATTTTACATGCTGTCATTCTACCTAATCCATGAAGGTAAATGACTGCTCACATTAATCCATGCTATTTATTCATTGAAGCAACTTGGAATCTCATTCAGCTTTCTTTACACCTTAAGCACTACTTACAAATGAAAGTGTTTTTTAGCATGAGATGAGACATGAGAATTAAAGAATACAAGCCTTCTTTAATTATTTTCTAAACAACTTTTTCTATAAAGGAGGGAAGGTAAGCATATTGAGTCACTTTGATATAGGTGTTTTCATATTTTGAATCTTGAAGAGAATGTCTGGGATTTTAGGTTAGGGGCAACTTTGTCTGCATTGACCTTGAGATGGTGTAATTCAGTATCCTGAGAGAAGAGAGCAGGGCAAAAAGCAAGATCACAACCCTGCACTTCAAAAGAGTAGACTTTTCCCAATTCAGAGCTTTGTTTTCAAGTATTAGGGAGCAGCAAGGATTGACTGCCCCACAAGGAGAGATGAGTCAGGAGCACTGTGTGATAAAAAGGCAGCAGTGGCAAGCAGTGATCTCACCAATGAGGACCCAGGATGTGGAATGGCAAGCCAGAATCAGGATCAAAGACAGAAAAAGTAGTCAGTGTCAGACATATTCTAGTCACCACCATCTAGGCAGTAGTGAGAAGGAAGATCCAAGGTGAAGCCAGAAAGCCAAGAGAGCGAGTCCTAGTCAGGGTCAGGTTGGGAGACATATAAGCCTGAGCACAGATACAGTTGTTGCACAGCTGTGATGTAGTGTTGGCAGGAGAGAGCACCACAGCCTCAGCTCAAAAGTGGTTCCAAAGGGAATGGAAGGGCAGGAACTTGCATTCTTCACAATGGCACTTTCCAACAAAGGACCTGACCTTGTACTCAACCAACTAAACTCTATAATTTAGTCAACTAAAAGGAGGATGTACCATAGCACTGACAGCAAAAATCACATAGGACATATACCGGTAGAGAAAGAGGTCCAGGACAACATTTTCAAGGAAGTCCTGATTTTGGCTGGGATAGGGTTAACTTTCACAAGAAGTGGGAGAGGGAACACAGCTAGGACAGTTGACCCAAGCTGGCCAAGGGGATATTCAATACTTTGTGACATCATTCTCATTATATAGCTGGGAGACCTTGTCAGGGGGTGGGAATCGCTGCTTGAGAGCAGGCTGGGCATCAGCTGGTGAGCAAATTGCACTGTGTATACTATTTTATCAGTATTGTTGTTGTTTTCCTCTTTCATTTGCTGTTCTGTTAGACTGTCTTTATCTCAACCACGAGTTTTGCCTTTTTCTTCCAATCTCCTCCACATCCCAGATGGGGGAGGAGGAGTGAGTGAGAGGCCATGTGGTTCTTTCTTGCAGGCTGGGGCTAAACCATGACAAAGGATCACCTCTTTCAAGTTCAGAAACAGTCCATCCAGATGAGCTGAAAGTCAAGCAACGGTGGCAAGATGCCTCTGTGAATGAAGAGAAAGCTCCTGACTAAATCTCAAATGTAAAAAGGAACCATATAAGATGTAGAAAAAAGGACAGATGGCCCAGGAGGAATAAAGAAACACTGTCCAAGCATGGAGGGGTGGGGTAAAACAAAACCCTTCTGGAGCTGAAGCTGTGGTGAGAGACATGAAGGACTACAAGACACACTTCTTCAGGTCCATCTGCAGCAAAAGGAAGAACTGGGAAAAATGTGGGCTAGCTGCTGAGTGGGGTAGGGCAATTGATGACAAAGGATACAGAAAAGGCCCAAGATACTCAATGTCTTCTTTGTCTCAGTCCTTAGTGGTGAGATTAGTTTCAGGAATCCCAGGCCCTGAAATCAGGAAACTTATGAGCAAGGAATACTTATCCTCAATGAAGAAAATTCACATTAGGAAACGTATAAATAAACTGGACATACACAAGTCCATGAAACCTAACAGGAGAGACATTCATGGGTGGTGGGAAAGCTTATTGATGTCATTGCGGCAACAGCATTTATTGCCTTTGAGAGGTGATGGTGAGTGGGGGAGGTTCCTGAGGTCTGGAAATGGGAAAGTGCCATTCCTATCTTCAAGAAAGGCAAGTATTAGGATCCAAGGAACCCTGGGATGATTGGGCTCACATTTCGAATGTGTGTAATCTATTGTAAATTTAGCATGCCTGCATTCAATACTGTATTCAGTTGTTTAGAAACTTAGTGCAGAATTTAAACTTTAAAGTTGGATGATTATACATCAAGGAGTTAGTAATCTGCATAAAAATTAACCCAAATAGCCACAAGTTTATACTGTTCACAGAATCACATGGGGTTGGAAGGGACCTCTGGAGATCATCTAGTCCAACTTCCCTGCCAGAGCAGGTCCACCTAGAGCAGGTTGCACAGAAACTTGTCCGGGAAAGTTTTGATTGTCTCCAGAGAAGGAGATTCCACCACCTCCCTGGCCAGCCTATTCCAGTGCTCTGCCACCCTCAAAGTAAAGTTCCTCCTCATGTTTAGGTGGAACTTCTTATATTCAAGTTTGTGCCCATCTCTCTTGTCCTGTCCCTGGGCACCACTGAAAAAAGACTGGCCCCATCCTCTTGACACTCATCCTTTAAGTATTTATAACCATTGATCAGATCCCTCCTCAGTCTTCTCTTCCCTAGACTAAACAGACCCAAGTCGCTCAGCCTCTCCTGGTAAGATACATGCTCCAGGCCCCTAATCATCTTGGTAGCCCTCTGCTGTACTGCTTTCCAGCAGTTCCCTGTTCTTGAACTGAGGAGCCCAGAACTGGACACAGTACTCCAGATGGAGCGTACTAGAGGGGGAGGATAACCTGTTCTACATGTACTGCATGGCCTTCAGCCCATTGTCTTCATTTGGGTTGAGATAGAGTATGTTTTATTTCTAGTCTGTTTTCACATTTTTTTATGAAAGGATTGTCAATAATACATACTGTTTTAGTTGTTGCTAAGTGATGTTTATACTAGTCAAGGACTTTTTTCAGCTTCCCATAGAAGCTGAGAAGGACTATAGACAGGAAAATAGAACAGCTTCACAGATTTTTGAAGAGTGAAGCTGGAACTGAAGTGGGCATCTTCTTTCTTCTCTACCTTCCCTCTCACCATTGATCATCTTATGTTCCTTGGCCTCCTTCCAAAATGGAAGGTGATCTTATCTATTCATGACATAGGTCATTTGGTTTTGGTGATCAGGACTTGTTCTGCTTTCACCAAGTGTCTTGCTTATTGTGGCCAACAGCCAAACATGCATCCTGCCTCTCGCTCACTTCCCTCTCATGTTGAATGGGAGGAAAATAGAAGAAAGATGAGAAGACTCATGGACTGAGATAATGACTATTTAATAGGAAAAAGAAAATGCAAAACTAAGAGAGGAATTAAATTACTACTTCCTACAGGCAGGCAGATGTCCAGCCACTTCCTGGAAAGCCTCAATACATGTAACTGTTGCCTGGGAAGACAAATGCGATGACCATGAATGTCTCCAACTTCCTCCTTCTTTCCCTGAGCTTTTTATTGCTGAGCACGGTGTTATATGGTATGGAATACCTCTTGGTCAGTTTGAGTCAGCTGTCCTGGGTGTGTACCCCCACAACCACTTATCCACTGCCATCATAGTTAGCGTGGGAGGTAGCAAAGAGAAACACTTGATGCTGTGCAAGCACTGTTTAGTAATAAACAAAACTTTGGTCCATTAGACACAAATGCAAAGCACAGCACCATACAGGCTGCTATGAAGAAAGTTAACTCTGTCCCAGCCACACCCAGTACACTTACGCTGCAGGTTTGTCCAGGTTCCGTTGGATGTTCCTCCTGCTCGTTCTACACATTGTGCTCTTACTGTGTATATATTGTCCTGTACCCACTTGTGCACATACACCAAAAGTCTCTATTTGTCTCCTCACAGTTACATATTAATTAAAGATTTAAGCTCAGCTTAAACTACTAATTGTATTCTGTAACAACATTACAAAATGCTTATACACACTGATCTGATACTCTTTTTAGTACCTTTTGGTTTCAGGAGAAGCAAAAATTCACAGTCTGCTTCTACTTCGGGGGTACAACAGGCTTCTGCTCTGGCTATAGGGTCTACAAAAATATTATGATAAATATGATAGAAGGAACTTCTACAAAGAATGTTCTGGGTATTATTAAATCAGATCATAAGCCCAAATTCAATTTGATTTCTGAAGTGTTTAAACTCCTATGGTCAACTGTGTTCTTAGGTAAGTATAGCAGCTTGGCAAGGGAGAAAGCCTGATCCTATCATTACTTCCCATAATGTTTTTTTTAATTGTTTTTTGGGTTTTTGGTTTGTTTTGTTTTGCTTTGTTTTTTTTTTGTTTTATTACTATTTTCAACAAAAATGCATGTGGGGGTATTAAACAAGTCAAACTTTTTGAAGACTATATGTTCATATATAGCAAACAGTTTAGACAATGAGTCATAATTCATGAATAGCTCTTTTTGACAATTCACAGAATCACAGAATCACCATGGTTGAAAGGGACCTCTGAGATCATAGAGTCCAACCTTAAAAAAAAAAACCAAAACCAACCAAACACACCACCAACAAAACAAAAAACACAAAACCCCACCACATCACACCAACCCACAAACCAATAATCTTGGGCATTACAGCATGCCCTGAAGAGCCATGTCTACACGTTTCTTAAATATCTCCAAGGATAGTGACTCCACCACCTCCCTGGGCAGGCTGTTCCAGTGCCTGACCACTCTCTCAGTAAAGTAATTCTTCCTAA
The DNA here is from genome assembly GCF_001431845.1 of Calidris pugnax. NCBI lineage: Eukaryota > Metazoa > Chordata > Aves > Charadriiformes > Scolopacidae > Calidris > Calidris pugnax. The sequence continues at coordinate 3,150,241 of NW_015094510.1, forward strand.
TATCTAATCTAAACCTCCCCTGCAGCAAGTTCAGACCATTTCCTCTGGTCCTGTCATTATTCCCTTGGGAGAAGAGGCCAACACCCACCTCTCTACAACCTCCTTTCAGGTAGTTGTAGAGGGCAATAAGGTCCCCCCTCAGTCTCCTCCAAACTAAACATGCCCAGTTCCCTCAGCCTCTCCTCACAGGACTTGTTCTCTAGACCCCTCACCAGCTTGGTGGTTTTCCTCTGGACACACTGCAGCACTTCAATGTCCTTCCTGTAGTGATGGGCCCAAAACTGAACACAGTACTCAAGGTGAGGCCTCACTAGCGCCACGTACAGGGTCACGATGGCTTCCCTACTCCTGCTGGCCCTGCTATTCCTGATACAGGCCAGGATGCTGTTGGCCTTCTTGGCCACCTGGGCACACTGCTGGCTCATGTTAAGCCGGCTGTCCACCAACCCCCTCAGGTCTTTTTCTGCTGGGAAGCTTTCCAGCCACTCTTCCCCAAGCCTGTAGCGTTGCTTGGGGTTGTTGGGACCAAAATGTAGGACCCAGCACTTGGCCTTATTGAACTTCATGCCGTTGGCCTTGGCCCATTGATCCAGTCTATCCAGGTCCCTCTGTATAGCCTTCTGACCTTCCATACACTACTCAAATGTATAAGCTTTTTCAAAGAATAAAAAATAGTTTTGTAATAAGATTTTGAGACTTCTAGCTAGGTAGAAGCTTTGGTAAAATATTGAAGAAATTTCACACTGATATTTCAAGATAAGTTATTTACCTATATCTAAGTTATAAAGACAATAATCTCATGGCTAATAAAGGTCACGTTTTGCATTACATATATTTAACGTCAAGTTAGTTTAGTGTAACCAAAAATTTTACTCCAGGAAAATGAAATTAATCATATTATATGGCAAAAAAATCTAAACTAACGGTATTTCAAAAGAAAGAATGTTATTTTAAAAAGGAACCTCATAGTGTTCTGTCAAGGTAAGATATGTATTTCTAACTTTACAGCAATGTCAGACATCAAAACCAGTCGTAAGGGAGAAACAGTTCGCTTCTGTGTTGAGTGAAATTTTGCATATATTTTAATTATTATTTAATTATATATTGTATTTGTGTAGAAAAGAACTGAGAAACTCTTTTAGAATGCCTGAATTATTCAACACTTACAGTCCTTTCTGATTTCATAGTCTATATCCAGCTTTCATAGTTGCCTCGATTATGTGGAAGCACTGAGTTTCTTTTCAGGAATCAAATTCTACTTCTATATTCTCATAAATTATTATTTGTTACTGATGACTGATTGCTGTTATTCATGCCTGAAACTAGTAAACTACTTCCAATGTATGTTTAACAACTGCTATGTCCTCCCTGGGAGATAAAGTTTTCAGAGACTTGTGTTCAAGAGATCCTCTGTGTAGAGCTACAGAATTTGGCCTAAAGTTCGGTTTTAGCACAGTAGTGATAATTTACAATGTAAATAACAAATATTTTTGGTCTTAACACCATGTCTACATGCATATTTAATTTGCAGCAGAAAATTACCAGCAGCAATTGGGTAATTCTTGGTACCTTACAGACCACACTTCTGCAGAAATCTGGTCAATACTGATGTTGCTCTATACAACTGAAGACTTAAATATTTTTTAAAAAATCAGACACATCTCCACCAGAAAGTGACATTGAAAATACAATATATATTCCTATTCCCATGTGTGCTTTAATACGAGCAGAAGAAAACCTGAAAGGAATTGGAGAAGGTATTTTCACCTTAATGGCTCAGTCTGTAAGCAAGCCTTAATTTTCTAGAATAACACTAATACAAACAAATAAATCATCAGGGGAAAGAGCTGTCAGCTATTGCAATTTAATCCTGCTCCAGGGAGCATTAACACTAACTTCTGTCAGGCCAAGACTCTGTGTTTACTAAGTAGTCTCCATAAGGGGATGGGAGTCACAGTGATTTTGTGACCCATATCACTTTGGACGAGAATACTCATTTCTGATTTGAATATATCAGTGTTCATTTAGTCAAATCAACCTAATTCACACATATTTACATGGAATTTATAACTTTCAAACAAAACTACTACTTCAGAATAGAAGATGAGAAAAATACAAGTGTATAAAATGCTATATAGTTGAAAGTAACACATTCAGAAAGTTCAAACTGATTACTTGAAATGGTAAAGTATAACAATATCAGGTTTATCAACAGTACAAATATATTTTCTTTTATGCAAAACTTAACTTTGATGAACTAATATAAATATATGAAGATAAGCATATCTAATCTGAAAGCATTTTGCAGATATGGGTGTTACGTATAAAAAAGCAGTGAACAGTTGATTGCTGGAGGGAGAGTATTAGTCACTGTATCATTCAGGGTGACTCTTCTGTTCTCTGATCCCATGGGTTGTTTTGTTGGGTTGGATTTTTGGGGTTGTTTTCTTAGTCAGAAAATTAGAAATTAATATGCAATGTCTTATGAATAAATGAAAGATCACAAATTTCCATAGTCATGGTCACAGTATTAGAAGTGAGCTTCAGATTAGTGAACTATGAAGAAATAATGTCACACACACTCTGCATCTTTTAGTTTAGTTTGGGTTTAGATATTTATATTGCTGAGCAACTCTGAGTCTGAAGTGGAAAAAAAATCACGCCCCCTCATTGTCCTTAATAATTATTTGTAGATGACCAATTATTATATCAACTTTGCTAAGTTTTATATGGAAAACGATCACCTGACAAAGACTAGTACTTGACATATAGGCTTTTATAAATTTTCTCATTATCTTGGGTTCAGATATTGTAACAAATGTATCAGGTTTGCCAGCCTTTGCATATTTTCATTACATATACAACAGTGCAATAGATCATAACATAATGTGTTTCATTTATATTTAGCTTATGTCTGTGTTGACTCACAAATCACATTTCTGAGAACGAAAATGAAGGACATTTATTTTAAAAATCTATATATCATGATGTTAAGAAAAACACTGGACATAATTGGATGGACACACTTCCTTCTGTGTCACATAAGACATATAATTCTATTTCTTATTGAGGCAAGGTATTAATTTTCAGTGGCATCCAAGAGCTAAGGTATATCTCTTGATACTCAGAGTCCTCAAAATATAGGGGAGGGGGGGGAAGGAAAGAAAAAAAGGAAAAGAGAACATTTATAGCAGAAAAAAAATAAAATATTGACTGAATTTAGGCTAAGTTACAAAGAATATTTTCCTAGTATCTTGTCCTACTGAAACAGTAGCTTGAATCAATAGGCTCTTTACTAAGCCAGAATATTTTTTAGTTTCTTTTATTTTTATAGCAGTACCAGATTGTGCCATAAGTTACTTCTTCTTGGCACATCATTGCACGATTTCATTATAAGCAGAAGAAAAAATTGTCCAGAATGTTATTAAAACTTTAATCACCATTTCTGTGATATTCTCTTTCTGATAAAACAATAGTTGCTTTAGATAGTGCATTATTGTATTTTTTTCAGTATTATACATCATTTTCCTCCTATCAAAGTTCTATTCACTTACTGTTTATAACAATCTGGTGCTCGATACGGACCACCAGCACTGACATTTCAAGCAGAAGAAATTGAATATCTTATTCTTGGAGTTCAAAATTTTATTTTCCATCCAGGACTTTCCAACAGTGACATTTTTCTCCTAGACTTCAATTGCTTTTTGAAGAGACAGCATAAAACATATTTTCCTCTACATACTGCTGAATGCTAAAGCGCTGAAACCATCTTATTTCAAGAAATATAGGTCTCATTGTACAGTAACTAGCTTGCCAAGGTAGACAAAATAATACCAGTCTTGAAATGAAAAAGAAATATAACCCCAGCATTAAATAATAAACCTGTTAATGCTCTACATCTATCCTATGCATTTTATACTGATGGTAAGGATCCATGTGGGTATTCAGTGCTGCCTTATTAAATTACTAATGTATTTTCTAAATTTAATAATTCAGTAGCACAGATGAAACATTACCATAACACAATGAAAAGAGTTGTAGAGGAACCCTGATCATTTCCCTGAGTTCAGTAAGGATCACACAGTATTCACCGCTGCTCAGGGATGCTACCTTCTGTTTCCACAGACTCCCAAGGGAATGGAAAAGTACAGAAGATAAGGAAATATGTAACCCTTAATCCCAGTGGAAAACATAAGGAAATTGCTAAAGATTGGAAAGAAAATCTTCTCTATTCAGTAGACATAATTCGAAGAGTACCACTATTTGATAGGACAGCTAAGCCAGAAAGAGTAGTATGGGGCCTAGAAGTCTGAGTATTTCCTGTTCTGTGTCATAACTGCCGTTTTCATTATGTGTCTGAGGATATCTTCAAAGTAAAATTCATAGTAAATGTGACAAAACCCCTATAAAAATGACTAGTAAATATTGCTCAACTCCAATGCTAGGTAGAAGATATCTGAAGGTATATTTGGATGCTTGTCCTGCTATAGTAGTATATCCAGCCCACTGTGCAGTTTGTGTTTTCCAAATACCATAGAATATGAGTCAAAGAAAATCCACCTTGTGTATTTCACAGGACATGTAGGCTGTTGTAGTTCACAGATTAGAGACAAAATACAGTAAAAGTTCTATACATTTTGAAGCATGTCTGGTTGTGTGTTCACATCTCCTTCTGTGTTTGTAACCAACCTTGGAGAGGGAATGTCTCACCTCAGTGGTTATTAGCATAGTCCAAACAGTAATGGAGTCTGACAACACATTAGAAACCAAGCCTATTTGAGGCAGTAAGAAGGATGAACACCACCACCATTCAGTGACTCACCTGATCACTGATAGAAAATACAGGATCATAAGTGACACTACAGCTTCAGCAAACCATCAGGGACACTTAGCATGCAGGTCATCCAACAGTAAAAGCCAATCATGCAAATGTTTTTTTGGATGTAGATAAGAGTTCCTTGGCTGTTCCTTGGATCCACCAATGGTAGTGCGATTTGAGTGAATCAGACCTTACATGGCAGAATTGTGCCCTACACATCACCTTGAATTACGTGGGTAGTACCTTGCCTACATGACGATGTTAGTCAAGGGGTAGTGTGTGAGGGAGCAGGGTATCAATTACCTTGGCCCTCCTGCGGATTCCTGTGCCTCTGTTCCTTTGCTCCTGCAATTATTTGCTAGCCTCCCTTAGTCTAAGTGAGGTGAGTTGATTAGGTTCTATTATTTAAACCGCTGAGGGTAACGTAGCTTGTTTCAACTCCACAAGGTTCAGTCAGTTCCATGCCTGCCCATCAAGTCTGCAGAAAAGATTATCATATATAATTGGGAGAGAGAAGGTACAGTAGCTAGGTAACCTCTCCAGTCCTATACAGCTGCAGCCAAAGATAATGTGTAAACAGCATTTATGAATTTTAGACAGATTATGGATATTTTCAAAGTATTCAGCACTGAGCAAAATTTTTGTTTCCAAAGCTGTAATTTTATAATGAACACAAAGAATTAGAATTGGACTTTCAGAGCTAGTAAAAAACAATTTGTTCTTATAAACCTCACCTCCAATATTTAGCATATTAACTGTGAGAAATGTCATTTGAAAGAATGAAATAGCTTACCTAAAGTTGCAGTCTTTGTGGACATATGTTCTTATCAAATTTATTTTGCTAGCAGTAGTCAAGAAAATGCCATTGGAATACAGAGAAATGTTAAACTACCTGAATAATTTGAACAGAATAAATTTAAATTAATGCAAAAAAAGAAGCCTTAAAAATTATGAGTAATGTCAAGATACCTAGAAGGGCTAAAGGGCGGTGATGAATTAAAATAGTTACAGAGCTGCATAGTGGAGTAGTTCTGAATTGTGCAGTTGACATTATTATTTAAAAATGTATTTTAAAAATTCACAAAAAACCCTGGGTTTTGATCATTTTAAGCCCAGATATTCTTTTCAAAAAACATAACAATATGAAACAATTACAACAAGAAGTCAGTTTTTAGGGCTAAAGACCACTCTTCAGAGGACATCATATCACCTAATTATAGGCTTTACTAGAAGTATGTAAGTTAATCTCTTTATCTTAGGCCCTTTTGAGGCCAATGGAGAAAGACATAGGTTATGCCATAAAGCCTATTAAAAACTATTAAAATTCCTTTTTTTTTGAATTTTTTCTTTCAATTCACCCTGGTAAATGCCAAATTATGTCTCCCAGTTACAGATCTGAAGCTATTCAGGAGACTGATTTGTGAGTGTATCTAACATTTCTCATCCTCACTGTCTTACCATAACTTCAGTGGTCCTGATTGGACTCTGGGTGGAAAACACAATAACTTCCATCAGTATGTGAGTCTGGATTTTCTTTTTTGAAACCAAGAAGTATGGGCTTGAGGTAGTCAGTGTCTTTTAGTGTGCTGTTGGGTCTTGTCTGACCACATACATAGACATCACTACTTCAGCAAAGACAACAGAAACTACGTTATTGTATTATGCATGACTTTCAAAACCCTTAAGCCAGCAGGGGTCCTGAGTGCAGATCAGAACAAAGGAAATACTGACAAGGAGATAAATATATTCCCAAAGATTTTCTTGTTCAATGTTGTTCAAATAGCCCCCAGTAGAAAGAATCCCACAGAGTTTCAGCAGAGTCAGTTTTCTTTTATGTTTGAATTTCAAAGTAACACAGGTGGCCCTGACAACTGAGAATATGTAATTTATACTTCTCTCAACCTGCCATGTGAAATCATCTCCACATCTAAATTTATTGCATACACTGAAAGAAGGTTTCCTAATTTCCACAAGTCAAGAGGCCTAGAATAACTGACACTAACAACTTAAAGGCAAGAAAAATGAATACCTACAGAAACTAAAATGCATGTTAATAAATAATTAAAAAAAAAAAAAAAGTCAAACTCAACATAAAAATACTTACTATTTTTTTCCCTTATAAAATCTATATTGTCACTTCTACCTGCTGAAGGGAAAGGAAACTATATATGCAGCAGCTTCTATTGTGATAAATTACTAAAAAAATAATTTTCACTATACCTTAAAGAATATCTAGTCCAAGATATAATTGGATGTAATGTAAAATAAAGGAAAAGAATGTGATATACTTAGAGCCAAACATTTCATGGAGCTAGTAAGAAATCTTCCTAATGCTAAAAATTTATAGTATATTCAGGATTATTTCCATTTTATATTACCTTTCTTATGATAAGGCTTTTCTATTTTGCTTATTGCAAGTGTTGACAGTTACATAAATACATATTATGAATTGTTTATTTTACAAAATCATAGAGTAGTTGAGGATGGCAGGGACCTCTAGAAACCCTCTGTTCCAAACCCCTGCTTAAGTAACATCAGCTAAAGCAATTTGCTCAGGGCTGTCTCCAGCTGGGATTTTAATACCTCCAAAGATGAAGACTCCACAGTCTCTCTGGGCAACCTATACCAGTGTTCTACCACAATCATTATAAAGGAGATTTTCTTTATGTTCAGGTGGAATTTCTTATATTTCACTTTGTGCCTGTTGTTTCTTGTACTTTCAATGACTACCACTGAGAAGAGTTTGGCTCTGTCTTCTTTACTCCTTCCCATCAAGTATTTATACACAGTGATAAGAACCTTTTGAACCTTCTCTTCCACAGGCTGAACTGTGCCAGCTTTCAGCTTCTCCTCCTATGACAGATACTCCAAATCATTAATCATCTCAGTGGCCCTTCACTGGACTCTCTCTAGTTGCACTGTATCTCTCTTGTACAGGGAAACAGAGGGCTGTACCCAGCACTCCAAAGGTGTGCTCTCCAGGGCTGAGTAGAGAGTAAGGTTCACCTCCCTCAAATTGCTGGCAATGCTCTTCCTAATGCTACCAAGGGTGCTCTTGGCCTTCTTTACTGAAAAGACCTGTTGCCGCCTTGTTTACTTTTGTCAACCAGGATTCCCACCTCCTTCTTTGCAGATCTGCTCTCCAGATGATTGGTCCTCAGACTGTAATGGTACATGGGATTATTCCTGCACAGATGAATGACACTGCATTTCCCTTTCTTGACATTCACAGGATTCCTCCCTGCCCATTTCTTTTACTTACAGAGGTGCCTCTAAATGTTAACACACCCAACTGATATATCAACCACTCCTTCCACTTTTGTTATCATCTGCAAACTTGCTGAGGGTGCATGACGCCCAATCATTATTTTTAGTAAAATATTTTTCATGCCCTATATTAACATTATTCATTCAAATAAGGAAAATTTTTACAGTAATAAACCCAGGCCTTGATGAACCATCTATACTCAGCAATGAAGGATAGTAAACTAAACTGATATTGCTGCAACTGAATTATTAACTTAGATTACGTACTAGTTTCCTGACTCATATGCCAGCACTGATATGCATACACACATGCCTGTGTGCATGTGCCCATGCTTACATGCACAAACAAGCAAATTATATATTTGTAATTTTTTCTAGGATACAGATATCCTTAACTTGCCTTGGCTTGTCTTCCCTTCATTAAACTCTTCCCATTCACCTGACTATACTAGACCCAGAACATCTTACAGGCTTTTTTTTGAAAATTAAGCAAAACAACAGAAGTTAAGCAACATAACAAATACAATGAGAAAAAAAATCCCAAAATATATTGATGAAAAAATCATTCTTTTGAATGTTGTAGCACTTGGGAATATGCACATCAACAGTGAGATTTTTCTCACAGATACTTAGACAGATGTGCAATGAGGTGAATTATAGCCTAGAACAGTGTTTTTTTTCCTAGAACTTCCTTTTTTTTGCTTTCATATTTCATATATCCTACTGGTGCTAACCAAGGTGTAAATCTTTGCAGTACTTATGAGGACTGTCTTTGGTGGATAGGTAGCATAATGTCTGCTTTACTGATAAAGCAACTCAGAAGGTGAGGGTCTTGCCTCAGGCCTCTGGATGACCTCGTTCAGTCAGATTTTAAACTCTGGGTATGGGAAGTTTAAAGGCGGCAAAAAAGTTATATTGTGTGTTCCAAGAAATTCCAGTTTGCCTATATTCTTCTTCTTCTGCTACAACCATTTCTCTGGTTTTTTTTTGCTATATGTGTATGTAGTGGACAATCCTATATTCCCAGTCTTTTTAGAACACAATTTGTAGCTAAAATGTCACAATCTAGCTTTTACTGTTTGTCTATGTATGAATTGAATCCCAAAACTTTGATATTTAGTGATGCTAGTCACACTTGGACTGAACTACAGACCTCAGAAGGTAAAAGCATGTATCATTGAAGGTTGAAAACAGAATCCTCTTGAGTTAAACCTATAATAGACTCACAGCCTCCACAGATTTATCACAGAAATTCAGATGTGCACACTGATCAGTGGACTATATTTAGAGATAAAATATGGGGTTAACACTACAGACTGAAACTACCTATTAACTCTAAATGCAGTTCTAAAATATAGAAATAAAAATAGATGAAATTATATATAATTTTAATCTTCAAGAAAAAATTGTTTTAGCCTTAATTATGGAACGTAATTTCAGTACTCAGGACAAGTAAGATGAAGTGTCATAAATAGATTCTGGTACCCTCCAGTTCTTTTGTTGTGTCCTTATCAGGGGAAAAGATTTGTTCCCTAGAAAGCAGGTGACTTCTATGGATATAGGTTCATTTATATACAGAAAATTTATAGCTATGCTTTTATCTAATAAAATCAATACTCACTAAAAATCACAAGAATCACGTACAACCTGCAGGATAATGCTTTCAATAGCCCCAAGGAAATAGTATGATGAAAGAACTTTCTCTAGTATGTACAAAGAAAATCTAATAAATAATATATCATATATTAACAAAGGTGATTTAGTGTCTTAGAATGAAGAAAAGTAAGAGTAGCATAAGGATTATTTATTTCAGACTAAAAAATATTACAGATTAAAGAACTAAAATAGTAGCTAATAATAGCTAATAATAAAATTTCCTCTGGATTTATGTATTCTATATAAGCATGAGATAAAATATCAACAAGGATAAAATCTTGCTGATATTTTCAATTTTAAGGAAAATATTTTCAAAATATTAACATGGAAGACTAGTGGTGCAAAGGGATGTTCATTGAAAAAAGATGACTAGGAAAATATTTGTGCTGTCTGCAACACAAACTCTGGCACAGGACTGTGCTTTCTTTAGTCAGCCTTTGGTAGTTTTCCTTTCCATGTTTGAGAACATGCTCCTGACCTTGCTGAGATAGCGTCGTATCATCAGGCAGGGAGAAAGTACTCTTCTCCTCGAGTACTTTCAGCCATTCCGGCACTAGCAGCACCAACTGTGTGGTCTTTTCCACAGTCACAGATAGGTCTCCAGACCAGGAGGACAGCCTTTGAGAGAGCGACTTGACAGAATTATTTTTTCCTCATGTCTAGTAATTTGTGGATTCTACTGATGAGAATCTTGAATAAATCTTATGAGACAAAAGAGTTCAAGCATTCTGTAACATACAACATTTATAGTCCAAATGCACAAAAGAGCTTCAAAATCTACATTACGAAGCCACCAGCAAGTCACATAAAATCAGGGAGTACTTTGCTGGCTTGAAAGTTTTTACTGACTCAGTAAAAATTGACACATAGTTCAGTTCCCAGTCCTAGCCAAAAAATTTTCTGCTCTGCTTTTTGAATAGACCTCCAAACACCTACAGCATTTTATGCCATTGTGACTAGGCTGCTATAAACAGGTTTGGGAATATCTGAAGCTTAATATTTCCTTAGCCCAAATCCCAGACGTAGCATATATCTTACAGGCTTCAGTGCCTGAATTCAGTCCTGGTGTTTGGGTTTGGTTTTTTGTTTTGGTTTTTTTTTTCATTTTCATATATATACATACATGTATGTATCCACACACCTATTCAGGATTTAAGAATCTCTTAAAGCTGCTTATAAACTAAGATTCTTACTTAGTTCTTCAATCAAATGTCAAGCATTCTTTCCAGAAGCAAGCAACTTGAGGGTAAAAATTCTTCCTGTATTTTTGGTCATGTGCTTTTTTCAAAAATCCATGCTTACATCTGTTCTATGCAATGAATATCTACAAGTAAGCTCTTTATAGTATTTATTAATGGGAGTGTATTGTTTAATGTTGTGTCCCAGCATCCATTACTTCTGAGGTAAAGATTAATCAAATGCAAAATGTTGTCCCTGTCTTCAGGTAACAGGAGAAAAAAACTAATTAGAATAGTGATTTAAATGAGCATATTAGACACACTCAACAGAAACATAGCAAAAGTTTATTAGCAATTTTTTTAGGTTGAAGTAGTAGGACTATTACAACTACATGTTGGATAAAGCAAGATGACCTAGAATTTTTACCATTTGACAGTTACTTTTAGAAAGCATGCACTTTTTGCTGGATCTTCTTGGCAGCAGTAGTGCCTGTGGATCCTCTACCAAGATCTATAAACGAGTAGCTCAAACTCCTTCCTCTAGGTTAAGTTCTTATTTCTACGTTTGAAATGCCTGTTTTTCAGACAGAGTGTAGTAATTGAGAGCATGAATAAGTTCCTTACTTAGAGAGAGAAAAAGGAAAAGAATTTAAAATACTATACACAAGATTTTTATTTTCTTTTTGTCTACAAGAAACTGAGTATCCCAAATTGGTACCATTATGTTATGTCTATAATAGCAACAAGACCTGAATACAGACTCTAGAAAGTATAAAGAATTTACCTTTCTTTTAAATTTTTAAGATGGTCTCTGACATGGTGGTGACGTTTATCAGCTGAGACTCTTTGAACAATGAAAAAGTCTAGCTTGGAAGGGAGCTTGAACTAGTGAGTCATTTCAGTAGATAGCAGGAGTAAGGCCATTCTGCTACCTGGGGAAAAGACTCCTTAATCATATGGATGCATGGTGTTCTGTGACACTTGCTCTCAGAGCACACAGTGGTCCTTAGACTATTCTATTTGCTAGTGTCAATATCACATAAGAGTTCATCTGTTCTAAACCATAATTTTCCAAGCATTAGAAGTTCAGCGTTTGGTTTTTTTTTAAATCCTTCTCATGTCAGACTCTGCTCTAGTTCTAGAAGTACTACTTTATGATACTTCTTTTTGAAGGGTACTTACCTTTTCTAATTTGTCTGCTGGTTTGCAGTAGGGAAGTAGTAGGGAAAACTATTCTCTGGCATAATTTTCTGCTCCCTATGCAGGATGTTCAGACTTCCAGATAAGAACTCAGCAGAAAGTAGGGTTTTCAGTGGGTAAAATTGCTTACCTCTAAAACAAGGCTTTTTGTCTTTTATTTTACAGTCATTATGATACAAGCTATTGGGAACAGAGTTCGTCTCACTTCACAGTTGCCATCTACATATAAGGTCATCCAGGCTCCTCTACAGTCAGCTGAGAAAGACAGATATCTCCATAACTAATTAATCAAAATCTTGGCGAGGAGGTTAAAGCTGTACTTCTACAGTCAAGGTTGTTCATCGCTCAAGTAGTTACTATGCCATTGATTATTCCAGCAATAACAAATTTCTGTTGTTTATGCAACCAGCACTTAAAACAAAGTAAAAAGACCAAAATTTTTCCATCAGTCTCATTACAGTTAATGTTAAAGAACATATGAAGAGTCATGTTTTTCTCTTCTCCTTTAAAGGGAGATAAGTGATTTCTGCTAGTTTATATCATATTACTGTAAAACTTCAATGCATCTCACATTTAAGTAATACTATTGTCTGTCTCCAAATTATGATTGCAGAAAGCCTTAGGCTTAGGGTTAAATAATTTGCCTAGACTTTGTTATGGATAATAATATTTATTTATTAGAAAGATATGATATTTTTAGATTCTTGTAATTTAAACCATAAAATGCCAGTAGAACAGTTACGCATGCTGTAGAATGCATAAATTGCAGATATCAACACAAGGATTGTTGTTTATTTTTGTATAACTCCTGACCAAATCATTACTGGGGCGTATTCTGTTATACACTTAAACAATAATTCTGTGGTTTTTGTACACTGTACCAATGCAATATTTCACTAGAAATGCAAACGCTTATCTGATCAATTTTAGACATTCACCATAAGACTAAAGAAATCTTTAGTCTTATGGTGATTGCCTGTTTCTCTCCATTGAGAGATTAAATGATTGGGTTTGATATATATGTGCTCCTTAGAGACATTTAAAATGTATGCTATCTATTTTCTGTTTTCTGGTGACATTTGCTTATTCTGTTTCTCTGCCATCAATAAGAAAATAATGTCTTGTCTCAGAATGTTTTATATTTTACACAGCCCTTTCACACTCACCGTTAGCATGAAAATAATTACTGCAATTTGCTGAAAGGTAAAATTGTCCATAAATTTCCTAAATTCTTGCTGGCAAGTTGTATATCCCTGCTTGTGACAAGTTTATTTGACTTTTCCATCCACCAGTGCATGGCCATCTATGCCATCTTTAACTTGAAAGTTTATACTGGAAGAAGCTGAGTACAGCCATGTATTTCACTTCCAACAATTCAGATGGAAACTCATGCTTTCTTTAAGGCTATGGCTGGCTATCAAAAACCCAAAACTTCTCTGAGGGATGGGTGAAGATTCAGTATTTTAAATTGTTTTTCAGATTCCTGCCTGATAAGGTTTTTTTCTTGTAGTTGTACTAATTCCCTGGAAACATACATCTTTTTCCTCAAGTTTGATATTTCTAAACACCTGAAGAATTCTTTTGCACTACTTTTTTCTTAGGACTTTTGTATAGAAACTTGAAAGTCTACAGAAAACATGAAGTAGCACAAGAAAATCCTGAGCATTTTTTTTTTTTTAATATAAAATAACTTACCCAGCGATTTCTCTGTGCAGCAATAGCACTTCAGTAGAGCTATGGAAACTACAACTTCACCAAAATAAGATTATGCTAGCTTCAAAGTTAATATTCTGAAACTATCTCAAAAAAAACCCCACAAAACCAACATCAAAAAACATAAGTGATGGAAATGGCATAATAACCTGCAATTTTAAGGAAAATAAACTGTAATTTTAAAGAAAATGGATAAATTTTACATTTTTTATCTAGGAATGAACATATTTATTGCTCAGAAAAAAAGTTAATGTTTGAGACTTGTCATACTAACATAACAGGAAAACTGAGGTATGTATGCATTGCGTAAAGAACACGGTATGGTACCTTGCATAGAATTGCAGAGATCTAAGAAATCCTTGTATTTTATTGTTATAAAAGCTTTACTTCACTGCTTCACAATCCATGAGGTTATTTTTAAACGTATATTTATTTCAAAGCTCAAATAGAACTGTACATCCTTGTGCATCTCAGCTGACCAGAAAGCATGTGATTGATTCATAATAGCCAAAGAACTGCAATGTTCCTTGCCCAGATGTTATTTATGGCCTATAAAAGGAAGTCAATGAAAAAACTAAGGAAACTTAAATTACCATGGGTGGAAATATTGTAATATCTGTGTTCACTAAGACAAATTTAATGCAGTCAGGAGAGATGTAGGGACATAGAACACCAGATTTCAGTGCTCTTGGAGCAAAATGGTCATTTTTTTTTAGGGTGAAGCATATGGTTTTAGAGCTAAGCCAGAGTTTTATACACATGTAGTTTAATAATATTAAAATAAAATTCCAAATGTTTCCCTGAATTGCTACTATTTTTCAAATTACTATAATAAAAATATATGTTAAAACTTTTTTTTCAATAGGTTTCCAAAAGCAAAGAAATTTTAAACCTGATTTGTGCTCAGCACAAGGGTGTTAAAGAATGTACCAAATAACTAGAAGTGATATAATTTAATAATTTAATTTACAGCCGTGTCAATTTTAAATTAACAGTGGGATGAATTATTTGTAGGTATCTACCTCTGTTTATTTTTAGTGTACAGTACAAGGTTGAGCTATCAGAGCTGAACTGGGTTGTTAGTACTGGTGTAATACTTTTATTGTCTGGTTGTTTTCTAGCATTGCAAGACAGGGATAGCCAAGAGATTGTTACAAAACAAGCCCAACAGCAAACCAACCTCCTTTTTTAATTAAGAATGGTAAAAAATATGAGAGCCAAGTACATCAGTAATTGGAACCAAAATCTTGAAAGCTCTTGAGCATTTGCATTAAGGTAATCATATGTGTGTTTGAAGGTATAGAAAACTCAGTTTTCAGTATTTTGTCATTATTTCCAGGAGTCAAAGCAAATGTTGAGAACCATTTATTTAAAAGGTAATTTATGAAAAAATTATAATTTATGGAATTAATGTATATTTAAATTTGTGCATGTGTGCATATGCGTGTTTGTGTGGATATAAATATGAACATATGTAACATTTCTTTAAATACCAGTTGTGGGGGAGTATCATGGTTTAGGTCAGGATGAACTAAAGATATTAATTACTACTTAACTGGATCTATGTCTCAGGCACCCCTGGGGGTCCTTCATGGGCAGGAGCCCCTGAAGGTAAAGTTATGCTGCCCCAAATTGGAGGTGGAGAATGGATAAATTTTATGAGGTGGGGAACATCTTCCAGATACATTGGTCTTTACTCATTGGTAGACTGCTTCAAGTTGTTGTTTGTTGACAGGTATGGTGAGTCAATGTGTAAATATTCGTGTACAAATTTAATTCTGATTTTTCTGCCATTTACATGTGGGTGGGGTTTTGTGGGTTTTTGTTTCTTTTTTTCATAACACCTTTCTAATTGTGTCTTACCTAACAGAAGCTGTGTCCCTAACAACTACTTCACAACATACCACAGTCCTCCAATATCAGCCTGATTACTCAAGTGATGTCAAGTTGGTAGGCCAAGACAGGGAGAAAGGCAAATGAGATTCTATCCTGGAATTCTTGTCCTTAGAAGCTCTAATGCTTCTGTCACCCTATACAGACTCACTTTGAAAAACGGTTTCCTTGAGAGAACATTGTGTATCCTCTTCCAGTCTTTAAGCCAGTGAGATCATCACTTTGCAAAGTTTATCATAGTGAGTGCAGCTCCTTGTAAAAGGTCATTGCCTCCATGTCCAGAGCAAATGAGATATTTCTTCTCTTTATTATATTACCTTCTATTATTTTTATAACACTGCAGCTGTAAGTCATTCATAGGATCATCGAATGATAGAATCGTCTGGGTTGGAAGGGACCTTAGAGATCATCTAGTTCAACCATCAACCTAACTCTGACAAAAAAATAAATAAGAAATAAGAAATAAAAATCACTAAACCATGTTCCTGAGGACCATGTCAACCCACCTTTTGAACACCTCCACGGGTGGTGCCTCAACCACTTCCCTGGGCAGCCTCTTCAAATGCCTGATAACCCTTTCGGTGAAGAAATGTTTCCTAACATCCAATCTAAACCTCCTCTGGTGCAACTTGAGGCCATTTCCCCTTGTTCTATCTCCTGTGACTTGGGAGACGAGACCAACCCCGGCCTCTCTACACACACCCCCCTTCAGGTAGTTATAGAGCACGATAAGGTCTCCCCTCAGTCTCCTCTTCTCCAGACTGAACAACCCCAGCTCTCTCAGCCACTCCTCCTAAGATTTAGTCTCCAGACCCCTCACCAGCTTCGTTGCCCTTCTCTGGACCTGCTCCAGCACCTCAATGTCTTTTTTGTGGTAAGGGGCCCAAAACTGGACACAGTACTCAAGGTGAGGCCTCACAAGTGCTGAGCACAGGGGGATGATCACCTCTCGGGTCCTACTCACCACACTGTTCCTGATACAGGCCAGGATGCTGTTGGTCTTCTTGGCCACCTGGGCACACTGCTGGCTCATGTTCAGCTGACAGTCGACCAACACCCCCAGGTCCTTTTCTGCTAGGCAGCTCTCCAGCCATTCTTCCCCAAACCTGTAGTGCTGCATGGGGTTGTTGTGACACAAGTACAGGACCTGGCACTTGGACTTATTGAAACTCATCCTGTTGGTCTCAGCCCATTGCCAGTCTGTCCAGATCCCTCTGCAAAGGCTCTCTACCCTCCAGCAGGTCAACACTGCCACCCACCTTGGTATGATGTATGAACTTACTGAGGGTGCACTCAATCCCCTCGTCCAGATCATTGATAAAGATGTTAAAGAGAATGGGTCCCAGTACAAAGCCCTGTGGGACACCACTTGTGACCGGCCACCAACTGGATTTGACTCCATTCACCACCACTCTCTGGGCCCAGCCCTCCAGCCAGTTTTTAACCCAGAGTCATTGATACTGAAGTTTTGAAAGTCAGGGTTTCAGACCAAAGTTGCCATTTCCTTTATGATCTGCAAGATCCTTTTGAGCTTTTTTACTCTTGTCCCACTTTTTATGTTCTAGTGAGCAACTTCTCTTTTTCTCATGTTCCTAGAAACTAACTTTGGGGGATTATTAGTTTTCACCAGAGGAGTTCACCATATTCTTTTTACAAGGGAAAAAAAGAAAAAGTCTGTCTTACCTGACAATATACAGAATTTTAGTCAGGTTAAATACTTAACATTGTATTCAGCTCTTTTAATGCACATTTGGCTTTGAATGGATGACTGTACCAAAGAGGGAAATAATGAAAATTATACCATGCCTATACGAGGCAGAACACAGAAGTAACACTTACAGCCCTGAAATCATAGACTCGTGAAGAAGACCTGCACTTTTAGACTTTCCTCATAAAGGCAATGTAGTACTCAAGGTTTGAGCATGTCAAAGTTTTACAGAAATGAAACCATTTCACCATCTTTGGTAGTTCTGTTGTCCACATTCTAAGAAGGACATAGGGAAAGGATGGAAAATAGTAACGTAAGAAGTGAAGGTATTGCCTTGTGAGGAAGTGCTATAAAGGCTGGTACTCACCAATTCAGAGAGTGGAAAATATGAAGAGAATTATGATGGAGGTTTACCAAATCATAAAGAGTCTTGATTAGCTGTTCACAAACAGAACTGAAAGCATTCTGTTAAAATACCAAGACTTTGATTTGAACAAATATGACAGAGTGCTGGACACAGTGGGAAATGCAGCTCTTCTGCAGCTTGCTGTCACAGGGCGCTACGGAAGCAGGCAGTATCAGAAATTTCAAAAAAATATGTCCAATGAATTAATGTACAGTGAGTCCATAAAGAATTGTAGAAAGCTTAGTCAGAGTCCTGATACATAAATCACACTGGAAGCATAAGGAAAATCTGTGGCAGAATCATTGCAGGGGTGTTTGGACTAAATGGCCTTTAGAGGACCTTTAAATTGCTCTACGATTCTATGATTCCTTGTGTTCTTCCACACACCTAGGAGTTTCCAATTCTTGATAGAAAATGCCTGTAATTCTTTTTAATAACTTAAAAAAAAAGAACAGTAAAGAAAATTGGCAGTTACAGACAATCCTAAATGTATCTGCTGCCTTTTATTTATATTCCAGATCAATTTAATTAGTAATTAAAGGAGTTTGTAGGTTTGTTTCCCTTTTTTTTAATAAATATACTACTTCTTCTCAATATGGGTCAAGACATCACCACAGGCAACAAAAGTTTCATAATAATAATGTCTTCCTGCTGTTAAATAAACAATGACAGAATCTAAAATGGAATTTAAACAGAAACCTCTGAGAGCTCCTTATCATCTGGCAACTAGTCCCCAATACCTACACCTGGAAAAAAAGTATGAGAATATGTCTTGAAGAAGTCTAGATTATAGTTCCAAAGTGATCAGAGAAGCCTGCTTTAAAAAAAAGAAAATAGTATTTGCCTTTATATTTTTCTATCTGGAAAATAATAATAACAAAAAAAAGTACATTCAAATTTATGAAACACAAATTTAAATTACATTAATCTTTAGTAAAAATTCTAAAAAAATTACTTCATTCCAGAAAACTCATATGAGTTTTAATATCAGTAGGTTATGACATGTAGCTATCTGAGTCTGTACTTACATTAAATCTTATAAATTATCTTCCAAAACTTGCATTCTTTTGCCCATTATCTTTCATTTTAAAGACCTTAGCACACTTGAACACCATGTTGAAAATTCTTTTTTTAACTTTGGATGAAAACATAGTATCATCATGTAACCAAAGCAGAGGCCTTTAATACCTGTGCCTAAATGTACAAATCATTATTTAATTACTACTAGCTATAACCTAAGAAGATTGGCAGGCAAGACAAAACAAAACAAAATAAAACAAAGCAAGAAAAGTAATATCAGAAGCAGGGAAGAACCCTCTTTTTTGAGAGGGACAATATCATAAACATCAGGGAAAGAAGAGCAGTCAGAAGGGTTCTGGTTTCTTTCCTCAACACTCTCAGGCCCAAATGGTCCCATGCAGACAACCAAGGAACATAGCAAACAAAATTGTATTATAATTATCTACATGGTATAGTATACTCACAAGCAGTGTAGAATACATGTTAAAGACTAATGGTTTTGTATGTGTCACAATGATGATGAATATTGTGTATGAACAGAGAATTTGCAAGAAATATCTTGTTAATGAATGTAATGACGTGGTTTTAAGGTTTGAATCTAGCCTGGTTTGTCAGTCTTTTAAATGCTCACATCAGAGTAATTCCCTGATCTATATCTCTGTCTCTACCTCTGTCTCTGTCTCTGTCTCTTTATCTCTCTATCCATCTCTCTGTCTCTCTATCTATCTATCTATCTATCTCTATATTTATCTCCATCTCTATGTTTACTTGCGATGATGGAGTAAGAATCTATGAAAATGGTGTATTCACATGTGTATATGTGAATCACTTATTAATGGCTACGTCTACATTAGCATTTTGTTTCAGATTGTGTTCTTTTAATTGAATTCCCATATAATCTCCATTTGCTTCATTTTCCTTTGGTTTTTGGGAGCTTTTAACCTCCACAGACTAGATTTTTTGAGAGCGAACTAAAGTACAAGGTGGGTACTATGTGTTGTAACACCCAGTGGGCCCATAAAGATGCCTATGGACAGCTTTAAACCACAAACATGCTGAGATATTTGGTCCAGGGAATGAAATGATCCTGATAGGAAGTACAAACCTGAACCTTGAATATAGGGTTTTGGCGCCAAACACTTTAATGCGCTCACCCTCTCTTATTCCAGTCTAATTCCTTACTTAAAGATATGTATAATATCTGCTTAAATTGTAAGGTAATATTGTGGTTTAACTCCAGCGGACCACAACAAGCAGTCAGGACATCAGTTAGCAACAGTTAAACGAACTATTGACATTCCTTTCATACTTAATCTGAAAACACAGCAGCTACTAGAAAGAAAATTCAATCTATCTCAGCTGAAACCAGAACAGATAATAATATGGAGGTTTATGTGCTAAAAGTAGATAATATGCCACCAGTCTTAATCATCTCCTGAAGTTCATTCATTCATTCATTCTACTTATATTTGGAATTGTTCAGCAAGCATACTTTCATTGTGATAGTCTACCTCTGAACTGCAAACCAATAATGCAGGTTATCCAGGGTGGATTTTCTCATTTGAGGTGGTCAGAAAGACTTGTTATCATTGCATACAGAGATGTAGAAAAATAATCCTGTGTTCACCAAAGCTACAATATGCAGCTAGGTTCTGCTACCCGGCACAAACCACAACAAATGAAGAATAAGCAGAGCTCTGGGTTAGAGATGTGCATTTTTAATGAAGATAGTACTAACCATTTCATCATCTAGGAAAGGGAGAGAGTAGATGGGATGTATTCATGAGGAAAAAAATGAGACTGATTCTTGGGGCTTGCCCTAGATAGTCCTACTATAGTGGGACAGAACAAAGATAAGTAAGTGCTGTGCGAATTCCTTATATGTCAGAGAATAGGTTTAAACAGAATTTTTTTGTTAGAAACCACACACTGGAATTTTCCATTGTATTTTAAGGGTCACGTATTTACCAATGCATAAAAGTACTGCTACAGTGATATGAATCAAATTCTATGTTGCTGTTCCCTGAAACTAAAATGCCATAGCAGTGAATATTTAATAAATCCTAGAAACATATCAGCATATACAAAACAGCACAGCATTTGGTCTTATATCTTTGCATCTGAGGGAGCAGATGTTATGGTCTGATGTATAAACAGCATAATGAGTTGCTTTGACTTAAAATAGTTCATTTTAAATTAGTGAATAGAATAGGACAGAATAAAGAGACTAGATATTCACGAAACATCTGCTATTTTTGTGTCATTCAGGTGACTCATATACCTGCATTTCCCCTGGGGATGCCAAGTTGTTAAAACCAGCTTCTACTACAAGATTGGTGCCAGGAGAAGATGTGCATAAATTTGACTTTAGCAAAAAGTGTCATTTCAGTGTATTTGGCTGAAACCATAATACAAGGTTACTTTCTATGTCTTTGCATTTTAATTTTTTTTAATTAACCCATTAACACTAGTATTCTAGACAAAATAACAACACTGGCTGTGTTTAATAATTCTCCATTCTTAGACAGATGAGCCTATTGGATAAGGTAAAGATATAATCCAGATTTTTGAGTTATACATAAATGGTTCACATACAGCCACATGTACGGTATTTGAATACCTGCCACTTCAGGCGTCCACACTGCAACCTGGTACATTCAGCTTTTTCCCAAATTTCCGTTCTGCATGATGTTAAAAGCTGACATAAAATTTTATGCAACAACCTGTGGCTGACTCAAAAATAATAAAGATAATGTCAGTGATTAATTTCTAGCTTTTATGAATTTGTCACCTCAATGTTTTCAAAGTGGCTTCTCTACCAGTAACCCAACCAGAGCTCTTCACACTGTCTTAGTTAAGAGAATAATAGCAATAGTTCTGCATTACAAAGTGTTTGTCCTTTATGCTTTAAATGATCATTTCAGTTTTTCCATTACAAGAGGAAAAATGTCTTCAGTTTTTACGTTTTCCTCTTTCACATTTTTCCCATCACGAATGATGAACTTAGCAAGCACATACATGGGACTAATGACATAATTTCATTGTCTGGCTGATTGATTTCTGAATATCTGAATATCTTCTAAAGCTAATTGAAATAATCATAAACTTTTACAAAGTTGCACAGAAATTAGTCCACTGAATGAAAACATACATCCTGAATATACATTTGTATAACTAGCACAGCACTGGTGATAAGTTAGCAAACTGTTTTTGTAGAGCCTTTTCCCTGAATCAGTCCTTAGCCCTTAAAGCTCTTAGAGAAAATAAAATGTTATTAATATATTTAAAATAATTTAATCTGTCAATAAAGCGAATAGAATTCCTTAGCTGCAGAAATGCACTTTAGTACAAAACTTACTTCAAAATTATAGCTCTTCATCAATCAAGAGTTTCCCGTTATTATTTATCAGATCTTCTTTCATGATAGACAGAAACATTACCAGAGAGGGACAGAGAATAACTTTCCAACTGCAGTGAAATCTTGGCTTCATTTAAGTGAATGACAACGTTCCCATTAATTTCAATAGGTTCAAGAAAAACCTTCCCTCAGTTTTGTTGGCATTGCACTGTTCTTAGTAGCTCAAGTGATACACAACAGAACTTACACACCCAGGCTAGATAATGAATCTTCTCAAACCAGTTCAAAAAGTTAAAAAAACAAAAAACAAACAAACAAAAAAAAGGAACTGTGTTTTGGTGAATCTCACTCATACAGAGAAGAAGGTTCATAGAACAGAAAACCAATATATAAAAAGTATGTAATATCATGATGCAGGAAGAGATATCTTGGTGACAGCGAAAGTAGTTTCACTGCAATCTCACCTACCGATCTGAGTTTCAACAGTGCAATTGTTAAAGCATAAGTAATAGAGATTTCAAAGGAGCCTCAGCCAAGAAATTCAAGAACCTTAAACACTATCCACACATTATTGACTAAAAATCAGCAATCTGATATTTCGTTGTGAACTATTTTTCTGACTATATTGAGAGTATTGGTGCTAATTTGTAAAAGTGATGAAGCAACATTTAAATTTCCCTATGCTAGGTGAAATTCTTTTAAATCTGAACGTTATTTGGAATGTAAAGACTTTTTAGGTTTTCAGCCAAGTAAAAAAAAAAAAAGAGAAAGAAAAAAAGAAAGAAACAAAAGAGACCAGTAAAGACAGATATGAACCAAGACACAGTGAGAAAGGCATTTCTAGCTTGACTCTAAGGAAAGGTGTGGGAAAAACTAATATTGTAAAAACATATCAAAAAGAGAAGCTTAGATCTTGACAAAAGAAATTATCTCATCTAGTTCAATCTATCCTGTGCTATCAGAAATAGGATTGTGTGAATATTACTGCTAAATATACCAAAGAAACACTTTATCCTTGTTTTTCCTAACAGTAAAAGCTGTCAGCAAGATAATTTTGGATAGCAATTTTGGTCCAGAAAAGTATCACGGTTTTAAAACCAACAGTATAAATTTACAAATACAGTGAAGTTTTCCCAATTAAGGTAATTTTCACATGATTTCTTTGTTTAAGCAAGTCAAATGAAAGCTCTCAAGACAGTACTCCTGTACAACCTTACTGATCTGCAGAGCAAAGCAGCTCTACATATAGATAGATTTTGCTGAGTAAATACAGTCTGCAATTGTTTTATTGCAGGTCATCTTTTAGAGAAAACATTTTAAAAAATTAACATCCTACAAAATAACAAAGATTCTTTTTTAAAGTCATAATATTTATGAAAAATAGTGGCAAACTATCATGAGTGTTACTATAAAAGCAAGGTTATTTTCAAAATTTAAAACATTATTAATAATAAGAAAAGGAAACTTACAACTTGTTCTGCTGCCCAGATCTGCATTGAAGGGGACAGGCAATTTCTTTCTCTTTTTGCAGGCTGCTGTCTCATGAAATGGTGTAGCTGTGGTTTTTAAGATGAAAGTTTTTGCCAATATTCCAGTGAAAGAGACTTTCTGAAGAAAGAAAAAGGTCGTAGCAACAATATTAGAAATAGATGTAGCCCTCCTACTACAGAAGCCCTCCTTCTACAGAAAACTGCAGAAGATTAGGAGAGGTCAACACCTAACAAAATGGCTAAGGCTGTACTTCATGTTTGTGGTTTTCTTTTTTTTTTTATTAGTGTAATATTTTGTGGACAGGAATATTACAAACTATCAGCCTATGGCAGTAGCTGGGGAAATGAGACTTCACTAATGTATTAAACTCTCATTAAGCACTCTTTGTATGAAAACTGCCCCACCTATCACTCTTGGCAGCTGTGGTTTGGAAGACCAGGAGTATAGACACTGTGTTTGCTAAATGCTTAAGTAATGCTATTAAATTAATGCTTGAATGCACCTGAAAAGAGGAATGAATCAGCTCTTCCATTTTTACTCTTTGTTTATAGCGATAAATGCACATATCTGGCAGGGCTGTAATATTGCCTTTCTAGTCCACTGAAGTGCTGAACAGTATACAGAAATGGAATAACTGCTTCATAATAGAAGCAAACCAAATTTTCCCAATGTAGTCTCTTTAGTCTACACATTACAGAACTTGAAAAACACATTTTCTATTTGTTAGTAACTTCCCAATGCCTTCAACTTTTTTAGAATCACCTTATCAAGGCACAAACAATTTATAGAATGGATGTTCCTGCTCACCTAGACTTCAATGTTCGTAGAATAAAAAGGGTATTTTGAAGTTATGGTGTTTTGGTACTGCTCACCTATCCAGAATCCAGTAAGTGTTGATTCCCTCAGAGAAGATTAGATTTTTAATTGACTTTTCACTTTTCATCTTATTCCGTTCTTCTTATAAAAGCAGACACTGAAGAACACTTTGGCAATAAATACTCTGATCATTTTATTCAGAGTAAATAGCATTTTATTATCAAGCAGTGATATTAAAGTTTGTGACTTGAACTATTTGTGACTTTGCCCAGAGAAGTTGTGGATGTCCCACCCCTCAAAGTGTTCAAGACCAGTCTGGATGGGACTTTTAGCAACCTGTTCTAGTGGGAGGTGTCCCTGCCCATGGCAGGGGGGTTGGAACTCGATGATCTTTAAGGTCCCTTCCAGCTCTAACCATTCTGATTCTACGATTCCATTCTCATGGTAGAAGTTTCTCTGGTTACTACTAATGGATGTGCAATGTCCGCTGCCTTTTAAAGAAAGAGACTTATTTATCTGGTTTAGTTCTGTTTGTTTTGACTATGTTTTTGAGACCTACAAATATCACATAGCGTAAACAATAATTTAAGTTCTTTTGTCCCTACACAAAAGAAATTCCAAAAAGCATAGAGGCAGTGGGAGGTTTCTGTGTCCACAACCCACAGACCAATGTCTGGTTAACTGATCTGCATTTGAATGTAGGTGAGTTTTCAAAGACATTTTCGGGATTTTAATGTCAGGAATATAATACTTAAAATTTTACCAAAGAAATTTAAATAATCTTTTTTTTTCTAGCAGGCTGAATTGATGAAGAATACCTTGTAATTTTATAGCTGATGTAACTTTAGGCTGTGGTGGGCCATAGATCTTTGGACTAAGTGCGTGAAGCAGTTGGATTTCAAATACTGAATCCTAAAGGAACACCTGCTTAAGATTCCCCAGTGCAATAAATTCTGCATTTTTACATATCCTAAGAATTATCCCTGCATGAAAATCTAGAAGCTAAAAAGAGAAACTAGGAAGAATGAAACCTAAATAACATGATGGGTCAGATACAGTGCTCTCAACTTCCTTTTCGACTATTTTTAATATTGTAGGCAACAAACCATACATCAATCCAGACAGTAGGATATCTGAATTCCTCCTTCATCTATTAGGAAAACATAGTCTCAGGGCTATCAGTTGTTCTCTATTAGGACATATTTCTTAATTCCATGGGTCTGAAAATCACATGACGGAAGTTATAAAGTCAGCAGGAGTACAATAAGGAGCTTGGCTATTAGTATACTTGTGGAAATGATAGCTTGACTTCCTGTTTATTTCATTTTAATTAATTTTATTTTTATCCAAAGAATATCCGAAGCTCAATTTATAAGAATTCTTGGAGGCAGCAAAATAGTGTTATTACTGCATTCTAGGTGAATATGCTACCCCATTTTTATTTCTATCCTCAGAATAATTTGCTGTATTGTAAATACAAACAATTGAAACAAGCTTTCTTGAAATTCTGACTCAGCTTCCAAATCACCAGAAAAGGATAAAAAAATTGTGGCTGCCTTTCCTTTGTGATCATCTGTAAGTAACTCTGAGCAAAATAAATTAAAATTATTGATCATTCATCTATTGATGGTGATCATTCCTCACAAAATGACAGAATATCTAGGCATCTACTGTAAGTTTCAGAAACCTTACATTGCAGATATGCAATTCTTTATTGGATCTTACATTAATGACTTCAGATAATTTAAATGTATATAATTCATCTGACTTTCAGAAATATGTTTATAATTTTCAAATCTTAACATATATAATACATTAATCCTTTTTCATTAACTTTTAAAAATCCCATCTTTCTCTTCTGACGTCGTGGCTTTCACTAATTGTTTGTGATTTTTTTTCCTGTAAAGCCTTTGCTTTATCATTAAACAGTCACTAGCTAGATGACTTAGTGCTACCAAAGTAAGCATTTCATGGTGACCCCTATCTTCTCACTTTCCTACATTTTCAGGCTCATCACAGTGAAAAAAAAGCAGAAAATGATTTCTCCAATTTATTATTGCATTTGTCTGGAGGCAATTTTCTGACTGAAATGACACAAAATCCACTGGGAAACAAGAGCTATGGACCTTATAAATATGCAGCCATCACTTCTCTGATCAAGCTTTTGACTGTGTTGCTATGACTGTCATAATAAACAGAAATGCTACAGGAGAAAAATAAAAAGGTTTTTGTTTTAAATTCCTTGGTGCATTCCCTAGCACCCACAAAATTGCTGTCTATTGTAGGCACCACAGGGTCTGAAAAATTATTACACACACAGTTGGCAGCTGCTGTCAGCTGAGACAGTAGGTGTCATTTACTACAGCATGTCAGAGTCAATATTTAAAAAATCATTAAAGCTGCCTATTCTTCAGTGTATTGTGTTAATGAGGATGATTTGGGAAATTGTTTTTCTTTTGCCACCTATCAGAATCTCCTGGTATACTCCAGCTTCCTCCTCTTTCCATTTACTATTGATCAAATAAAACACAGAAGAAATCTATTGGAGGAATGAGATAAAAATTGTTTGTCTGGACAGAATACAGCCAGTATTATCTTCTGCTGCCTGTAGGCTCATCATTAGTACATTTTCATGTATCCAATTACAATTTCTGTAAGCCAGGAGCCTCGGATTCTGCCAGCAATGAGCTGCAGCTGGCACATTTCTCCCTCCTCACCGAGTACAAGTGGGCTTTGCAGATAGACAGTATTACCATTCTGATTCGAGTTCACAGGAGTGTGATGTGGTAAAAAATCTGTCAGCCAGTCCAAAATAGCTGAAAGCACTTATTTGGCCTTTTGCGCTTCACTTTGCAATCTAACTGGACAAGACTACAGCTGACTATAGAAATATCTCTTATCTCATATGCTCTGTTAGGTGGCAGTAGATTAAACAGCAAACCCCAATCAATCTGGAAGCAGATACATACTTAGTATGAGCAGACAGCAGTGTGGAGTTTGGTAACTTGGGCTATTGCTTATTGCTCAGAAAGAACTATGTAGGAATTGACTCAGTTATAGAGAAGCAACATTTTGTTATTGTTGTTGTCTACATGATCTAAGAAGTGAGTGCGGATGGAGACCTGTTTCAGAGTGAATCTTAGGGCAGTACTATATATTCAATTTTCTACAGGCCAGTAAGAAGAAAAAGTTCCCACAGAGGTCCCAACATCAACAAGCAATATTGTAAGTTCAGCAAAATGTCTGAGTCACTGAGCAAAAAATTCACATGTGCAGACACAAGAGCTCCCTAACCCCTCAGAAGCTCACCTATACATAAATAATAATTCTGTTTCTAGATTGTGCAGGTGCTGAACTTCACAGACTGAAAAAGGGCAGCTGGGGCCTGATTTTCCAGCTGAAGGAATACTAGTTCCTTCTTTGTTTTCATTTGAAATTTTCTCCACAAAAAACTTAGGTATTTTTTTCCTCTCTGTTCATGTACCTTTTTTGAAACAGGAGTCTACTTCTATTCACAAAAGTGGAATTCGTAACTCTAAAAACAGCATTATAATTTCAGATTTGAGCAGCTCAGTCTACAGATTTGTATATTCAAGAGATTTACCCAAATAAGAAGCATAAATTATTTATTTTGTTTTTACCTGGTACCAAGGGTCAGACACTCATCTTTGTTTAGCTGATAGCTTTTTTGCCATCTCAGATCAATAGAAAAAAGTGAAAGGAGGGAAAAAAGTCTATGATTTTTATTCTTCACAAGCCTTCTTTGTGTGCGCTGACTATCAGCTGAACAAAGACACCAGCTATACTACGAATCGTAATATAGTCTGTAAAAGCGTAATTAGGAGCTGATAAAACAGAAAAGCCACAAGCCAAAGGGAACAAAGTGTTATCTGACTTGCATATTCAAATGTAAATATGCAAATTTTAAAAGTCCAACTCTATTCTACTATGAACCACCTTTTAGTCTCTGATCCTGGAATTATGGTAAACTTTGACAATCATATTTCTTCTGCTTCTAATTGCACCTTCCTATCCTTAAGTATAAAGATTGCCCTATCTTTTTCCCCCCTTTATATACTCTTAGTGTAGTAAAATATATTTTCTCTCTGTGTTTTCTGTCCAGTATATAGTCACTCTTCTACCATCTTATTTTGCTTGCTTTACATGTATTCCTGAATTCCTCACTCTCCCCCCACAAGAATATTTTCTTTTTTTCTTTTTCTTTTTCTTTTCTTTTCTTTTCTTTGGAATATTTTCTTTTTTTTTTTTGTTTTTCTTTTTCTTTTCTTTTCTTTTTTCTTCTTCTTCTTTCTCTTTCTTTTTCTCTTTCTCTTTCTCTTTCTCTTTCTCTTTCTCTTTCTCTTTCTCTTTCTCTTTCTCTTTTCCATTTTCTGTCTTAGTGAAAAGGAACTAAGAACAGTCAGGAAGCTGTAGTTCCAGTAGCATTGCCCAGCAGAGAGCTGGCAGTACCTTCACACTTTTTGGAGAGTTTTCCCTACCTTCCATGAATACAGTCAAGCATAAATACTTCAAATACTTCAGGTGGCTGGAGGGCACTTTTTCAGTTCATTAGAGGAGCAAAAGCTGAAGGAGAGATACTATCAGTTACAGAAAAATCCAAGTTAGCTCTTTCTTCCTCAGCTACTTTATTAAAGAACAAGAGCAACAAAAAAGAAAGATAAAAAAAAAAAAATATTCAGAAATGCCACTGCTGAGATTTGAAGGACTTATTGGATGCCTGGTTAGTTACCAGAGGCTTTCATTAATTTTTCTGACTCTCCCTGGCTGTATGTTCTGTCCTGTGATACAGCCAGCCTGTCCCAGTCCTATAGAGATCCAGTGGATGGGGTTTGGATCTGCAGCATATCATTAGAGGTGTAACATGAAAGACAGGTTAACTGAGAAACAGCAAATGATAATTACCAGTAGCATGCAAAGCAGCATTTTATGATTTTTTAAAAATATTTTGGCAAAATCTCAAGATTTCTATTAAATTAATATGATTTTAATGAAAAATTTAATTTAGACTTAAAAACAAAAGAAATCTCAAGGCAAGCTTTTAAAGTCATCTCTTTAAAAGAGATGTCACATTCTTTCCTATGATTTATTTGGCCAATTTTTAAGTTTCTTAAATTCTTGTTTTCCTTTTTTTGTTTATTATTTTGCCTTTTTTTTTTTTTTTTTGCAATAGAATTACCTAAACACTAGAGAGAACTAGGAAACATTAGTACTCCTCCAAAAGGAGACCTCATATTCTCTATATATTTTCTGTTCTTAGAGAAAACTGTGCTTACTGAGCTGAAATAAATGATGTTATTACAACATAAATACAATTGCGATGTAAAGTTCAAGCTGAATAATTTTCTTCTATTTATATATTCTGCTCTAACTAGTCACCTGTGGTTCAAAAAGGATTCCTCCAATTCCATTCGTCTTTCCGCAGACTACCATTTTGCTGTTCATAACTCCAAAACATCCTGGATTGGTCGGCAAGCAAATGCTATTAAATGACCAAAGAGCCTTAGGATTTTTTTTTTCCCTTGGCCATTCAGTCAACTTCCTTCTCTTCGCAGGCTCTACTGGTGTTTTTCTTGGTATGCTATCTGTTTTTGTGACACTTCAGTAGTTTATCTGCCTGAACTGAATTTCCAATAGGGCATTTTAATATATTTTTTTCTGTAGAGTCTTTTATTCCAGTAATGATAACAGCACCAATAAAGACCAAGTGTATGAGTATAATGGGAACATTATACAAAAGAACTTTTTATTCTTACATTCACCCGGTCTTGATTTAATCAGATTTCTACCCTTTCTTACTATCTTTTGATTAAAACAAAAACTTCCTATAAGGTCTAGAATTTAAATTTTGTTCTGGGTTTAAAGACAAAGTGCCCAATTTAAACTTTTAGCCATATTCATTCCCCAAACATGTTTTCTTAAGTAATATCCTAACAGGTTCCCTTATCTTTTATTAATAATGTTTCTTATAAAATGATGGTTTCTTGTCAGTCTGTTGACTGTTCCCGATCACTTTAAAAGTCTGTTTTAACAGTCCTTTTCATTCTTAGTCATTAGATTTATCTGACAGCCTAAAATTTAAGACTCAGTCCAGGAAAGGATCTAGACAGTTGATTTCAAAATGCTTAATATTAAGAGGTACCTAAAGCAAATACTCTAAAGCAGTGTGTTTGGATGCACGATTCCTTAGATAATTAGGTAGCTTAGGGAAAAAAAAAATAAACCAACAAAGAAAAACAACCCCCCCAAACTTTTCTTCCTTTAGTGGTTGAAGCAGACAACAATCCTAGCAGGGATCAAACTAGACTAGTTGTGTGTGAAAGTTTGCACCAACAACTGGAGTGGGGCTGTGGTATAGGGGTTCCTATATCTAGGCACCAGCAACTGGGGACGCTGGGATCCAAGGGCAGCTACTGGGCAGGCCATCTGATACCAGGTGCTGGAGAGATTCTCACTAGTGAACTTCTATCCTCTCAGTCAGAGCCCATTGGTGCTGTTTTTGTTTCTGTAAGTGCTCTGAATGTCTGCCTGTGATCTGTGCAATTGGCCATGTATATACATATACGTGTTGTATGTGTGCACCCTATGTGTATGCAAGCCTGATGGGAATACATCTTTTGCCTCACTACTGATTGCACCTGGAGGCACGGAGCTGCAACCTTTTGGCTCAGGTAAGATATATTTTCCTCTAACAGTGAGTACTGTCACCAGCCAGCAAGGGCTGGCCAACATCAATGTGAAACCATGCTTGAAAATCATTGAGAAGTCGTGAAGTTTGGAGGATGTTGCTGAGCCCTGAAGAAAGGAAATGTCACTCTGTTCTTTAAGAAGGGCAAGAAAGAGGATTTGAGGAACTAAACTCTGTTCACCATCACTGTCATGCTTGGGAACCTTACAGAGCAAATAATTCTGGAAAACATATGAAGGACAGGAAGATGACTTGGAAGAGCAAGAACGGATTTACAAAGGGGAAGTCATTCCTTGTCCTGATAGACTTCTCTAAAGAGGTGATTGGTGTCGCTGATAAGAAGAGAGCAGTGGATGCTGTTTCTCTGCACTTTAGGAAGATTTTTGACACTGTGTCTTATAACATCCTCATAAACAAATTGCTCATGTGTGGACTAGGTAAGTGGACAGTGAGGTAGACTGAAAATTGGTTGAACCACTGGGCTCAGAGAGCTACGAGTAGCACAAACTTCAGCTGGAGGGAAGTATCCAGTGGTGTAACACAGGGACTGATACTGGGGTCAGCACTGTTTAACTTTTTCATTGATGACACAGATGAGGGATAGACTACACCCTCAAGAAGTCTTCAGATGAGAGAAAAGTGTGGGCGTGGTTGGTATGCCAGATGACTGTAGTGTCATTTAGAGGAACTGAGAAGTTGGAAATAAGATGCTATTGCACTTCCTATCACAGCAAAGAGAGAGAAAATAAGATATATGGATTGAGATAAGGAGAGGGAGATCACTCACCGATTACGGTCATAGGCAAAACAGACACAACTTGCAGAAGATTAGTTTAATTTATTGCCAATTAATAACAGAGTAGGATAGTGAGAAATAAAAACAAAGCTAAGAACACCTTCCCCCCAGCTCCCTTCTTCCCTGAAAACCTGCTTCAGCATGGGCTGCGCTCCACAAGCCATGTTCTGGCCAGGAGCCTGATCCAGCATGGACTTCCCACAGGCTGCAGCTTCCTTCAAGGCACACCTGCAGCAGCTTGGTTGCCTCTATGGCTGCAGGGTGGATACCTGCTCCAACATGGTCCTCCATAGGCTGCACCTGCACCCAGTATGCAAATGGCAGCGGGAGAGATAAACTAGGTAAAAAATCCAACTGACTATGCAATGTCAAATAAGGCTTAAAATTAAGTGTCAAATCTGAATTTTGGACTTGGCTTATTAAATATAGTTTAAATTTCTGCTCCTCGCACCTAGATAGCTGTAGGGATCTCTTAACCCTCATCTAACTTACCGCTAATATGTGGTGTAGAGAAAACAGTGTGAATGTAGATAGAAATAGAGTGTGGCCATTCACTTGCGTTATTAGGCTTTAGGACTACAGCAATGCCAAAAGTGGATTACTCATTAAAAAAAAAAAAAAAGGTTTTTTTTTTCTAAGTTTAACTACATAATTTTCAGTTCTATTAATTCTTTTTGCCAGTCACCTATCTTACAAAGCCGTGTAGACTTCAAGCTGTCATGCTGTTTTCAACTGCTATGTCGAATATGGCTTCCCAGGAGACAGAAGCTCATTCCTATCTGTGAATCAGGAGTGTCTGTGAAGATGAGTACTAAGAACATAAGCTAGTAGTTGTGGCTTTTCAGATTCTCTGCTGTCAGACTTTTCTTAACTAAAACTTTGCATAGATTTGAATGTTTCCCTGGCAGCTGAGAGGTTCTAAATATAAGAATCTGATTTTGACAGACAGACATGAAATAAATAAGTCTAGGATTATTTAAAGTTCTGCTGTTTTATCTTTATAAGATAACACTTTGACATATTACTCACATGTACTGAAACTTTTAATTTGGAACACAACAATTTTGTTTATATTGGTAAAAAAAGTGACACAGACCAATCTCTGACCCCAAGAACAGATGGCATAGAATCATAGAATGGTTAGAGTTGGAAGGGACCTTAAAGATCATCAAGTTCAAACCTCCCTGTCATGGGTAGGGACACCACCCAGGAGATCAGGTTGCTCAGAGCCCCATCCCGCTTGGCCTTGATCATCTCTAGGGAAGGGGCATCCACAACTTCTCTGGGCAACCTGTTCTAGTGTCTCACCACCCTCACAGTAAAGAATTTATTTCTAGTATCTAATCTAAATCTCCTCTCTTTCAATTTAACCATGTCCCCTCAACCTATCACTATACTCCCTGATAATGGGTCCTTTCTCATCTCTCCTGTAAGGTACCACCTTTAGGTACTGGAAAGCTGCTATAAAGTCTCCCCAAAGCCTTCTCTTCTCCAGGCTGAACAACCCAAACTCTCTCAGCCTGTCTGCATAGGAGAGGTGCTCCAGCCCTCTGATCATCTTCATGGCTCTCCGCTGGACTCGTTCCAACAGGTCCATGTTTTTCTTGTGTTGAGGACTCCAAAACTAACACAGTATGCCAGGTGGGATATCACAAGAGCAGAGTAAAGGGGCAGAATCACCTCCCTCGACCTGCTGACCACACTTCTTTTGATGCAACCCAGGATGCAATTGTTTTTCTGGACTGCCAGCACAGATTGCCAACTCATGTTGAGCTTCTTATCCACAAACACTCCCAAGTCCTTCTCCTCAGGGCTGCTTTCATGTCATTCTCCACCCAATCTGTATTTGTGCCTGGGATTGCCATGTCCCAGGTGCAGGACCTTGTACTTGGCTTGGTGAGGTTCACATGGCCCACCTCTCAAGCCTGTCAAGATCCCTCTGGATGGCATCCCTTCCCTCCAGTGTGTTGACCATGCCACATAGTTTGGTGTCATCAGAAAACTTGCTGAGGGTGCACTCTATCCCACTGTCCATGTTGTTGACAGCATTGGTCCCAGTACTGACCCCTAAGTGGCTGCATGTCACTGGCTTCCATTTCCACATTGAGCCATTGACCGCAACCCTTTGAGGGTGGCCATCTAGCCAGTTTCTGGTCCACCAGTGGTCCGTCTATCAAGTCTGTGTCTCTCCAGTTTAGATGTCATGTGGGACAGTGTCATGTCATGTGGGACAGTGTCAAACGCTTTGCATAAGTCCAGGTAAATGATATCTGTTGCTCTCGCCTTGTCTACCATTGCTGTAGCTCATTTGTAGAAGGCCACTAGACTTTTCAGGCATGATTTGCTCTTTGTGAAGCCATGTTGGTGTCACTAATCACCTCCTTATTTTCCACATGCCTTAGCAGCGATTCTAGGAGGATCTGCTCCATGATCTTTCCAGGCACAGGGGTGAGACTGACCTGTGTGTGGCCTGTGTCCTCATTGCTTGGGAGTTGCTCCCTCCAGAGCAGCCTACCCTCTGGTAGGTTGTGCTTGGCCCTGGGTCTCCTTTGGGCATCATCTGATGCCTTGTGAAATGTGGCTACTGTGTGGCCCCCTGAAACCTTATACATACATATATATTTCAACTCAAAGTGCATGAAACACTGACAGTGCAATGCTGTACCTCACCAGTAGATCAACTTATTTTATAGCTCTGATGAATTTATTCCATGCTTTTGGGGGGAACTGAGGACGTCTATGGGAGCAAAGTCTGGAGTAGAGTCCTTTGGAGGACTTTCTGGTAAATGGAACATAAACTTGGAGCAATTATCAGCCATACTGCCTTTTGGGGGAAGAATTTACAATAAAATAACCCCCCAAGTTATGTCCAGTCTTCATCTTGGAAACAGCTAGATGCAGTGATCCAAAAATGACAGGGAAGAAGTTAACAGGGAAGTGCATGGTGAGGAAAAGATATTGTAGCTGACCTTCCAACACTCTCTTACTTACACCAGAGACATTCATGAAAGAAGATAGCAAGTTTAGTATAGAAAGCTACATTTTTGATCTTTATTCCCTTTTTGCCTTTTGCTTTTGCATCTCATTGAGAAATAAACTGGCAAGTCTCCACTCATTCATTTGTGTATTAATGAAAATGTGTTAAGACCTTTCATCTTCATTCTAACTCAAGACAGAACAGGCATGTTCTGCATAACACCATACAGAAGAAAGAAAAACATTGTTAGGTGTAGGCATGGCAAAAGTTCAATGCATTCAGTGTATAATTTAGTGCTCATAGGAAATTAGATTATTCTTTATAATAGGATGGTCAACTGTTTCAGTTTGTTAATGCTGAAAAGACACAAAGAAGCTAGAATACCAAACAGGAGAGATATAAAAAAGAAAAAAAAAAAATCCTGAAATACCCTTAATTGGGGGTCAAACAATACATTCATTCCGTGTAGAGAAAAAAAGATATTCACAAGTATTGTAGCAAAGTTTGCATGAAAAGTGAGACATGTATTTCTGTATGCCGTTGTGACTCCACAAACGTTCTTTTTCCTTTTTACATGTTTTTGCAGCTGAACACAGTGGCAATCTACCAATAAGAAGTTTCTCATAGTTTCTGTTGTTTTGGGGTTTTTTTACCATATCAGCAGAAATGTGGCATGAAACATTTGTTCCAAAGTGTTCAATTTTTGGTAGTTTTTGGCATAACAGGTGGTATTCATCTAATCTTGGACTAAACAAATTATGCTACCCAACTAGTAACTAACTAAACTATTGGCTGAACTAGCTTTACTGGTCTAGCTTCCTGAGGACTGAGAAAGGAGACCTTACCAACATGCAATTCCTATAATCCACAAAAGATTTCAAAATTACATAGAAAATTAACTAGCCTGTAGATATCTCCAGTGTCTACATGGTAGATTGTCTGAATCTTTGAGATGAATCATGCTTCCCTAATTCCTTGCACATGAGAGAAATAGACATAAAAATTGGGGAGCATATTATCTAACTCATCCGACCAGATATCAACATATGTGTTAGGATTAAAGAAACCAAATTCTTTTTCTTTTCTCTTATTAGGTAGGCAGGCTAGGTTTACCAGTGCAGATATAGGGCATTTGGTCAGGTCAGACCTCAGCATTATTTTTTAAAAAAATTAAGAAGTTCATAAAAGATTAACATGTTGATAGAAATTTACGATTTAGTGGTTTGGTTTTTTTGTACATGGAGTCTCAGTTTCATTCACTGAATTTCTATTGTGATCTTTCTGAAGGTAGTATAGTATGTAATAAATTCCTATAGCTGGAATCAGGATGATAATCTCTATCAGAAGCAGCAGAGTGAGCCACCTATAACAAAGAATAATAAAAATTCTAAACAATAAATATTTATACTTCTTTTTTTCTTCTAAACATAGAAAATAAGAAAGGGAATTATTTTAGCTTTCTAGGTTAGTGTTCATTCTCCTTTGTTCCCTCAGTATTCCTATCAGCCAAGTAGGCTTTTTTGTCCCTAATTTCTTCTCAGGTAAAACATGCTTCAAGTTACCTTATTGAGTATATGAAAGAACCAGACAATATAGAAATCAGTCAGATCCTCAACTGAAATTCTGTGGAATCAATTTTCACAGAAATAAAGAACAAATAATGTTCTGTGCCTAATTTTATTTAGCTTCACAGTTGTCTTGCCTTGAATAATAATAATAATTATATTCCCTATCTTTGCTAGTGGTTATGTGGGGCTATTGTTTCCCTTTTTTTGTGTGTGTGTGTGTGTGTCAGAAAGGTCATTTAAAGCGTAGCTAATCCATTTATTTAAGATCTTTTGAGACAGAAAGTAAATAATGTAGTACCCTCATGCCAATAAATCTTTATCATGCCAGTTATGACATTCTTCCTTCCCTTAGGTATCAATTGCTTTGTTGCAGTACATTTTTGCCCTAACGTTTCATCACACTCCTTGTTTATACACATTTATTAAAAAAGCTTTTTACTAGAATGAAAGAAATCTAACTGCAGCAAAATTAACAAATGCTTAATTGACTATCTGCCTAACATCCTTTTATTTTTCTATATAGATTTTTAAATTTTTTTTCTCTATTTACCGTCCTCATACATTCTTGTCTTTTTACTCATGATGTCTACATCTATTCCTTGTGATTTGTCTATTAGCACTTCTTGAAAATATGTTTAATCACATAAAATCTCACATATCTCTCTTCTATTTTTCTTGTTATTTACAGTTGTATTGGGAAAGTTATTTTCTTTCTGAAATCTGTATCTCCTAAAAATATTTTTTTCTATATATCCATATCCATTACAGGGATGGATGTTGTTTGTAGTTTCGGGATAAAATCTTTTTTCAGTGGAGAATAGTTGTCTTATTTTTCACATCGTGTAGTTCCTTTGGGCTTGATATCTCATTGTAGATGTTTTCCCAGTAGAATCTATTTCTTAAGGGTACCCAAGTCTTCTAGTAGGCTGGAATTCTGATAGGCATTGTGGACTAAGTAAAAAAATAAACAAATACAAGTTCCTCTGTTGTAATTTTTACATTTCCAGCCTAAATATTTCATTACCATGCAATTTAGCTTCCTAAATAGAATAAAGTTTCTGTACTTTGGTTAAAGAGAAAAAATTTAATTGTAGATTTATAATTTAATTAAAGACAAGAAATTTAAAGTGTAGATTTGCTTTACTACATATATTACAAGATATTATTAAGCATGATCCTGCTGCATTGCAGTCATTGCAGGTTTTGATATTGACTCTCATGAGCATGCATATTAGGCAATCTGCTTGTGAAAAGGAAAAGCCACCTTTGTAAATGCAAGGTGACAGCTGGAGGTGAAGCTGTCTTTTGAGAAGAAGTAGATATGCCTGTATCTAAACACTGTAAATAGATTTAGTTCAACATGATCTACATATTGATGCATAAATTCTGTGTATTTGTAAAATACCATCTTCAGGCCTTAAGGTCTTAAGATCCTCACCTGCCATCATCTTACTCCCTTTGTCAGTCTACCAGTTAATTTCAAACAGGATATTTATCATAAGTCCTTTGAAGGAATATATGTCTTAAGATGGTATAAATCACTTGAATGTTTATAACAAAACTTCCTTACTTGGAAACAAAATTATTTATTTCCACAGTAGAAGAAGAAATTGTGACTACCACGTGAAAAAGAGACATCCTGTCTTAATGAGTGTTATCACAGACAAGTCAAAAGGCACTCTCTTCTCCTCCTCTTTCCAGCTGCTTATAGGAACAGAATGCCAGAAGTACTCCTGGAAAACTGCTCAAAGCCGGGTAAAATGGCTTAATGCAGACCTCTGCAAAGTATATGCAATGAAATTTTTCTATTGTTCTTTCTTGGATTTTCATATTATCCTACACTTTATTAATGAATTTATAATGGTGTGTTTTTCACAAAATAATGAAACCATGAACGCACAACTGTGGGAGTTACTGACACTACCTAAGTCACACACCTAAATAAACTTCCTATCTCTTTCTTGTATCATATGGATAACCTTGCAAAATACTTAAGGTAATATGCTGGTTTTTGAGGGCAGATTTTTTATACTTTCACTTGTTTCCTGCCATTAGAAATTGCGATAACCCTTTTTTAAGTCAAATTTAATGCAAAATAGTCCACTATAACAACTTTTATGCTGTTCAAAAGATAAAACACGCGTAAATATATTTAGGACAAACCCAATATTTAAGAGGTAATTTCTCTACTAAAATCTCCCATATCTGCTAAAACTTTTCAGTTGTTCTATATTTCTCCCCCAAAATAGTAACTAACATGTCCACCATATTTCACCTTTTATGTCAGAAATTATTCCTTTCAAATAATAAATAGGTCAGTAGAAAATAATCATAAAATATAGAAAATAACCAAATAGAAATATTTCTTCTATTTGACAAGCTATGTGATTCCTCATTATTCAGGCAGGAATTTGTGTTCTAGATTTCAAAATTATTGCTAAAAATTACATTTAGGATGGAGCCATCACAAATTACAGTAAAAAATGGCCCTTCGTATTATCATATTCAGCCTATTCTTTCAAAAAAATGATCAACTGACAGACTATGGAAGTTAAGTAATGCTTTTGGCTAAAGTAAGATAAATAAAAGGTATAGAGCCATATGAACAAGCATATTGTCAGACCAAAGGTCAAACTACTCTATTATCTATCCTCCAAAACTAGCTAAGGGAGAACACAGTAACAAAACAATCATGAAATTATATTTCCTCAGGATACCTTTTTTTTTTTAGCTCATGCCTTAAACATCCTAAATCAGTAGTGTGATTTTAGCTCATACAGCTTCTTAATTTTGCTTCTATGTTTTTAACCCTTTTTAAATTTTTAAATGTAATTCATTTTTTTTAATTTTTTAAATTTTATTACCCAGATCTTGCAAGAATAAATTCTACAATGTAATCACATATTATGAGAAGAACTGTCTCACTTTCTTTGTTTTGAACTTGCCATCTGTTTAACTACCTTGATTTCTTTATTCTTAGAACTAGATGTCTTACTGAGGACTAGATGTAGGTCTAGATATTCTATTAGATGACTTGTCCTATTTTTGCACTAGTGTTCTCTATGAACATTTTCCACACCACTTAAGATTTACACACATTTATAATATCTTCTTTAGTCAATCTCTCTTTTTTTTTACATTGAAGGGTTCTAGTTTGTTTCATTTTTTCTCCGCAAAAAGAGTTCTGTATTTTCTTTTTTGTGCTGTTAGAGTTCAGATATAACTTTTTTTGAGATGAAGGGATCTAAACTGCACATAGAATTCAGAAAGCATATACAAAATAGCATATCCTGTTTTGTTTGT
Source organism: Calidris pugnax (assembly GCF_001431845.1). Classification (NCBI taxonomy): domain Eukaryota; kingdom Metazoa; phylum Chordata; class Aves; order Charadriiformes; family Scolopacidae; genus Calidris; species Calidris pugnax. The sequence continues at coordinate 3,190,116 of NW_015094510.1, forward strand.
TTGGGGTATTTAGTTTGATATTTTTTCTCTAATTCTTTCCTAATAATTCCCAGTGAACTTTTTTTCTTTTTTCTTTTTATTTTGAAATAGCTACTGAGTGTAGAGATGGTGTTTCCATAGAACTGTCTGTAAATCTACAGTCTTGTTTCTGACAGCTATTAGCCTGCTCAGAGCCCAACCATTAAGCATATAATTTTTTTTTTCCCATTTGAATTACTTTACATTTTTCAGTGGTGAATTTGATCTGCCATTTGTGTGCCAGTAACACAGAATTGTAAGATCTTTCTGTAGTTCCCTACAGTCTTTACTATCTCCCTGAATAATTTAATATCATCAGCAAACTTTATGATTTTGTAGTTCCTCCTTTCCAAATTTGTATGAATACATTGAATAGCTGAACTACCAACACAGACAACTGTGAGAGTTAAGGATGCTAAAAAGTAAAAAACCAGCTTAGTAGATAAGATTAAATCAAAGATATTCATAGCCTATACTCGTATTTGGCAATGGATAACATCAGAAGCTGACAGAACATATGACAATGTTGTTGTCCCTTCATCCAAAAACTTTCAGTACAAAACTCCTGATCTTAAGGTGCTATTTTTAAAGCACTGGTAAGACTTCACTGCTAGGTCTCCCTCCACAGTGAAAAATTACCACTTACATCCTGTTTTCTGACATTGAGCCAGTCTTTTACGTATGTAAGTGATTTTGCCCCTCATAGATTTATAGAACAGTCCAGGCTGGATGGATTTGGCCTTGGATGTTAAAACCTGGCTTTGGATGTTAAAAACAATAAAAATAATTTCTATAAATATCTTAGTAACAAGAGGAGGGCTCGGGAGAATCTCCATCCTCTATCGGATGTGGGAGGTAACAGTGACAAAGGATGAGGAGGAGGCTGAGGTACTTAATGCCTTATTTACCTCTGTCTTTAGTAGTAGAGTAGGTTGTTCCCTGAATAGACAGACCCCTGATCCAGCAGATAGGGGTGAGGAGCAGACTGAAGCCCCCATAATCCAAAGGGAGGTGGTGAGGGACCTGCTCCAAAACCTAGATATAAAGAAGTCTATGGGGCCAAATGGGATCCAGCCGAGGGTACTGAGGGAGCTGGCAGAAGTGCTTGCAGAGCCACTTTTCATCACTGACCAGCAGTCCTGGCAAACTGCTAGGGAGGTCTCAGATGACTGGTGTCCAGCAATTGTGACGCCCATCCACATGAAGGGTCGGAAGGATGATCCTGGGAACTACAGGCCTGTCATTCTGACCTCATTGCCTGAGAAGGTCATGGAACAGGTCATCCCGAGTGCCATTACATGACGCATGCAGGACACCCAGCTGATCAGGCCCAGCCAGCACGGGTTCATGACAGGCAGGTCCTGCTTGACAAACCTGATCTTCTTCTATGACAAAGTGACCAGCTTGCTGGATGAAGGAAAGGCTGTGGATGTTGTTTACCTGGACTTTAGCAAGGCCTTTGATACAGTCTCCCACAGTATCCTCCTGGAGAAACTGGCTGCCCATGGCTTGGATGGGAGTACCTTCCACTGGGTTAAAAACTGGCTGGAGGGCCGGGCCCAGAGAGTGGTGGTGAATGGAGTCAAATCCAGTTGGTGGCCGGAAATGAGTGGTGTTCCACAGGGCTCGGTACTGGGGCTGGTTCTCTTTAACATCTTCATCAATGATCTGGACGAGGGGATCGAGCGCACTTTCAATAAGTTTGCAGACGACACCAAGTTAGGTGGGAGTGTCAATCTGCTGGAGGGTAGAAAGGCTTTGCAGGGAGATCTGGACAGGCTGGATCAATAGGCCGAGGCCAAAGGGATGAGGTTCAACAAGGCCAAGTGCCGGGTCCTGCATTTGGGTCACAACAACCCCACACAGCGCTGCAGGCTTGGGGAAGAACGGCAGAAAAGGACCTGGGGGTGTTGGTGGACAGCAGGCTGAACATGAGCCAGCAGTGTGCCCAGGTGGCCAAGAAGACCAACAGCTTCCTGCCCTGTATCAGGAACAGCACGGTGAGTAGGACTCGGGAGGTGATCGTCCCCCTGTACTTGGCACTGGTGAGGCCCCACCTTGAGTGCTGTGTCCAGTTTTGGGCCCCTTACTACAAAAAAGACATTGAGGTGCTGGAGCAGGTCCACAGAAGGGCAATGAAGCTGGTGAGGGGTCTGGAGAGTAAGTCTTAGGAGGAAAGACTGAGGGAGCTCGGATTGTTTAACCTAGAGAAATGGAGGCTGAGGAGAGACCTTATCACTCTCTATGACTACCTGAAGGGGGGGTGTAGAGAAGCGGGGATTGGTCTCTTCTTCCAAGTCACAGGCCATAGGACAAGAGGAAATGGCCTCAAGTTGTGCCAGGGGAGGTTCATATTGCATATTAGGAAAATTTTTTACACTGAAAGAGTTCTTAAGCACTGGAATGGGCTGCCCAGGGAAGAGATTGAGGCACCATCCCTGGAGGTGTTCAAAAGAAGGGTTGACATAGTGCTTAGAGATATAGTTTAGTAATGTGGGGGTATTTTTTGTATGGTTTTTGTTTTTCTTTTGGTTTATTTTTTTTATCAGAGTTAGGTTGATGGTTGGACTAGATGATCTTAAAGGTCCCTTCCAACAATGATTCTATGATTCCATGATCCAAAGATCATCTAGTCCAACCTTTTATGGAAGGGAGCCTAGATGAGATTATCCGAGCCCTACTTAGTTTATTGATCATCCTTTGGTGATGGACCTTGTCAAATGCCTCTGTAGATTATATTGGGTAGATCACATTTATATCAGCTGGGGGTCTTTGTGGCTACTGATAAATTTGCCTTACAGTAATAAAGACGCCATTCTTTTTTCTTTTTCTTTTTTTAATCCTTTGATTTTTTTTTTTTTATTTTGCCTTTTTAAATTTTTTTGGCTGTTAAAAAATAAACTTCTACAAATTTTATGTTCCAGAGTCAGTTGTCTAACATGTAAATGTTTACAATTTTGATGACTGGATACGTGTTATTTGAATAGATTACACCTGCTAAACAGCTCTATAAATTTCACTGGCTTGTAATAATGGCACACATAAAAAGCTCATGTCAGCTAATATGACTTAAGTTATTGATGGCATCCACATGAACTGGCAGTTTTCTCAAAGGACATATAGAGGATCTGTATTCATCTTCAATAGCAGCTTCTGGAGGGTAACTAAGGTGCTCTCAAGTGACAACTGAGCAAGAATCCTTGTGTATGGACAAAAGAATCAAATCCCTTAACTGTATTATTGGTTTTACTTTGACTATAGTCAGACTTTAGCAACCTATTTCACTTGAAGAAACTCGGATTTAGACAGTTAATTACAGGTGTCCACAATGTAGAGCTGAACCTCAGCTTCAAGGACAAGTGTCTGGAATTCTAGCAGTCTGATTTCCCAACTACTTCCTATTTTGCCCAAAAATAATATTATTTTTGAAATAAAGGTGAATATAAATGCTGGCAGTAACCTGGCAGTTTGGGAAGCATTGACAGAAATTCTTCTGTGGACCTGTGGATCAACCAACACACCTAAATTTCCTCTTAAAGTAAATTATATTTCCTAATTATCTCTTTCTGAAGTAAATTCTCATTGCTTCGATTAAATTCAATTTCAAAATAGCTTTTGAAACAGAGAATGAGAGAGCTTGAAATAAGCATAAACAACCAAGAAAAATTTTAATACCAAAAATTTGGCCTCTTTGGTGTGGGACAGCATGAGCAGCTGCACCCAGGCAAGTGGGGTGGAGGGTGACAGTGGGCCACACCACAGCTGTGTGAGCGTGAGCCTGTGGGGTGCTTTCTCAGCAGTGTATCAGTCAGCAAGGTGTTGGGGGTGCTCTCAAATCCACAGCATCCTCAGCTCCCACAGGATGGGTGTTCTTGGAAGGGAGCCCCACTCCCTGGGGTGCTGGTGACCTGCACAACATGTATCTGTGTCTGTGTATGCATCTGGAAGTGTGTGCTTGTGCGTGACAGAGAAAAAAAGAAGGTCATTAGCTACAGAAGGGTGTTTAGAAATATGTAGGTGTTCATCGATTTTTTAAAATGTCTAGTATGGTAGTTTATCTTCTGTAGTGCTGTTATTGACCTTGAACATGTAGTTCACCAATTGTTTGATAATTACTCGTCATGAATAAATCAATAAATCACTTTGATCATGATTTTGTTTAAATTACACAAAGTGAGAAATTTTTACCCCTGATAGACAAGCTGAGGTTCTCAGGTCTTTGTTGTGGATAGCTGGAATACCTATTTAATTTTTTGCCACTAAAAATATATTTTGATTTCATAGGATACAAGTATAAAAATTGCCTTCCCTGTCAGACCCCACTATTTAAAAACGTAACTCTTGATATTTCTGAAAACATTAGTTCCATAGATCCTTATTTCAATATCGTTAAGAAAGAATGTTATTCATTATAGGCCTAATTCAATAGCCTGACCTATGGCATCCTGGCTGGCCTCCAACTAATCAAGAAGTGTCATAAATTACGGCTCTATTTGCATCTCTTGGAAACACTGTGGTATTTCAAATAATGTTAAACATCTCCATTTGGACAACTACATCAAGCTCTCTATCAGCACTTAAACTAGGACCATGTATACACAATGAGAAAGATTGCTGCAGTACGAGAACTCTCAGTTGGACACAGATTCATGTAAAGAAATTACTGAGAAATTGATTCACAAATGTACCATTGAAACACCAGGAAGACAATCAGCACGACCAAACCAGTCTGCAGAACAAACTTAGGTTAAAACAGCAAAAACAATAAAATGTTTTCTTTTGTGATAAACATAGCAATTTATAAGTTATTTTAATGTTTTTCTGCATCTAGTGATATACTTCACAAGCTAAGTATCAAAAAGAAAACACATTTGTACTTTTAGTTTGTGATAAAATTCTGATACATTGAAAAAAATCAAATATGTAGTATGCCCTGTAAAACTAAGATCCTAATTACTCAAGAATTACTCAAGATACTATAACACCGACAAGTTTTTGCAAAACCTTTTTAATCCCAATGAACTCTTTTATCAGGTTTGTACTTTTAGTAATTTCAAATCTAAATCTATCAAAGATAACTAACTTGCCAAATTGGGAAGTCCACCTGCAAGTATTTAGTCAGTGTTTCAGGTACAATTCATTTACTTTCATTTAGTATAAGAGATTGAAAGAGAAAGATTTTAGGCAGAAAAAATACATACAACAATATCTTTGATTGTATCAGATTACATTACAGGTATCTGAATATTCATTTTTCAGACTCCGCAGTCATGTCACACACTTTCATAACTGCAAAGGTTTTCTCCAGTTTGAAATGCTTAAAATAGACCTCATATCATGATGTGTTTGACAAAGTGGTATATGGTCTATTGATTTTATTAAGATACAAGGTGCAGAGAAGCACATCAGAAGGGGAGAGACAAAGGTGGCTTTTTACCTGGATTTTGTCTGCTCTGCAGACTGATGTAAGTGCTGATCCTCATAACAGCTTCTAGTTTGTCACAAGACTGCTTTGCATTCCAGACTCGCTTTCAAATAAAATGCTTCAGCTACACTTCTCCCACCCTGATATGTTACAGTTGCTTCCAGCATACTTCTGGGCAAGACAAACTAGAGAAAGAAAAACCCAAAAGTTTTTCCCCTATAGCTCTAGGGGAACTCCTATAAATTGCTAAACCCATGTGTGGAAATACAGTAATGAGAATCAAAGGCAAAGAGTTTCTAAAGTTACTGTTTCAGTAATAAAATGCCCATTCATGTTCATCATCCTATCTGGGATACCAAATAAAATAGTTGAATTCTTTTGAACCTTTTTTTTTTTTTTTTCCAGTTGTCTTTGCTGGGATTGACAACTCATTAGAACAAAAGCGAAATTGAAATTTGATTTAGTAAGAACAACAGCAAAACTCAAAATTGAATCCAGATGTTTACATGATCAGTTGTGAAATACTGATTTATGTAGATTATAATGCCCCTATAGTGCTAAGAAGATTTTAAAAAGCATTGTGTCCAGGAGACAGCTTGAAACCTTGAAAATAAGGCAGAATGTAAATTCTTCATGGGCTCTAACCTGACCTTCTGCATGTGTGGACTTGACCTTTCATGTACTTCTGTCTAAATTAGTTTGGCTGCTCCAAGTTTGTGATAGACTCATTCTGCTCAAAATTTTCCAGTATTGAAAAAAATTACATGGTTTGCACAATTTAAGTCAATGAATGTGTCATAGAGGCTGATAAAGGTTCTCTGTTTCCTTTCACTGATACGTGACAGGAAAAGAAAACCAGAGTATTTATTTATTTATTTATTTCTTCTTTCTATTTGTTTTGTTGTCTAGCATAAAAAGAACCTTCTGTAATGTTTTAAATATTGAAGATAATATATTAATGCAATAAAGTTATAGTGATTGTTATTGCTGAAACGACATTTAACAACAGTAAAACAAAATGAAACAACCCTTAATTTTGTTAATTTGGTTTTTAGATCCTCAGCCAAATTTTGATATATTACTAAATGAAAAATATTTGAGGATGCAATTTGATTTCAAATTTATTAAAATATTTATACCATTGAAGTGTGAGATGGAAAGAAGAGGTAATATTTTTATTAGGCCAGATGATAAGATTGTAAAAGGCAGAAAGCTTTTGGGCACAGTCTCTTCAAATATATTTTTTTATATCACTATGGCTACAACATATTGCCGTTATTATATTATTTCCAGACCTACACATGGAAGGATAGAAATATGAAGAAGAAAGGCCTGATAGCTCCAGAGATACTCGCAAATAGAAATCAATCTACTAAATGAAAAATAATTATCTTAAGAAAATTAACATACGTATACATATAGAATTCACCAACTCCAGAATTTGGGACTGAGGATCAGCTTAATCTTATCTACACTTAGTGCAATAACCTTAATGTATTTTCATTAGAATAAAAAAGTTCTTCTCATCAAGAACTTTCAAATCCAGGTATTTCAAAGGACACAAATATAAGCAAATGGCCTCAAATGGACTCCTTGTGTTTACTTGAGACCGGTCTTCTTTCCTTTCTTTCACTGTTTCTATATCCCATCCACTGAGTCAGGGATTCTGCAGCCTCCTAATTTTATGTCCATTCTCTCCAGACATTCTGCTTCATTGCCCCTTCTTTTCTTCTTACCATCCTCTAAATTGCACACTCTACTCTATTTTCTCGTTGTCTCATGTCTCTCTTTATATCTTTATTCCTTCAGAAGTATATACTGCATATATTATGTATATGCAGTAGAGATGAGGGAAATCATTTTCACTAGAAGAGACTTAGATACCGTAGTGTTGAGGCTGGTAAAAGAACTAATATTTAAAAAAGAAAAAAAGAACCAAAACAACAAACCAAACATGATATGATAGGGTTGCTTATAATTAAAATAAAAGCTTTTTATCTCACTGTCATTTGTTTATTTATCAGATAATAAAATAATTAATTACTACAATTAATACTTCCAGTTGAACAAATAAAATCTTATCTGAATAAACAAAACCCCCTAAATATCTTATTTCAGAACATTTGATTTCTTAAGCATTTGATTTTTACCAACAGACATATCTTCTTACTTGAGATTGCATTGAGAGTTTTTCCACTAAATATGACTTCAAATCATAAAATTTCTATATCTGTCTGGATTATTTTAATTGCCTCCATGTTTTCACTGCATATGAGTGAGGTGAAGTTGGGATGCAAGATGAGGAATATGAACTGTGACTGCTAGACTGTAACTCATGAATTGGGTAAGGAGTCTGAGCAGCCCGTATTTTCAAATATTGCAGTCAGGCTTTCCTGTAACACAAAGATGTGCACATTTATGGTTTTATAAAGAATTTACTTCATCCTTTCTAGAATGCATATTCATACAAAATGTAATGTTTTCTTAAAATACCGTACCTCATCTCCTCGCTCCCTATTTTACTTCATCATTATTACTGTTGGGAAGTGCAGAGCTGTGGGAATGTTAGTATGGGCTGATAACAATATCAACAGCAAAAATAAGTCAGTGACTGATCATAAAAACTTAACAGAAAAGCTTCTTAAAACAAAGGAAAAAAAGTAATATCCTAAGAGTTGAAAAGCTCAGAGGAGAGCTGGAGGAAGACACATTTCTAAGAAAAAGTATTGCATAGCAAATGAATAGGATTTCTCATTCTGGTGCTGTCATTTTCTGTTTTTGACAAAAATGGTGCATTTCAGTCAAATTTCTGAACAGAACAAATAAGAACACCTACTTTGGGCATCTTAATGCGGTGAAGAACCATGTACAGAGACAACAGGAGGTGATAGACTGGGCAGACCACCTGGACAGATTGCTCATTCTGTTCTTAGAATGATGTGTACACTCCTTCCATTTTAAGTACACAGGAATAGGGATGGATCCCTGGGCACCTTCTATTTAGCTGTAATGCCGAATTTATCCCTACAATAGCTTCCTATCTAGTCCTTTCCTTTTGCATACCAATAAATAATACAGATCAAGAAACATTCTCTGGTGCCAAGATCAAGAAACATTCTCCGGTGCCAAGATCAAGGGGCATTGAGTATTTCATCTCATGCATTCAAATTCTGCCCCTCAGTAGGTTTTACTCTCAATTTGCAATGGTCCCTGTAATTTTGTATCCTTGAAACCCTCACAGGGTTACTTCGGAAAATGTTGCTTAGACTGTGGGAAACCCATGTTATAGGCCAGCTTGATAATATGTATGATAATGATCCCTTAGACAAGCACTGGCTATAGTTTCTTTAATGATATTGACATAACCTTTAGGGCCTTTTTCTCATGGTTTTCACCTTGTATATAATTATATAACGTAACTTAGAAGCTGGAAAATGTGAGGGCAAGGAATCAATAATCCTGATTTGGGGTTGAATAGTCTGAATTCAGTGCAGAGCAAAAGGTGGAAGGGCAAACAGAATTACTTTATGTGACTTTTCTGACTTCTCCCTATAGGGAGACTAGGCTGATCTCAAGGGCAAAGCTGACATGGGGTTACTCTAAGTTTTATCAGCACCCTTTAAATAATTTAATTAACTTAATCTAGTTGGGAACCTATGAAGCACAGGAGTAAAAAGAAAGGATTGTATGTCCTGGCACAGTGTTAATAGTGAAGGCTAACAGAAGAGACAGTGGAAATAAATAAGTCTGAGATTTCACCATCTTCAGTGCCTATTCTTGATTAGCTTCTTTCTGTTAAGTGCTTATAGGTAGTGTGCACTAGAGCAAAACACCCATTTCCCATCTAATAAGAACTTCATAATCTTTTTTCAGGAATATCACAAGTTTTTAAGTAGGTTTAGTTTGACACTGACATTGTTAGCTTAAATATAAGGCTTTTCATTGTAGATTTCAGCAGCCTGTACTCACACATGACCAAATGACATGTATTCCTTCATGAAAAAGGAAAATACACTGCAACCTGTTCATCTGTCTGGTTTCAACTGAAGTGTTCCTTTAAAAATGTAAGTGTCTGAGAAGCTCATCTATTAATAAACCAGAGCCTTGACAATACTGGGGGAACAAGGGATTTTGGTATAGTCTAAATGAGCCTATAAATTAAATTACTCAGTCTGCTTTTCTCAGAAGACAAAATAAATAAATACCAACTGATTTCTGTTACCATGTGTAACTATATATTGGGCTGGATTATACATTATTTTGCACATTGCTATCTATCGTTCTATTAAAAGCATAATGTATTCTGAAACATATTATGCCGTATGGTTCTTGTAGTTGCAGAGCAGCTGGGCTAAATTATCAAAGGAGGATGCACAATTAAATGGGATCTTACTAGTACAATCGAGGTCTGTAATTAAGCCTCTGTCTCCATATACACATCTGGTCTCTGCCTCTTCACTGCTCTGGAATCTGAGATATACTGTTGTTTGGCAATAATGTCTGTGCTGGGGCAAGTGGGGGTTGGGATCATGTGCACACTGGGTACTATACGCCTCACAAAGATCTGTGGGATCAAGGCCTTAGTATTAGGAGGACTTCATTTGTCTCCTTTGTTTTAAAATTTCTGTTAGTTGCATATTTGCTTGTGTATGTATTTACACAGTTTTGAAGAAGCATGGATATCTGAAAACAATGGAATCATAGAATAAAACACAGTTATTATAATGGCACAATTTTCTGTAGAACTGTTTGGGTTTTTTTTTAATTCTATGCATCATGTAAGTAATGTGATAACACCTACAGGCTAAAAGGACTGTCCATTTCTATTTTGTACCTAATTATTAGTTAGAATGCATTTAAAATGTGTTACTCAATTTTTGCATATGTAAAATAAAATATATATCTATTATAGACCGTAGATTAAGGACCAAAGTCACACATCTGTAAATGCAAAGTAAAGAAATCTTAAATTTAAACTGTAAATAGTCTATTCTCATGCTTGTATCAATGCAATAACAGATCATGTAACTTATAATCTTACATCACTTACACATATGTTGCTTATACATACAATCATAGAATCCGTGGGTTTGGAAAGGACCTTTAAAGATCACCCAGTTCAACCCCCCTGGCCATGGGCACGGACATCTGACACTAGATCAGGTTGATCAATGCCCTGTCTAACCTGACCTTGAACAGTTCCAGTGATGAGGCATCCACAACTTCTCTGGGAAAGCTGCTCCAGTGTCTAACCACCTTTATTGTAAAAAAATTCTTCCTTATGTCCAATCTAAATCTATCTTCTTTCAGTTTAAAACCATGTCCCTTGTCCTGTCACTACAGCCCTTTGGTAAAAAGCTCTTTCTTGGTCTTTCTTATAAGCTGCCTTTAAGTATTGAAAGGCCACAATAAGATCTCCCTGAAGCCTTCTCTTCTCCAGTCTGAACAACCCCAACTTTCTCAGCCTGTCTTCATAGAAGAGGTGTTCCAGCCTTCTGATCATCTTTGTGCCCTCCTCTGGACTCATTCTAACAGTTCCAGGTCTTTCCTGTACTGAGGAGTCCAGAACCAAATGCAGTACCCCAGGTGGTATCTCACTGGTGTAGAGGGGAGAACCGCCTCCCTCAACCTGCTGCCCACGTTTCCTGTTATGCAGCTGAGGAGATGGTTTGCCTTATGGGCTGCAAGCGCACATCACTGGCTCATGTCAAATTTTTTATCTATCAGTATCCCCAAATCCTTCTACACACAGCTGCTTTTAATCCATTCATCCTCCAGTCTGTATTGATATCGATTGCCCTGACTTAGGTGCAGGACCTTGCACTTGGCCTTGTTGAACTTCATGATATTCACATGGGACTACTCCTCAAGTATGTTAGAGTCCCTCTGGATGGCATCCCTTCCTTCTATCCAATCAACTGCACCATTCAGTTTGTTGTTGTCTGCAAATCTGCTGAAGGTATACTCAATCCCACTGTCTATGTCATGGATGAGGATATCGAACAGTACTGGTCCCCAAATGGACTGCTGACAAACACTACTTGTTAATCATCTCCATTTGGGCATAAAACTGTTGACTGCAACTCTTTGGATGTGGCCATCAGGCCAATTCCTTATCCATCTAACAGTCCATCCATCAAATCCATATCTTTCTGATTTAGAGGTAAGAACAATGTGAGGGATCATGTCAAAGGCCTTATGGAAGTCCCAATAGATGACATCTGTAGCTTTTCCTCTGTCCACTGATGCAGTCACTCCATCATCAAAGGCTGCTAGATTAGTAAGCGATACACATTCAATTAAGTTAACAGTTGAGTAGGAGTAAAATGAGAAGTGAAAGTACACACAAAATCAAGCCGCACATAAACTGCCATTGTAAACATGCAAACATACATACATCATTAGAAAAAAGCATAATTTCAGTCTTTGAAGTATGTGTGGATTGTACTGAGCTATTTCCTATTGGATCATAGTGGCATGACTATAAACAAGTTTCTGTACAAGTGTCACATATGTGAGAAAATACAATTATTTCTGCACTCCAGATATTTACTGCTGACAGCTTTATATAAAACCTATCAGAAACAATGGAAAAATTGTTAACACTTTCAGTGGTTGTTGTATTAGGCATCATGTGAAGAGTTTGTCTGTAATGTAGTAAGTAGATAAATCTTTCCTTTTGCAGTTAAATAAAAGATGTTTTGCTAATTATAGTGGATTAATAAATAAATCCAATCACTGTGCAAAATTAAAAAATTTGGACTTGATCTTGTCTGTCTAGATCTCAGTCTGTTGTACATATACAATGAATTCGTATATACATGCACATATGCATTCAACTCCTGTTAAACCGAAGCCAGAATAAAATTAGCATTTCATATTCTAATGACAAAACCTTAATATCTTAAAAATCCTCTATTTTATAAATGGGGAGGAAAAAGCTGAGCTGGGCTTCAACATTCAGCATAGTACAGTCTATTAGGCAGGAGTTTGCATATTCAGTCCAGAAAACCAGTGCTGACTCTACACCATTGTTACAATGAGGATAATAGTTCCCCTGTGCATGCAAAGAAGACTTCATTAAATACCAAATGCATGAACTTACCTTGTGTGGGGTTTTTTCCACTCTGTTCTGCAGGTTTTATGAGGAAAACCTTCAGGACTGGGGATGTAATATATTAAAGAATGGAGCCCTGTTTTGAGAGTAATTTGAATCAGAGGTTGTTAGGGCTGAAAGACACTCACAACTTGAAGGTTTATTTATTTATTAGTTTTCCTGACCCATGAGATATAGATAGGATGTACTAACAAGCCATTTCTTTTCAAGAAAAAGGGAAGAAACTTGAAACGATGATGCTCGCCCAACAGCAGGCACAGGGAGTTTTGAAAACCAGATCTTTGAACTGGATCCAATTTTACTGATAAAAGTCTTGAACAGGGTTTTGTTACTTGACTCATTGTCAAAAAATATGAACTATGTGGTGATCTTGTTACCGAGGAAGCATGCTGCAAATGTCCTACCAGTGTTGCATTATAAATGATAGCACAGTAGCCTTGTGCTGTTCAGAATGAAAGGAATGGAAAGGAATGGAAGGTCAAATAAAAGCCAAAGAACTGCAGCAGGTAGTCAACATTACACTGCTGAGAAATACCCAAACTACTTAAGTAAGCGTTTCTAAGATTTTCTTTCCACATCCAGAAAATACCTGTTGAGTACAGTCTTTCCTTGAGTGTGGGGGAAGAGTAACAGAAACCCACAAGAAAAATTAGAGTTTCGCTTTGTAAGTTTGACTATTGTATTGAATTAAAAAACATTAAGTCCTATTTGCATATACATGATATAAATGTCTGTTTTATGAACTTATAATGTGTGACAATTGCATATTGACTGCATAAGCCATTAGTTATGGAATTGTAAGGAATATATACTTATATTTATATTTGTATTATGTATTATGTATGTAGGTTTGTTTCCAAAACATCTAGTGAATTTTGACTTGTGATACTAGCTGTCTGTTTACTGTGGGGGTGGTATCACCAACTAAAAAGGCAGCTGGAATTAATTTATGCTTTTTCAGAATGACTGTTACCCTGAAGGAGGATAAAAGATTTGAAGTAGTTTTAGCTTTATGGAGTGATATAACCTAAACCCAAAAATGTTTTTGAATGATTCGGGAATCTACAGTACCGTTTTTGCCTTCACAGAAGATACTATTCAATGAAATATATTATTTCATTTGAATACATATCCATATCCTTTGAGAGAAAAACAGAGAGACTAGACCTCCAACTATTTAATTTTTTCTCTAATAAAGAGGAGAAAAAGCACTTCTTACTGTATTTGTTCTAGACTAAAGTAACACAGCAACCTCTATTATATCATCTGGCTGAACATAAATAGTATAGATAGTGGGTTTTGGACTAAAAATTGTTTTAAGCAGCATAATAAAGGCATTTTACCTGATTTCACATGGACACAAATGTTAGACCAATTAACGTAGACAAAAATATTGAAGTCAGATATACCTAGAAGATGAAAAGTAGAAACTTAACTCTCTCCTTGACTATGTCTGTATTGAGATAACAGTTGATATCACATCATATTTTTTCCTAATGTTATAGAATATTATAAACATCAAGAGAAGGGATGTATCTGATTTCAATATAAATTCCAAAACAGACAAAGTGTGGGTCCAGTGTTGATGTTGGTCTATCCAGCGGTATAGTTTGCCCTACATATGTAATGAAATGTTTGACCCTCTGAAACACAAGGGAATTTATTTCAGTGCAGTCTAAGAACTGCAGGACGTAAGATAACTGTATAGACTGACACACTGGTTCAGGGTTAAAGATACAACAGCTTTTAAGAAATCAGTTTTGATGCAGTAGTATGTTACTTTCTGCAAGTAACTGTAGCAGGCCAGGGACACTTCTTTGGCCCTCGGGCATAAGTGGAAAAGCTTTTTTGTGTCCACTAACTTAAACTCCCTCTTTTCCCCGGACAGGATTTTTTATTTCATGCTGCTTAGTGGGATGTGCTATCCAACCCAGATGCTTTCTGGGGAAAAGCTGGTAAACAGCAAAGCAATGTTGGAGATGGTGCTGGCAATTAAGCATGGATAATCACAAACCTTCTTTGTGGCCCTGTGCTACTTATTTATACAGTCATAACCTGTGTTTTATGGCTGATTATTGATACCACTGGTGTTAGCGTTATTCCTTATTTAAATACAAGGCACATCTTCAAGACTTCCACGTTTTTGAAAGTTGAGGTGCATAGCAAGTATGCTTACTATAAATGAAAATAAATCACATTAGTTTATATTCTATAGCTGGAAGAAAATACATTGTATACAGTTAAAGTATACACTTGGGAAAAAAAAGATTCCTGTATTCTGGTGCTGCAGGCAGGTGTTACCTATTCAGCAAGTCGCTGAGCTGCCTGAGCCTCATAATTCCCATCTGCAAAAAAGGTATATTCTACTCATTAACTCTAAATAAATACTAATAGCCTACAGTTACAAGAAAGAAAAAAATAAAAAGAAAAAAGAATCAGTCTAGAATGGGAAAGAGGTCAAAATGTGGTGTTTGCTTCATATATACATACACGGACACACACATATATACACACATGCATACATTTAAATATAAGTGAACTTTATCTTTGAAGAAATCATAGATTTTGGTGAAAAAAAAAAAAAAAAAAAAAAAGTGTTCATGGGCAAATAGTCAAATTAGTCTACAATAGAAGGAAGAGGTTGTCCTGCCTAATAGATAACCTGACAGGACACATATGACAATATTATTCCATCTAACTGAAAATCATAATTGCATTTTAAGATTAATGGGAAGTATTAATATTTAGCAGTACATCCTCAGTAGAGATTAATGAGCATTCACAAAGAATGAACAAATTGGAAATCATTTGTCATTTAGAAAATGTCATTGATCAACATCTAGCTATTCAGTAGTGCACTATTTGATTTCTATTAAAAATGACTTAATTTTTATGCTTTGTTAATGTCAACAGAGAGATCCTTCAGCCCCTATTAGTGTGTATACCTCATGACCAGGTATATGTCGTCCACTTCTGAGATCCTTTAATGACAAAACTCACACAAGCAAGTTTAATAATAGTGAGTAAACACTGTTTATGCTCGGTTTTCTATGTACAAAATTCTGTTATAAGGAGACTTACAGTAATGTTATGTAGTTATTCTGCTCAGAACACTTTCTATGGTCAGCAGACACACGCTAACTCTAGATATTAAGGTAAACTTTAGACATTTCATGTAGAAGTGCAGCTGCCCAACATGTCTGTAATCAATTGAGAATTTCTAGGTTATCAATCTGAGATGCTAGTTTATCTCCTTTGATTTTTTTTAGGGAGCTTGGGTTGATCGTGGTTTCAGATATGCCAGGTGCCTGAAGTGAGGCAGGGAGGTTTCCACATTAGGAAATGCTACATTGCCGTACTGCATCATCACAAATAATGTTTATCATGACATAGTTTGAATGAAAGATTTGACACATTTCTTTTTCATTAAGATTTAAAAAAAAACCAAACCAACCAACAACCAACTCATTCAGATTCAGCAAACCTTTTTGCTTCTATAAGACAAGGAGATAAAATAAATGTGAAATAAACAAAAAAGTACTGTAATTAGGTATACGTTAAAGGAGTTGGTATATTCACTGAAGCAATGAATTTATGTTGCTTGAGGAGAATATAAGTATTTTCACATTAACATGTTATTATTTTTGCTATTATTAACATTCAAAAGAACTCAGAGAGTCAAAGAAGCACAGCAAGCCCTTTTCCGTCTTCAGTCTCAGGTAGGAGTCTTTGCAGCTGTACACCAGTAGGGGATGCCAAAAGAAAATGTAAGAAAAGCCATCTTGTCCCATGAGTATATACCTGAATTCTCAGTAGATTCTTCCTCATTTAATATCCTAGTCTTTCAGTTCTGCAGTCAGAAGACTGAAAAGAAAAAGGAATAATATAACAAGAAAAATCACAGAATAATCATTACAATGAGATAACATCAATCGATATGCAACAAAAATTTGTCATGAAGGAAGCAGACTACTTTCTTGGTATGCAAGTAGCATTGCGAAAACTTTGAAGACTTTAGGGCTATTACACATAAAGTGAACGTCGGGCTAATAATCAGTCAATCTATATCACCACATGCAAAGTATCATTTTTTACTTTAAGGAAGTATCTAGTTTTGTGTTTATGAGTTTAAAATATTACAAGTATATATTAATTCATTGACATTTCTGTCTGGTTTGGCAATCGATTTATAGATTTCCCAGTGATTTACCACTTATGGCATATCACTTAATATATTTTTCTAATTGAAGTTATATTTCTTTACTGTGTGGTAATTACACTGATAAATTTACTAAATAAGGGATTGGGTTGAAATGTCATTTTGCTTTATGACTTCACATTGTCTTGCTTGCTGTTGTTAACATATTTTTTCTTTGCAGCATTTGCATTCTGTGGTGCAGTTGCATTAAACTAACTGAGCTAGGCAGACATTCAACCAAAGGACTTCAGTTATGTGATGCCCAAAAACTGTGAAATGCAACTGCTCAGCAGTAGAATTTACAATGCAGATGATTAAGTTCCTGTAAACTGGTGTTCCCATAAACCAAACACTGAAGTACCCAAGACAGAAAAAAGAAAATGTGAAAGGGATGGGCTCAGGTGGGTTGCCTAAACTGAACTGTCATTTGATATTCCCTACGGTTTATGAGCTCAATGACAAATGCTCCTTGTGAAGGCTGAGGATCTCCAGTAGGTCCCATGTTCTATTTACCAACTCTGGGCATACGTCTCAGATAGATAGACATCTCACATCTCTCAGGTGTGAGAATGCAATGTATTGAACCACAAGTGTCTGAAACTCTGTCTTATTTCAGTTTAAACACCTGTTGTAGCTGGAACTAAGAGGTAGGGGAAAAAATAATTCTTACTTTAGGTGTCTAGAGAAAAATTAACTCATAAATTGGGATGAATAAATGCTGGGGATGTAATTTTTACTGCCTGCATGAAACACTGTCTAATATGAAGAACACAAGGACTTTCTGGAGAGTACTCTGAAACATAACTAGTGAAATGTAAAAATAATTTTTTCTGGCCTAGAAGTTTTTATGTTGTTTTTCTTTTTCCCTTGCTCTGTCCATTTTTATTATAAGCTAAACATGGTCCAAATTTCAAGAGAATTGTTAGAGAGCAATTGCAAGCAAAATGTCTCAGAGCCTTTGCAATATTGGCTCAATCTTCTTGCTAACAAGAGGTAGAGTTCAGATCACCATTTTAGGGATGGGGTGAATTTTCTAATCATTAGGTTATTATACAGAAAGTTGACGTTTCCTTCCCGGTGTTTGACAGAAATCAAATCAACTGGAATAAAGTAGGAGAGCTCTGAATAGGCCTATCAAATCAAGCTCCTCCAGCAACATATATACTTGTATGCTTTTTTCGAATACCTTAATGCAGGATATGGGTATATCTACAGTAAGAGAGAAAATTCTACCAAGCCAGTCCTCTCATATGACTTTTGTGAACCAAAAAACTTTCTGACTGAAACATTAGGCACTGCATGATCTCAAATGCCTAAGTTAAGCCAGCTAAACTTTCCTTCAATGAATATCATAATATTTAAGTAAATTTCAGCTAAACAACAGTTGAGCTGGCTGATTTGTTGAACACCTACGCCATGAAGGTCTTATAGCAAAAAAAAAAAGTAAAGAATTCAAATATGCATACAAGTTAAATGCTCACACAGCAAAACTAATTGAATACTAGGTCTTTCCACACTAATTTGCTCTATCTGTTATGTGTATGTTGAATAAATGTATGAACTGCAGCCTGTGTTGATATCCGAAAGCTGCTTTTTGAACTAATTTTGCTGCTTTTCTGTAAGGTCTGCGGAGTCTATTGTGTTCTTGAGGCACGTAGACATGCACACTCTGGCAGCCACCATGTGGGATTGTGCTCCTGGCTAGAACAAGGTTTGTTGGCACTCCGGGGGCCATAACAAGGCCACTCTGTCACCAGAGAAGAGGATATAGTGTTCACATCTCTTTGCAGCTGGCAAGCAGTTCTGGACAGTGTCAGAAAAGAGAAGCATGATCTGAAGAAATGTTTGTTTCCCTCTGAGAAAAGAGTTAGGTAAGACTTTGTTGTCACTGCATACAAGAGCCATCATGCTGCTCTACTCTGACCAGGAATGGGAAGTGAAAATTTCTGTCTCTCTCTATGCACTTACACTGGCGCGGGTGCCCACATTCCTGATATGCTAGCTAAGTTTTACAAAGACTTCTTTCATCTCTTCTCCCCACACTCCCTATATCCCATCTACTCCACCCTGCAGATCTTAAACAGAAATACATATTTTCCTCTTCCTCCCATCCCCAGATGGTAGTAATGGTATCAATCTCAGCAGAATAAATTTTTTTATGTTATTCAAAGTATGATGAAGTTAGAAGAATATGGGAAGATAAGTTACCTAATTTCATCTATAATAATCTGTTCATGTATGTCGCCACAAAAAATACTTAAGAAACATGAAGCGTTAACACATTCTTCAATTTTATATTAAATCACTATTAGCAATAAATAGCAAATTATAGATTGATCTACTTTCCATACAGCTCATAAGACTAATTGTCTCAGCTATCTACACCTCTAGAAGTTATAAGAGATTTAGAGGCCACAAGGAAAAGACAGCTTCAGGAAAGAATTTACAAATTAAGAAAATGAGCTGGATTCCTTATACTTTGCACAGCTGTGTTCACTGTGGCTCATTTTGTTCAGGAGACAGAGTTTTTAGTATCATCTGACATTTTTTATGACTTGTGACTTAATTTTCAGTGCTCTTCTAATCAAATCTTCGTGTCATAAATACCTGGCAAAGTGTGACAAATCTGACTTTGATAGAGTGGAGTATTGTTCACCCTGACACTTCATCCACCTTATATATATATATATATATATATGTATGTGTATATATGCCCTGATACTGCCTTAAGTTTAGCAGGGGGAATTGTGAAAATTACAAAAGAATGTCAAAGAGATGAAACAAATGCACTTATACAAAAGTTACAAAAAATAGACTATATCTTTTTAGAAGCTTTTAAAAAATACTCTTATTTATTAGCAATTATATTCCTTTTCTGCAGTTCAACAGGCTACATTAAACGATCATTTCTATTAAGTTCTAATTATATTTCTTGAAGAAATGTGTTGATTACATTGCATCTACAGAAGATTATTCATTTAAAATTATCCATTGCACAAATTGTTTTCAGCTGTGCTGTATTGCAGCATCACTTCAGCAACTTAATAATTTATTAAAAGTATCTGTCAGTAGGGGAGAGAGAAGTCCTCCAATCTTGAGGATTTCTGCTAGCATTTATTATCTTTAGTTTGCTTCATTATTCTCATCCTTTTCTTTCTGGTTTCTTAGAAATTGATGAAGTAGAGTACACAGAGTACTTAAATAATAATAGAGAAGAACCTTTTTTCTATAAAAATTAGCCATTGAAAAAGTAAAATAAATTGCAAGCTCAATGCATAATTCCCTTATTAATGCAGTCTGAGTTCCAGTTTCCAAGCATACCCTCCATCAAGACACATCTCCTTCATTTCACCTCTATTTGCTGCAATCCACAGATTTCCCCCAATTAGGAATTAAAAAAACAACACTTGAAAGATCTTTTCCCTGGGCAGGAACATACTGAAAATATTGCTGGTACAGGAGGAAATAAATAAATAAATAATGATGTATTTCACCTCATTTGCATGTCAGCAAAGTCATCTCCCTGGGAAAAAAATACTGTCAAAGTGTAAAATGTATTCAAGCAATTAGGTTATTCAGGTGAAAAAGAAGAACAGGTCCTGGGAATGTCTTTTGATGAAAAGAATTCATATTCACATTCATTGATTCCCTTTTGAGGTACATTTAACTTCATTCTCCCTTTACATGCCGATTTATCTACTCCAACATAAGCACAATTATACCCATGGCACTCCTGTCAGATATCTGTTCTGTAAAGCCTCCAGTACTAGTCACTCCACAGATTTGCTGTGTATTTTAGTAATGGTCTCCTAGTTATTAGAAAATTTTATTAATAAGTGACTTGCTCCCTTATTTCTTATGTAGTTCACCGTGTATACAGGGTGTAAGTTATTGCAGGAAGCTTTTATAGATTTCAAGAGTGTTCTCATGCTGGAGACACACACACCTACATAAATTCTTTTTAATCATAGAATCATACAATGTTTTGGATTGGAAGGGACCTTACAGATCATTGAGTTCCAACTCCCTGCCATTGGCAAGGGCACCTCCCGCTAGATCAGGTTGCTCAAAGCCTCATCCAGCCTGGCCTTGAACACTTCCAGGGAATGGGGCATCCACAGCTTCGCTGGGCAACCTGTTCAGGTGCCTCAGCACTCCCAAAGTAAAGAATTTCTTCCTAATATCTAATATAAATCTCCCCTCTTTCAGTTTAAAACCATTACCCCTCATTCTGCCGCTCCACTCCCTGATAAAGAGTCCCTCCACATCTTTCCTGTAGGCCCCCTTGAAGTACCGGAAGGCTGCAATAATGTTTCCACAGAGCCCTCTCTTCTCCAGGCTGAACAACCCCAACTCTCTCAACCTCAGGAGAGGTGCTCCAGCCCTCTGATCATCTTTGTGGCCCTCCTCTGGACTTGCTCTGACAGGTTCATGTCCTTCTCAAGTTGGGGACCCCAGAGCTGGACACAGCACTCCCAGTGATGTTTCACAAGAGCAGGGTAGAGGGGAAGAATCACCTCCCTTGACCTGCTGGCCATGCTTCTTTTGATGTAGTAGCCCAGGATACAGTTGACTTTCTGGGCTTCAAGCACACATTATGAAATCACAGAATTGTCAGAGTTGGAAGGGACCTCTAGAGATATCTCATCCAACTCCCCTGCTAAAGCAGGATTACCTAGAGCACATTACTCAGGAAAGTAATTACATTGCTGGGTAATGTTGAGCTTTTCATTCACCAGAACCTCCAAGTCCTTCTCCTCAGGGCTGCTCTCAATCCATTTTCTGCCCAGCCTCTATTTGTGCTAGGGATTGCCATGACCCAGGCGCAGGACCTTGCACTTGGCCTTGTTGAATTTCATGAGGTTCACACAGGCCCACCTCTCAAGTCTGTCCATAAGTCGCATCCCTTCCCTCCAGCATTTCAACCATTCCGCATAGCCTGGTCCTTGCTTAGCGTGCACTCAATCTCACTGTCCATGATGCCAACAAAGATGCTAAACAGCACTGGTACCAATTCCAGCCTCTGAGGAATGCCATTCGTCACTGGTCTTCACTTGGATATCAAGCTATTGACTGCAACTCTTTGAATGAGACTATCCAGCCAGTTCTTTATCGACCAGACAGTCCATCCATATCAAATCCATGTTGTGTGGGACAGTGTCAAATACTGTAGGTGATGTAGGTTGCTCTTCCTTTATTCACCAATGTTGTAAAGTCATCATAGAAGACAACCAAATTTGCCAGTCATGATTTGCCCTTAGTGAAGCTGTGTTGGCTGTCACGTCCTTATTTTCCATGTGCCTTGGTAGAGTTTCCAGGAGGATATGTTCCATGATCTTGCAAAGCACAGCAGGTCTTTGGTTTCCCCTTTTTTAAAAAAGGAAGTTACGTTTCCCCTTATCCAGTCAGCAGGAACTTTACCAGACTGCAATGACTTCTAAATTGTGACAGATAGTGGCTTGGCAACTTCATCCACCAGTTCCCTCAGGACCCACAAAGGAGTCTCTTTAGATCCCATGGACTTGTGCACCTTCAGGTTCCTCAGATGGTCTCAAACCTGGTCTTCTCCTACAGTGGGTAGTACCTCATTCTCCCAGTCTTTGTCTTTTCCTTCTGCAACCTGGGTGGAGTGGCTAGAGTACCTATCAGTGAAGACCGAGGCAAAAAAGTTGTTGAGTATCATGGCCTTCTCCATATCCTGGGTAACCAGATGTCCCATTTCCTTATGGAGAGGGCCCACATTTTCCCCAGTCTTACTTTTATCACTGACATACCTGTAGACGCTTTTCTTGTTGCCCTTGATATCCCTGGCAAGATTTAATACTATCTGGGCTTTATCTTTCCTAACCTGATCCCTGGCTGCTTAGACAATTTCCTGTTTTCAACTGCCTGTCCTTGCTTCCACCCTCTGTAGGTTTCCTTTTTGAGCTTGAGTTTCTCCAGGAGCTCCTTGTAAATCCATGCAGGCCTCCTGACATTTTTGCCTGAGTTTTTCTTTGTTGGGATGAGCTTGGAGGATATGATCCTTGAATATTGACTAGCTTTCTTGGGCTCCTCTTCCCTCCAGGGTTGTATCTTATGATACTCTACCAAGCAGATCCCCGAAGAAGCCAAAGTCTGCTCTCCTGAAATCCAGGGTAGTGAGCTTGCTGTCTTCAAATTAAGCAATTCACACAATACATTATGTCATAAATGTCTTGCAAGTTAGTTAGAGAAACATGGGCAAAATGCACGGTGTAAAGCTGCAGGGTATTGTCTAGGGCCAGCATACTTTAATATTTTTAATTAGTCAGTAATGATTGAGATTTTTTTTTCCATTAGTGGACTACACAACCATCAGTATTTTGAAAGAGGAGATGAGAATTCAAGATGACACTGAAAGGTAAGAGCACAGCTACAGAGGAGGTGCTACTTTTAGACCAGAACAGTCAACTGCTTGGAGGCAGATAGGAGAATAGCTGATTAGTGACGGCTCTGACAGGAAGCGTGTGGGGATTGACCTATAAGAACAATATTAACATATTTCAAAGGAAGAAAACATTATTTTCAGTGGAACAAACATCAGTAAAAATAAAAAGGCAAGTGAAGACATCCTTGTGTTCTACTCATCAGAAACATGTGGTACTCCAGATCACATTTAGTTATGGGCAGGGCATTCATAAGGAGGGGTGTGCCAGCAGAAAACCTATAGGACTTCACATAGAATGATGAAACATAAGCTTATGCAATATGCAACATTATACAATATTAAAGGAATAAATATTCATTTCAATCTGCCATGGAATTCATTACCTCAGTTTTTCCAGTTTAGTTTCAGCTGAAGAATTCATTTTTTTAACTAAAATTTATTAATTCAGCAAAACTACGTTTTTTGATGTCTGCATACCTGTACTGATCACTGAAGTGTCAGTGAAAAAGGTAGTGGAAAGGAAGCTGGTACATTTTCCCTTCCTTATAGTTTCAGACAATGTGTCATTATAAGTTGGGCACTTTTCATTTGATATGAGTAGTTTTACTGAGAGAGAATATTGTCCAGCCTTTATCTTTCCTCTTGGAGCTGTTCCACTTTGTAGTAATAAATTATTAATTCAGCTGGTGAGAAAAAATGGCATTACAGCCTTAGAGGCTTGGGCACGCAGCTGGGAAATGAAAGTTTCATGTTCAGGTTCCCACTTCAGTGAATATTGAAAATTTTTATACAGAGCAGAAAAAGTTCAAGGACCAGTAATCCCAACCCAAATAGCCTAATTAGGATAGTCGTCTTGTATGCACAAACTGACAGAGTGGGGACATCAAGCAGGCGCTCTCATCTGTTAGGGGAATACTCAGCCAGTAGTTTTTTGTCTATTTAGGAATCAGTAATTAAGTCCATGGGCCCTATTGGGATACACCCATGAGTCCCAAGGGAGCTAGCAGATGTTATTGTGAGGCCACTTTCAATAATTTTTGATTGCTCGTGGCGACTGAAAGAAGTGCCTGAAGATTAGATGAATGCAAATGTCAGCTCCATCTTTGAGAAGGGCAACAAGGAGGACCTAGGGAACAGGCCAGTCAGCCTTACCTTGATCCATGAGAATGTGATGGAGCGTTTAATTCTGAAAACCATTGCCAGGCAGATTAACAATGAGAAAATCATCAGGAGTAGTCTCCTGATGAGTAGTCTCCTTTGAAACTGCATCATTTCAAAAGGGGAAGTTATGCTTGACCAACTTGGTAAACTCCTATGAGGAACTGACTGGCTTGGGAGATGAGAAAAGAGCAGTGAATATTGTCTACCTGGACTTCAGAAAGTCACAGAATCACAGAATCACAGAATTATCTAGGCTGGAAGAGACCCTCGGGATCATCAAGTCCAGCCATCCACCCTACTCTAAAGTACTCCCCTACACCATATCCCCCAACACCACATCTAAACTGTTCTTAAACACAGCCAGGGATGGTGACTCAACCACCTCCCTGGGCAGCCTATTCCAATGCCCTACCGCTCTCTCTGTGAAGAATTGTTTCCTAATGTCCAGTCTAAACCTACCCTGGCGCAACTTGAACCCATTATCCCTTGTCCTATCGTCTGTAACTTGGGAGAAGAGACCGACCCCCGCCTCTCTACACCCTCCTTTCAGGTAGTTGTAGAGAGTGATAAGGTCTCCCCTCAGTCTCCTCTTCCACAGACTGAACAACCCCAGCTCCCTCAGCCTCTCCTCATAAGACTTACTCTCCAGACCCCTCACAAGCTTCATTGTCTTTTGACATTTATGGCTTGGAGGGGATCTTATCAATGTACATAGATGCCTGAAGGGATAGTGTAAAAAGAAGGGAGACAGGGTCTTCACAATGGTGCTGAAAGGGCAAGAGGCAATGGGTACAAACTGAAACACAGGAGATTCCCTGTGAACATCAGGAAATACTTTTCTACTGTGAGAGTGACTGAACCATGGCACAGGTTGACCAGGAAGGTTGTGGAATCTGTATCCTTGGAGATGCTGAAATAACAGCCAGACACAATCCTGGGCAACTGGCTCTAAGTATCCCTGTTTGAGCAGGAGGATTAGACCAGATGACCTCCAGATGTCTCTTCCAGCCTCAATCATTCTGTGGTTCTGTGATTCTGTGACAGTGAATTATTTTGGAAATGAACTGCAATGACTGGCATTGCAAATTTCTCCACAGAACTAGATCCAAATCAACAGTTTAAGTTCCCATAATGGACTTCAAGCAGAATGTAGAACACTAGGAAAATCCTCACTTTCATAATTTAATCTCTTTCATGGGAAAATTTCTCAGGTATCTAAAGGTTGTCTGATGTTCATTCTTAAGACTGACACTATTTTTGTAAATTTGAGCAAATTGTTCCCTGTGTGAATCTAAGGCCAATTAAAATCTTCACAGTAGGTGCTGATAGAACAGTCATAGAAGGCATGTTGAAGTCATATCTTATATAACAATTGGGATTATTTGTCCTCAAAACATATCGGAAATATCTACTCGTGTTCAAAATAAAAATAAGGGTTGTAATTAATGGAGCAGGGTCAGGTTGTAACCAGTGGTGTCCCCCAGGGGTAGCCCAGTCCTGTTCAAAAGATTCATCAATGACCTGGACGACCGGGACAGAGTGTATCCTCAGGAAGTTTGCTGATGATACCAAACTGGGAGGGCTGGCCGACGCTCCAGAGGGCTGTGCTGCCATCCAGCGTGACATGAACAGGCTGGAGAGCTGGGCAGAGAAGAACCTAATGAGGTTCAACAAGGGCAAGTGTAGGGTCCTGCACCTGGGGAGGAAGAACCCCAGGCACCAATAGAGGTTAGGGGTGGATCTTCTGGGAAGTACTACAGAGGAAAAGGATCTGGGCGTCCTGGTGGATGGCAGGCTCTCCATGAGCCAGCAATGTGCGCTCATTGCCAAGAGGGCCAATGGAATCCTGGGCCGCATAAGGAAGAGCGTGTCCAGCAGGTCGAGGGAGGTCATTTTCCCCCTCTACTCTTCACTGCTGAGGCCACAACTGGAATACTGTGTCCAGTTCTGGGCTCCCCAGTTCAAGAGGGACAAGGAACTACTGGAGACAGTCCAGCAAAGGGCAACCAAGGTGATTAAGAGATTAGAGCACCTCTCTTATGAAGAAAGGCTGAAAGAGCTGGGGCTCTTTAGCCTTGAGAAGAGAAGACTGAGGGGAGACCTCATCTATGTTTACAAGATCCTAAAGGGTGGGATGAAGGATGATGGAGCCGGACTCTTTTCAGTGGTTTCCAAAGATAGGACAAGGGGCAGTGGGCACAAGCCGGAACATAGGACGTTCCATTCAAAGAAGAGGAAAAAACTCTTTACGGTGAGGGAGACAGAGCTCTGGAGCAGGCTGCCCAGGGAGGTTGTGGAGTCGCCTTCTCTGGAGATTTTCAAGACCGTCCTTGTTGCAGTCCTGAGTAATGTTCTCTAGGCAATCCTGCTTTAGCAGGGGAGTTGGACTAGATGATGTCTAGAGGTCCCTTCCAACTCCAACAATTCTGTGATTCCATGATAAAAAATTAATCTTTAAGATAGGACAAGGGGCAGTGGGCACAAGCCGGAACATAGGACGTTCCATTCAAAGAAGAGGAAAAAACTCTTTACGGTGAGGGAGACAGAGCTCTGGAGCAGGCTGCCCAGGGAGGTTGTGGAGTCGCCTTCTCTGGAGATTATCAAGGCCGTCCTTTTTGCAGTCCTGAGTACTGTTCTCTAGGCAATCCTGCTTTAGCAGGGGAGTTGGACTAGATGATGTCTAGAGGTCCCTTCCAACTCCGACAATTCTGTGATTCCATGATAAAAAATTAATCTTTATATAACACTTTCATTACAATGCTCATAAGGGAAAGAAAAGTCCTCCACTTTCTTCTTTTTGCAAAGCTTGAAAAAATTCCTTGTAAAACTTTGTCTTAAATATCAGACTGGGGAACAATGGTAGTGGGGAAAAAAAGTGAAAAGACTGTGTGACAAAGAAGCCAAGAAAATGGGAAAGAAACAGAGAACAAGAGTAAGCAAGCTAGCTCTAGAAGTTGACTCCTAAAACAGGGAGACCTAAGACGAATTTCAAGTTACTGTGTTTATGCAGTTTATTCGGTAGCTGGTCAAAGTAGAATTCAGTCCTTCAGCACAACTTCTGACAACAAAAACCAACAGGCTGACACTACCACCACTCCTGCCACAGGCCATATTTCAAATCCAAGTGAAAAAAAACCAACCCAACAGTTTAAAGAAACTTTTTCTTGAAAATCTATCTATTTGCATAAAAATTGCATGGTATTTCAGGATTTTTCCACATTCTCATTCTCCATGTGGGTCATTTGATATAATATGTAACTGAGCATATGATTTAAGGGATAGAGTAAAATGGATGATTTTGAAATTAATCTCTTGTAATGTTAAGGTTTGTGTTAACTCCCTTTAAAGTTTTGTGTTCACTCCCTGTTAAGTTTTTTTAAAAAACTTATGGAACTGAAGCATAATTCTGCCACTGCAAGTTTCATACACTACATTAGTTATTCCTTTTAGAAATAAGACCCCCTACTAAAATTTTCAAACTCATATTTGTAATAACTCTCCATTTCATGCATGTTGATGCTACCCCAGAAGTAAGAATGTAGGAGACCTTAATGTGACTATTTGGAAAAATGTTGTAAATTATATCACTAGTGATCAGAAAGGTATTGAAGCACAAATAATATTCCAATTAAAGTAAAAAAACCCCTGAAATTATCAACAATGGAGTTTATAAAAAAAACCAGTGTTTTGACAAATACATGCTCAATTTTGTGATTAAGTTTATTACACTGCAGAATGCAAATACCTTTTAAATAAACATGTCATGTTACAAATACATGCAATATCCAGTAGAAAATAGGATAAGCAGAAGTAATTAGTTGGAATATGTAGAACAAAGAACTACCCTTAAAATATTTACGGCATTGATTTTGATATTCCCTTTGAATGGTTTATTTGCCTAAATTAATTAAAGTTTTGAAGAAGCTTAGGAGCTTTCAAAAGGATGGTTGCAATCTGAAATCTTAAACATCAAGCTTTCCACATAATAGACTTGACTGCCTATGGTTTAAATTATTAAAAGAACAAATAAAATAATTAACATGTTTGTTTAATAGAAGATGTTCATTTATAAATCATAGCTTCATAAATACATAACTTTATAACTAACTAGAGACAATACTGGTAAAGGAAATGAAATGAACAGGGCTTAGAGAATTGTACAAGAAGTACAATGAATCAAAACACAAGTTTAAATCTCCAGCCTCCAAGGCTTAGGTCAATAACCATGACATACTGAAGTTAGAAAAACAAATTTCAACTTCTAAAATTGACACTCAGTAAAGTTTCAGCTCAGAAGATTGACATTTTATTACATTTATTTCAGGGGAACAGAAGGAAAATGACAATTCATGTTGATGCAGTGCAATAAATGGTAACAAAAGGAAGACAAAATTTGAAGGGAGTTAAGTAAAATTCAATATGTAAAGACTTACAAATTATTTTGAAGATTTAATTACATTTAATATAACCTTACAAAATATTTATCTAAAAAGAAGTATATTTGTTTCAGTATAGAGCTTCTGTCATTGCAATGTTTTGGACAGCGAAAATCTGACATAATTATAATTCTAAAAATATTTTTATTCATGCTCCACTCCTTATCTGAGATCAAAAAACAGTGTAATCACTCTGTCTGTGGAAGTAAAATATTTCAACATAACTGTATATTGTTAAGTCACATATCTAATAGAGCCAGCTATGTATTTGTTATTCCATTAACTAGATTAACAACATATGGTGTGAACATACCTCATCTACCAGTTATATTGCTTCATACATCTCATGCATAGCTGCTGATAAATGGGGTAATAACATGTTAGAAATGCTGAAGCTGTCTATATAACATCATTTGAATGGCTTTTTCATCATTAATATTTAATAAATTAATTAATGTGGTGAAGTAATAAAGCAAAAGCTTACCTTGGGTTATAGCAGTGGAGTGATATATTTTGGCTACTAACAATAAAGCCACAGATAATGTTTTTAGTAGGCAGCCTTGATGAAAATTATATACACAATGCTTACACAGCGCTTTTTAGAAAAAATGCAAACATTCCACTCTTAATTAATAAAAATACCTTAATCAGCCAAAAATTGGACAAAACTTCTCCCTTACTAATAAATTTCAACTTCAGTTTATAGTTTTGTCTTTCTTGTTATTGCCACCCCTCTAACTTACAGAGTTTAACTTTGTATAATATACTAGCACAAAATAATGGAGAAATACACTTATCAGAAGATTATCCTAGTACCATTTTTTGTAGAAAAACCCAAGCTATCTGGCCATTACTGATTTAAAATAATTTATTCCTTGAAGTTTCTTGACATGGATAGAAGTTCTGCAATTGTTTGATACCCATATAATAGGATGTGAAGAGTACTAGATTACAAGAAATTACTAGCCATACAAGAAAACGCTGAGTATCTAAGGAACATAAAAATGCCTGTACTGGAACAGACCAAAGATTTATCTAGTGCAAAATCACGTCTCTCAGAATGGCCAAGAATGGATGTTTAGGAAAATATATAACAAAAACAAATGAAGAGGCACCAAATCTGATTAGGAAATTTATATCACACATATTGTGTAGAGTATTGCTATTCTAGAGTATTAATATAAGACATATGGTCCTGATTTGCAATTGCTTATATGCAAGTAATAAGAAATAAGACAGATACTTAAATTGTTATAAGATGAGTGTCAAGTGGTATGAAGACTACACGAATCACTCATCTGCCTCAGCAGGCATTTGCTTTCTGCAAAGTCAGCAGACTACCTGACAATAGCAGAATGACTTGCAGTGTAAAAAGCAAAATAAGTATACAGTTCTTCATGTTCAACCTTGAAATGTTCTCAGGATAAGGGAGCACTGGTGCGCAGTGGGTGGGAGCACTCCTGATGGAAGAAAGAAATGGAGGACCAAACAGAATCGGAAGGTGAGATGTGTGACTTCAGGCTACAGATCTGAATATGAATCTATACAGATCCATTCTCATTTGCATCATGATGTGAGATAAATTTCTTTAAGGAGATTACAGTATATTTATGTACTGATGGTAGATTGATATTAAAACAAAAAAAAAATCGTCCAGCTGTTTTGTTAGTGCCTGGGAAAACTATCTGTACTTCGGTCTTCTGCAATAACAGAGCATTTCAGGACTAAACTTGGGCAATGACAGTTTGAAATACAAGCAGGTTACACCTTCTGTCTGTAGGCACTGAATTTATTTGCAAATGCAAAAGAAACCAGCATTGCACTGTGACATTCTAACTTCTGGCTGTGTGTTTCTTCATGCCCATTCAAAGTGTCCTAGTATTGGGTGCTGTATTTAACATTACATAGTATTGCAACTGTGGGACTCCTGGCTTGTTTATTTTCCTACTTCATTTAGACTATGTCTGTGCCACACCCCGCTTTACACACCCTGCTTCCTTGCAGCGGTTATTCATGTATACAGTCTCTACACCAATTTACATTGGAAATAATGAAACTTAAATAGGATAAGGCTTATGAAACACCTGTGAGCCCCAAATGTGAATACAGTGAGAACGAGTGCTTAGTAGGTACTTGATGCTAGCAACATTTTAATTAACTATTAATTATAGAGACACAAATCAAAAACCTTTGCAGCTGAGAAAGTACAACAACTGGATGAAGTTCTTACACTTTGGAACAGATTTGGAATCCTTCCTGAATTAATAAAAGAAGCATTTTTTCATAGTCAAATTATCCAAAAATTAGTCACCACTAATTTAATGTAAAAAAAGTCCTTCAGTGAATTGTTTTTAAAAATGGGATTTTAACTACGCTTTGATAAAAGATGGATATTTTAGAAAGTATGTTGACCAGAAAGATTAAGCTTTTCCTTAATGTCTTAAGTATTGCAAAAGGTGTCTCTGCCAAACCTCCTGGCATTCGTGAAAGCCTCCAGTCAAAATGTCAGTGATAACTAACAGAAGTATATAAACATTTTGTAACATTGCTTAACAAAATGTATGTATATACACATTTTACATATGTATGTGAACAGTGTGACCAACAAAGAGACAAGGAAGTGTGCAATTGTCTCTAGGAGGCATAGAAAAGCTTGTAAACAGTGCCCCAAGTAACAGCTATGCCAGACAGAGAACAAAAAGACCCCTAAGATTAGCACAAGTGACTGCAAATAAGCGAGACATCCTCATAAATGTGTGGGGAAGATGAAAGGAAAATGAAAACCAAGATAAGCAGCAACGGGTGCAGATGAGATTCCCTGTCTTTGAAGAGGGGTGAGCATCTTGAGAACACTAGGCTTGAGAGAGAGATTCTAGGTAAAAAGAATACTTACTTCTGCTTTAGCTCAATTTTCTTTTTTCTCAAGCCTGACAACCTTGACCTTAGCAACTAAAAACAGCCAAGGATTGCAGTCCTCAGCGCTAACTATATGGCAGCAACTCCATAGTACTGTATATGGAATTAATTTGGGATGTAAATTTTAAGGGCTAACAGTTGTGTATATGAACTGGTAAGTAGTGGCAGTAACTTTCAAAGTGTGCTCCTAATAAAAGTCATTCCAGTAATATTTTATTTTAATATTTAAAAGAAGACAGATGAATCAGACTATTGTCACAGTGATTTCTAATTCTCTGAGAGATATGATATGCATAGGTGTATATTAATTTTTATATACATATGTGTGTGTGCTACTATATTTGTATTCTGTATATATGTACATAGGTAAATATATTCAGCTTGAGTAATAAATATTTACTAACTCCAGTCATTGTGATTTTTATGGACAAACAGTGTCCAAACTCTTTTTTAATTAATTATTGAACTTCTCTCACAGTGGGTCAGCTGAAATCAATGGAGTCTTTCCATTGACTTCCATTGAGTCCCAGGTAAGGACGCGATCTCTGGGAGTTCAAAGTATGATAATAATTGTTTTTGAAAAAAAAAATTGAAATATGTTGAAATTTTCTAGGTTTAAAGCAAGCTTTTTGATACTGATTCAAACTTTTAGGTCTAGTAATGAACTGTAGAGGGAATACATTAGTGGATTGTTGGCCTGTTCCACTTAGAGCATAATACCATTGGTTATGTCAAGACAGTATAGTCTACTAATGAACATGTAGCAAGATACATCACTTCAGCAAATGTTGCTTTAAGTCATGACTATTAACACCAACCAACTAACCAAACAAACCCCACCTATCTACTGGAAATATTAAGAAGTTAAATACACATAGAGATCTTCAAGTTTTTCAGGGTCAAAAGATATTATGATATAATGGAGGAAAAATTAGTCGTAATGAGTTACTATCTCAGTAACATTAATAGAATACCAATATCCAATAATGAATACAGTATCTGCACAGGTGTGAAAGTAAACATTACAAAGGTGATAAATAAATCAGTAAAACAGTAAAATATGTTTAAAAGTCTGACTTTTTTTTTGTACGTGGAAAAAAAAGGACGAAAAGTGGCTGAAAGACAAAGTATAGCTTGCCTTGTAACAGTAGGATTTTTAATAATTAATATTATGGATTAATTAATAAATAATGAATGTCAGAATGTACGGAAAACATGAAGCTACACAAATCATCCAGTGTGAAGGGTACTGCTCAAATAAATTTCTCAAATTATTCTTGTAAGTTATGTGTAAACTAAGAAAACTGGAAGACAACTAAATAAATGTTTGTCTGGTACCAAAGTTGCTGTTTCATTATTGGAATAAAACTGTACAATTTTTTGACGCTTTTGTGTAAGACTCAGTTTGTGCCCACAGCCTCTTTCACATCTTTAACAGTATCCTGTGTGCCATATAATCTATCCCTCCTGTCAGAAACTCTGTCTCACTTCCTGGCTTTTCATCTATATTTGTATTCCTTCCCTATGTCACTGAACAAATTCAAAACTTTGGTAACCTATACTACACAAACATACAGCAAGTACTTTAGCTATTTATAGCGATAATTCAGTGGCTGACAGATTCCATTAGACAGGTCTTGCTTCCTGCAGAATCTTTTTTCTGTTTGACAGTATACAAACGCACCAAAAGCCTTTGAAAAACAATTAAGAGGAATTTGGATATGTTAGGTGTTTGAAAACTAGCTAGTTTCCCAAAAGTTAGTGAATGAAACTTATTATCCTGTCTTACCATTTACTCCTTTCCTCTGAAAGGATAACAGACAAAATAATATATTGTGTTTGCTATTTATATGACGGATTTATTTGGGAGGACACTTATTTTACTGCTGTTTCATTGCAGAGGCAGACTACTGTAAATAGCAACTGAATCTGAAGGCATGCTTCACTGAATTTTAAAATGAACTGACACTTAGTTGAAGGGACCTGGACAGGAATTTATAAAGTAAAAGGGGAAAAAAAAAAAAAACAACAAATCAACGATCACTGTGAAACTGGTTTCCAAAAGCTACTGTTGTGAAGATTAACACTAAAAATCTTGCTGCTGTGTGATGTGAAATTCATACTGTTTTGTATACGATGGATAAGATTATAGAATCACAGAATGGTTGAGGCTGGAAGGGGCTTTTGAAATCATCTAGTGCAAATGCTTTGCTAAAGTAGTGTCTG
Organism: Calidris pugnax; assembly: GCF_001431845.1. NCBI lineage: Eukaryota > Metazoa > Chordata > Aves > Charadriiformes > Scolopacidae > Calidris > Calidris pugnax. Next base: position 3,224,022 of record NW_015094510.1, read on the forward strand.
CTAGCACAGGTTGCCTGGTACTGTATTCAGTAGGGTCTTGAATAGATAAAGACTCTACAACCTTTCTGGGCAACAATTTCCAGTGTTTGAGTGTTTTCTCAAAAAAAAAGTGTCTTCCTTTGTTCAGATGAAATGCCTTATATTTCAGTTTGTGCCCATTGTCTTTTGTCCTTTCACTGGGTACAAATGAGAGGAGTCTGTTTCCATCTTTTTTATTCCCTTCTATCAGTTATAAATACCGGTGAGTTTCCTTCTGCCTTCCTTCTCTTCTCCAGGTTGAATTAGAGGTCTCTAATCCTCTCTTTGTACAACTTATGCTTCAGCTCCTTAATCGTCTTTGTGGCCCTTCATCATTATGTCCATATCTCTGTTCTACTGGGGATCCCAGAGCTAGGTCCAGTGGTCCAGATGTGTCTCTCCAGGGAAAGACCTTAGTTCAGTCAGGACCTCCTTGTTGATCCATACAGGCTTCCTACTGCCTTTGCATGACTTCATATTTGATGGATGAACATTTCTTGAGCTTGCAGAAGGCTATTTTTGAATATCAGTCAGCTCGCTCTGTCTCAGAATCCTCTTCTCTCTAGTGACATATACAATGTGATTCTTCCAATCAAATATTTTAAGAGTTTAATATCTGCTCTCCTAAAATCCAGGGTTGTTGTCTTGCTTTTTGCTCCTGTTTCCTCCTCTGAGGAATCTGAACTCCACCATTTCATGATCACTGGAGCCAAGGCAGCCCCCAACTTTCACATCCACAATAATTTCTTCATTGTTTGTAAGCATCAGGTCCAGCAGAACCTATTTCCTTGTTGGATACTTGATCGCCTGTGTCAGGATGTTTCTGTCAATGCATTCTAGAAATCTAGATTGCTTGAGCCCTACTGTGTTGTCCTTCCAGCAGACATCAGGGTGGTGAAGGCCAACATGAGAGCTATGGCCTGTGAACATGAAGCTTCTTCCAGTTTTCTTCCTTATCAACGCATCATTTTGAATCCAAAAGAATTGTAGGAGATCACAAAAGTTAAACTAAGAAAAAAAAAGTATTCTGCAATGCTTTTAAGATTATATACTACAGTGTATTTCATGATAAACTAAAGTAGAAGGTAGAAACTAATGCAAAAGATGAAATTTTCCTCCCCTATGAAGTTTAGCCAATTTAAATCTTATCCTCAAAGTACTTCAAAATTCTGGTCAAATTCACCTTTGATTAGAGTCAAATTAGCAATTTAGAGTTACTATTTGTGCATGTCAACACAAAATTAAAGTTTCTGAGTTAATATTTGAAGGAAAAAACATGCTATATAAACAAAAATTATTTAGATTAGCATCTTAATGTAGTTTTGAATAAAGACTAATGCAATAAAAATAAAATATTTTAATAAAATTAACATATTAAACAGTGAAGGTTCAAAGGCTCAGTTGAAAGTGATGAACAGCCACAATTTTTTCTGAAATCAGAAGTCCAAATTACTTTATGCATTCCAATTCATGCCTTGTTAATATTAATATTGGCTGGATACCTAGGAGAGGAAAAACTGATTGTGTACTTCCTGCTTTTCTTCTTTATCCAAGAATCTTTCAGAGAGTAGATAAAGGACACTTTTCCCAGGTGATTATTGTAATTTCATTTCACTCTTTTCTCCTCCATTCTCCATCCCAAAACTCTTGTCACTACTCTCCCATCTCTGACAAATATAGTTAGTGAAGATAGCAGAAGCTATAGATAGCAAAAGTCACAATCACATCTATAACATTTGTTGCTTTCAATTAGAACAAATACATTACTTAATAAATAAATAAAAAAATAACCCTGCACAAAAATATTCTCTGTGTGGATTAGACTTGCAGGCAAAAGATAGCAAGAAAAGTTATAGGTTAAGATGTGTATATGTTTATCAGACTACGACAGGAGCAAAAACATTAGAAATTCATTCTTTTTTGCTAAACACACTTGATCTTCAAATTATTGCACTCTACTGCGGAAAAATACATAGAAATCCTTATCAAGGGCAATATATCTATTCAGAGAGATCAACAAGATAATTTCTGATTTATGACATATGCAAAATATTTTTCCTCTATTGAGATAAAGTATTAAAATGATTGCATTATTTTTGTTCTGTAGTGTGGCAAAAGCCAAAGGTCAGGCCAAAAAATGCCATCCAACAGCTTTGAACAGTTCCAGCAACAAATGGAAAAACCAAAATTAATATAATTAGTTTAGCAAAAAAAAAAAAACACAGACATTGACAAAAGGAAGACCAAAGATAATATTGGCTAAAGAAAGAAAGAGTTAGGATTTTAAAAGTCTAGAGATCAAGAAAACACCATTGATATAAACGTGGAAATTGTATAAGTGAATTAGGAAGAAAGGGATAAAAGAAATAACAACCATCAAAATTTCAAACATGATAAACTGGAGTTGTAAAATATGAGTTAAAGTAATGGCAGAACCTAGACTTCAATCCTTGCCTTTACTTTATGATAATTTTAAATGTCTCCTCCGAATCATGAGCAAGCAAATCTGGTCTTCTGGAATCTTATCCTTAAATTGTTTTGTTTTGTTTTTTTAAAGCAAGTTTTTTTTTTTTAAATGTGAAAGAATAAATTTGTTTAGCATATGCTTGATTCAATAAAGTACATTTTGCATCCAGTAACAGAAGGGGGAAAAGGTCACTCTGAGGGAACTCCTAAATCAGAAGAGGCAAAAGAGTAGCTTTGAAGGTGCTTTTGCAAGAGAAGTTAGAAAAAGTACTTTGAACAACTTATGATGTACTGCTTGTGTAAAACCAGCAACTGAGTTCTGGAGTGGTCTGTGTAATTCACTGAGAGTGTAAGAAGAAAAAAAATTAGATGTGATAACCATTAGATTGGGATTGTTTTTCTGAATTTTTTTCTAGTTTGTGCTAGAAAGTACTTCTTAACCTACTTTTAGCATGACATCCTACCCATCTGTTCATTTTTTATAGAGCTTTCTACCTCAGGGTGGATTGATAAAGGGAGCTTATTCGGCAGGAAACTTCTTATGCAAGATTAAAAGCAAAGTTTGTTTTTTTTTTGAAACCTCATGAAAAACTGATGTCTATGGTACAGAAGGGCACATGGTCCTGACTCCAAGGCTGTCATCACAGACCTTCCAAGGCTGTAGAGCATTTGAAAATTTCACAAACCTGTTCTAAGATTTGCAACTATTTTCTGACTGGAAGAATAAGCCTTTCCTTTAAGGCGTTTGTAGCAAGGTGGGAGTTGGCCTCTTCTCCCAAGGACCAAATGATAGGACAAGAGGAAATGGCCTGAAGTTGCACCAGGGGAAGGATTATATTGGATATTAGGAAAAAATTCTTCACTGAAAGATTTAGAACAGGCTGCCTGGGGAAGCAGTTAAGTCGCCATCACTAGAGGTATTGAAAAAACATTTAAGCATGGCACTTAGGGACATGATTTAGTGGTGGATTTGGAAGTGTTGGGTTTGTGGTTAGACTCAGTGATCTGAATGACTTTTTCCAACCTAAATGATTCTATGATTCTGGGATTTACCATCAATTGTTTACATCATACATCAAACAGATAGAGTTCCTAGTTTGCCTAAGGAACACTTAGCAGCATTTAGGTAACAAAATATATAACGATACACAATTCCAACACTAGCTTAAAACTCTCATGCGTATTCATAGCACTGCTTTGCAGAGGTACTGCATAATGCCTCAATACCAGAATGACGTTTAGCATAAGAAAGCCATTCTCAAAATGTAAGCATGATATTTGGGTGTATGATGAAATATTCACTGCTGCCTCCACAAGACCAGTGTTCAGACTCTGTTAATCAGAGTGGCCACAGTGAGATGACCATCTTCAAGCAAACAAAGAGAGTTCAGCACATCTTTTCCAAATGACATAATTTCCAAAGCCTTTTCAGGTTTTCTTTCCACTGAAATGGTGTCTGAATCTATATTGATGGACCCCAAACCTCTTCCAAGTCTGAATACACACTTTGATTATGTCCTGATTGTTGCCAAAATCCCTTTAATCACTTTATTTTGACTGCTATATCAAACTAGTGAGATCAAATTCAGGCTATGAAATTTTTCCAGGAGTGAGGAATAGCCCCGTAGTCAAGGATGCGCTAGATGTGTTCAGGATAATTTTAGCATTCTTCCAGAAAATATGCAGAGAAATTTCCTGATGAAAGGACAAAGGCTGTAAATTCAGGAGAATTTCCACTTCTACACATTTTAACAGATGTGGGTAAGCCATGTCAGCTATTTTTTCCTGTCATTGAAAAGACAAAACATTCCTCTTTTACTGCTTTGTACAGTTAGCATTGAGGATGAGCTGATAAGTTATTCCGAAATATGATGAGAGAATAGAGGGCCCTTGCACTGGAGCAGTAACTTGACAGAATGGGAGCCATTTCATGTCCTTCCCTATCAAGATATTTGTGCATTAGGTTTGGAAACCTAAATACTGCATGGCAGAGTAAAAAGACCTGGTGGAAATAAAAAAATTCCAAAAGTTGCGGAGGAGTAGAAACTAGACCGTCATCAAAACTGGCAAAGCACTTAATATAAGAAAATGATTCTGCAAGACACGGACTGCTAACTATAATTCTAGGAGGAAAAGAATTTAATGACATCGAAGGAGTTCCTGCAAGAAGGAGTGAGTGGTTTTTTGCAGCCTTTATTCTCCCAATAACCCCTGAAAAAATTAATTCCTATGGCCATTCACTTCAAGGGAAGAAGCAATAGTATGAGACACAGAGACAAGAGCATTTATTTCGCCTTATATCACAGTTCACCACAAAACTAGAAGAGTCAAGTGGGAACCAATAAAGCAAGAATGTAAGTGTGAAGTTGGAGGAAGAGAAGATAACTATTTATGCTATTTAAGAATTTATTCATGTTTTCAGCTATCTGTCTGCTAACTTGTTGAATGTGCTTGTTTACTGCTCATTTCTCAACATAAGGCCCTTGCACAAGCTTTTATTGAAGTGCTGTAAAACAGAAAATAGCACACAGTTCAGAACAGATGTGTGATTAGCACAAACTTGCTAGCAGGAATATACATGTAATGTATTAACACGTCTGTTATGGTTCACAGTATTTTGGTAATGCTTTTATTTGACCAGTTCCTATGTATCTTAAAACATTTTGTTTATTTACTCTCCTATTAATGTGTCACCAAATAAGTTGACTTCATTCTCTATGGTACTGAAAGTGGGACACTGTTTTCCTTTTCCACTTTCAGCTGCCTACCCGTAACAACAGCAGCTTCTCAGTACTTTACCACAGATTCTGCGAAACACAATATGTAAAGGCACAGTTATTAAAAAAATCAACAGCCTTTTAACAGAGGAGCTTCTTAAAAAGCTACAAGTACACTTGTCATTTAGAAAATTGGATATTAGGCCTCAATTTAATCTTCAGGAAAGCATCCTTCTTTGGCTTTCATTTTCATATGAAAAGAGGGCATCAGTTACCTTATTGCATCACCCTTCTCCCCACAATTATATTTTCCTTTTTACTTGCTCCCTCCCACCATGTATTGTTTGTTATGCAATATTGAATCATTCAACCTGATTCTTTGCTCTGACTGTGCAATGACAGTATCCTTCTTGACAAAATGTACAACATAAAGCTAGACAAATCCATAATATGTTGGGTGAACAACTGAATGATGTTTTGGGCTCAAAGACTTACAGCAAATGGGGTTACATCTGGCTGGTGACTAGTCACAAGTGGGGTTCCACAGAGCTCAATTTTACGGCCTTTAATGTTTTTAAAAATGACTTGGATGAAGGTGTCAAATGTACCTAAAGTACAGTTGCTGATGATACTGAATTAGGAGCTGTGGACACCCTCAAGGGTAGAGAGGCCTTACAGAGAGATCTGGGTAAACTAGAGGGCAGCCACCAAGCATATGAAGTTTAACAAGAGCAAGTGCTGGATTGTGCACCTGGGACAGGATAATCCAGGTTATACATACAAATTTGGGAACAAGAGGCTGAAGACCAGCCTGTGGAAAGAGGTCCACCTGCGGGGTGGACCCCCGGTGGTCTGTGTGACCTGGCATCCAAAATGGCCAACCGTGTCCTGGGGTGCATCAAGCACAGCACAGCTAGCTGCTTCAGGGAGATCATTGTCCCACTCTACACTGCACTGATGTGGTCCCACCTCGAATACAGTGTGCAGTTTTGGGCGCCTCGATATAAGAAGGACATCAAACTATTAGGGTGCACCCAGAGGAGGGTGACCAAGATGGTCAAAGGCCTTTAGGGCATGACTTACAAGGAATGGCTGAAGTCATTTGGTTTGTTCACCTTGGAGAAAAGAAGGCTGATGGCTGACCTCATTACACCCTGCTCAAGCAGGACCACCTACAGCACCTGTTGGCGCATCCCAACAGGGCCTATGGGATAATATATGTTCAGTTTGCTTAAGTATTTGCTGACCTGATCATCTTCCAGCAAGAGTACATCTTCCTTACTCCAGCCCTTTCCCTTGTCTGATCTCTGGGATTCCCAAAGGCCAGCCTTGCTAATAAAGACTGAGGGAAAGAAAGCATTCAGGACTTCCACCTTTTCCATGGAGGGTGTATGTATGTATCCAGTCTTGATGTCAATGACAAAATATCCAAGCATATCAGAAGAAACAGCAGATGGCCCTTAAAGGCCAATATTTCCAGTAGATTAGAAAATATGTCACTGTAAGCAATGTGAAATAAAAAAATATTACAAAGCCCTATACCTACAGAACATCTATGCATAAAATATATGCCTAAACCTACGGAAAAGGACACAATTTGAGCTCAAAATACCCCTAACAGTGTCTATTTTATTTGGTGAGACAAATGGTTAAAACCCCCGGAGGGACTGAACTATGAAAAATGTATATGCATATTTATACTCATGTTTTTACTGAGGCACTGAAAAATGTGTTTTTTACTATGTTTGCAAAATTCTTCTAATAAGACCTGTAGACCATTCCAAGAGGTGGGTGCTATTAGGAAACTGAACATGCTTTCATATGCTTTAAGATGCTCTATTGCAGATATGACGCAGTATTCTAGTGGTTCTCAGATAAATTAGTCAGAAAAGTCTCCTACTGGACTTCACAGAGCTAAAATCAGGTTTTTTCCAACCATACTTCTGGGGAATAATTATTCATTTCAGTACTGATTTTAATTTATATTTCAGCCATTTAGATAGTGCATGAATAGCCATGAAAATTTTTGCAGAGCACACACAGTTTAACTGAAAATGTTTCCATAATCTGGATCTCTTAAAAAATCAGTTATCTTTCCTTCCGGATATTATCTTTTTGTGGCTCCACTTTATGAATTACTTAGCCTCAGAAAAACACTGTAGGTCATAGGTGGGGTTATGATGCATGGGATCTTGAGAGTCTCTAAGAATCATAGAAACATAGCATTGTCTAGGTTGGAAGGGACCTTAAAGGTCATCTAGTCCAACCATCAACCTAACTCTGACAAAAAAAAAAAAAATAAAGAAATAAGAAACAAAAATCACTAAACCATATTCCTGAGGACCATGTCAACCTGCCTTTTGAACACCTCCAGGGATGGTGCCTCAACCATTTCCCTGGGCAGCCTCTTCAAATGCTTGATAAACGTTTCGGTGAAGAAATGTTTCCTAATATCCAATCTAAACCTCCCCTGGTGCAACTTGAGGCCATTTCCCCTTGTTCTATCTCCTGTGACCTGGGAGACGAGACCAACCCCCGCCTCCCTACACCCCCCCTTCAGGTAGTTATAGAGCACGATAAGGTCTCCCCTCAGCCTTGTCTTCTCCAGACTGAACAACCCCAGCTCCCTCAGTCTTTCCTCCTACTCTTTCCTCCTACTCTCCAGACCCCTCACCAGCTTCGTTGCCCTTCTCTGGACCTGCTCCAGCACCTCAATGTCTTTTTTGTGGTAAGGGGCCCAAAACTGGACACAGTACTCGAGCTGAGGCCTCACCAGTGCTGAGTACAGGGGGATGATCACCTCTTGGGTCCTACTCACCACACTGTTCCTGATACAGGCCAGGATGCTGTTGGCTTTCTTGGCCACCTGGGCACACTGCTGGCTCCTGTTCAGCTGACAGTCGACCAAGACCCCCAGTTCCTTTTCTGCCAGGCAGCTCTCCAGCCACTCTGCCCCAAGCCTGTAGCGCTGCATGGAGTTGTTGTGACCTAAGTGCAGGACCCCACACTTGGCCTAAGAAGGGGGCCAACACTTGAGCTGACAATAAAAACAGACTTGATCAACGCAAGTGACAATGAAAAATATTTGTAGTGACTTATTCCAATAAGGACACAAGCCATACAGACTGTAAAGCTTGCAAGCTCAGCTACAAATAGAACATATGCATGTAGAGGTGGTTCTGCTCTGGCTCTGTCCTCATCATGAGGTGTGAAGTTTTCTAATGAGTTTATCTAAGAACAGTGAGGTTGTGCTGCTGCTTCTGCATCATTTAGGGGCAACCATAAATTCTTTTAGCAACCATTCCCCACAATATTTCTTTTAATTAGCATTCATATATCAACATTTTTATGTATACCCCAAACTACTAGGGGAAAAAAAGAAAAAGTAAATCCACATGTACTTTTTAACTGCTGTAGTTCTTGGGAAAAAGAAAAGAGAATGAATCACAAATGTTTAGTATTTAATCTGAAGGTTGAAAGAGTAAGAGAATGGAAAGAATTATATAAAAACCTGTGATATCCTGGATATCTTATAGCAACATAAAGAAAAAAAGCAGACACCTAATTGCCATCTTCACCTCTACAGTTAAAAGAGGTCTGCTATAAAAATTACATGTAATCAATATGAATGCAGCTATAAAAGGAACCACACATGGCACCCTGCAATTTAATTCTGTCCTTATTACTGCTGGGTTCCACTTTTATATTTATAGTATGCATAATGAATGAATACATTTTAGAACTGATCCAAGGGGGAAAAAATCTCTTTGCTTTTTGACATATTCTGAATCAACAACTGTTTTTCTTAAATCCAAATTAAAATATATTTGGGTTGTGGTTGAGCTGAGGAAGAACTGAGTCTGTTTTATGCAGTGAAGAAACTATGTGAAGGAGAACATTTAACTAAATAAAGAATAATATATCAAAGACAATTAAGAAGTCAAATAGAGAAAATAATTAATGAATTAACACCAGTAGCAAATGTAAAAATTAAAAAGTGAATATATATTGTTTCCAGATTTAGAGTCATTTATCAGTCAATTAATTTCAAAAACTATCTTCTGGTTTACCTTCACAATACCTTAAAAGAAGTATTTACTGTTTTAACATAAGATACATAATTTAACAGATGATATATTCCATATGAGAAAGTGCTTTTCCAGGTATTTGTGATTTTTTATGCCTTTCTAAGATCAGCTCATGCAGCTCAATCATAATTAATTTTGCTTGAACACTGGGAGTCAAAAAAAAAATCCATTGGGGTTTTATTTTCTGTCTTGTACCCAGTGTCCTGGGTGACTTCATTCCCTGCACTCAGACTTTCTGCTCTACCTCTAGCGAAAAAAATCTAATAACCAACAATGTGTATGTAGCTCAATGAGTATTTCAAATACAAGTTCACTGACTTCTTAATAATTAAATAAAAGAATACCTAAGACAAAAGAATTCTCTAGTTTCACAGGAAAGGCATAACAACAATATTGTTACTACTTATTGAAAATAATGGGGTAACAAAGGATGTGTATTCATTGAAGGCAGTTGCCAAAATCTTTGCTAGCAGGAAGATCATGAAGAAGCAAGGGTTTTGTGATATGCAAGAGACTTTTTCTGCATTCTAAAGAGGGCAGGAGTGTATGCAAAACTGACAGAACAGATGATTTTACTTTGCAGTCCATGTCTACTTCAGATCTGAAGTCTTTGAATAAGTTCCATAGAGTGTGCACAAAAGACTTAACCAGTACCATACAGATCAGATCTACTGTAATGTGTTGTGCTATTATTTGTGTATCTGCTGTTGTCTCTGTATGTCCCGCAACTCTGAAAGCTGAGGTTTTTACTTTCAGGCATTTGCATGTGGCAGATATGCCCATCTAGATATGCTGTAGAGAACCTCATCACTTAAAGACTTAATTTCCCATGTTGCCACGGATCCTGGGGACACCTTGAAAAAGCATGTGCTTTTTTCTTTCTTTATTGGTGGAAAGTAGTAAATATTCTCCTGTTCAGACTCTGTAGCACCCTCTTCCATGCCTCATCTACTGCTCTGATATAGCTGCCATTATAACAGAGCTCGTAGTTTGTATTCACAACATTATTATTCAATAACCTTGCTTTTCCATTGAGAAACTGCCTTCTGCCCTTGTGTTTAATGTGTGAAGTCATTCTAACTAGAGGAACTGTCTTTTTTACATATTTGTAAAACATCATCCACTCTTGCAAATTATTTAAAATCATTCTAACAGTACAAAGATATCACCTCCAGTATGGCCATGGGATTTCTTATTCAAAATTCGGAGTTCCTGAGCTCTAATTTTCTCTGCCATTGATTTGTCCTATAACCTCAGACAATTTTTCTGTCATTTAATCTGCTCAGTTTTACATTGTGTTTATATTATCTAATTCAGTGAGACTCTTCTGAAGACTTATTATTGTTAGTGATGTGAAAAGATACATGTTACACAAGTGCAAAGTATTATGATGTTTAGATGCTTTGCACCAGCCGGCTTCTCACCGATGTTGCCTACAGGCAAGAAGGAATGACATAAACAGTATCTGGCAAAAAAGCCATCAGCAATCACCAGAAGTAGGGCTATGAATATAGTAAAAAGTAATGACACTGTCATTGTACTCAGGCTGACAGGCTTTGCTAAGAGGCAAAGAATGTTAACGTAGGCTTAAATTTGTAAAAATGTTGTGTTCTGGACATGGCCGTCTTGGTTTTGGCTGCTTTGGCATGCCATGAGGACAAACATCTGACAACCTGTAGCAATTGAAGCCTGTGACCTCAAATATATTGAATTGTTAATGCTAATACCATTTATTTGGCTACTGGAATGAAGCTGGATTATGCCAGATTGGTTTAGAGGACTTAGAAAACTCTTTATAATAACCTGCATCTATCCAGAACTATACATACACAAAGCTTTATTCATTAATCAGTCTTCAAGACCAACAGGAATCCTGTTTTGTTTTGTTTTGGTTTTTTTGATCTAAGGTCTACAGTTTTGCAGCTCCATTGAAAGTATAATGTATTTCCTAATAAAGCAGTTTAATTATTATTAGTCAGCATAAACTCCTGAAGATTTTACCTAATCAAAATCCTTCATCTGACTTGGTATTTTAAAAGTGTTCAACTACAAGAAGAAGAAGAAAAAGTTAATTTTTGTAAGATTTTACATTCAAGGGCTTAAATTCTGCTTCTAATTTCAAAGGTACAGAAAAATAAAAAAGTAGAGGAAAGGCCACAGTTCATTCTCCTCAAAAACTACATTGAATATAAAAATAATATTTTCCACAACTTAAATATGTATTTTTAAGAAATACACATATATTTTAGGCACTTACATAAACTACTCATTCTGAGCACTTCAGCATGATCAGTCATTTCTTCATTAATTCCTGCTGACCAGTTGTCTAGGAAGTATGAAGTCTAAACTTCCTAATTGTGTTTTGATATTTTATTCTACAATGGCTGTAGTGTTTATTGTATCATCTGAATTCTACTTATACTCAAAATAATACTTTTTTCTTTCCAGAACTTTAGTATAACTTCTGACATTTTATTATTTTTCTCACTAACATCTGTTTTAAGAATAATAAGGGTTCTACGTGTGTCTAAGACAATGTCATCATTAGATGTAGCTGCAGCTTCAGCAGTTGCCCATGAAAGATCTTTGCCACTATACACAGCATGTTTCTTCTTTGATACTTCCACTCCATTGTGGGCTCTTGTAAAATGTTTTTTTTTCTTAGAGATATATTAGTTCTGTCCGTTTACACTTGGTTTTGCTTCAAGATCTGTTTCTGTTTTACAGATATTTTTTTTCTTTCTTCTAAATACATAATGAAGATTTGATGTAATCCTGTGTTTTAGAAAATATATTTTTCTTTCTCTAAGTCTAAATCAAGTTCTTAATAGCCTTTCCCTCAGTTTTGGGTCTCGGATTACTATTACAGCCTTGTTTACTGGGATTCCAAGTACCTTCCAAAATTCTCTCATTAATCTCAAAATTGCTCTTAATTCTTTTTGGTTTTGAGTTTCTCGCGTACAACTAATATAATGTACATCCCTCAGTCTTAGAAAGACTTAGATTTTCTGAATTATCTTTAGCTTTCCTTCATACTCTTCTCAACTGCTACGAATATACAGTGATTGTATATCTTGGAGTTTTCACCTGAGTGCCCTATTTAAACCTTTTTGGTTATTCCTTTGCTTCCACTCTTCATTTTAACTCTACAGCTGGTACTATATTGTGCCATAATGTGCTGCAATTTACAAATCATAATGATACCAAATCCTTAAGAAGATGACAAGGAAGAGACATTTTTGTCTTCTCTTCAGTTGATAGTTTGAAATTACTTTCAGATAGATAGGATGTTGCAGAGGTTTGAACAGTCCAGTATGCACGGGTTATCTCAACAGTGTTCTACTCCACCACAGTGCCTTTAAACTCTTCATCAGAATAGATAACAGGTGTTTTTTATAGCAATATCTATTTAAGACTATATTATAGGCAGAAAAAATTACAAGCAAGTGCAGTAATAAATAATATGTATAACTATAAAAACAAATTTAAGCATGAGACTTATGAGAATCACTGAAATATAGAAGAGCTTTCGGTTATATTTTTTTCCAAGGGAGAACAAATGTGCTTGACCACTGTTTATCAGTCTGTAATTTCAGGTGTGATGGAGGACAGAAAAAAGTTGAGCATCAAAAGACTGCAAGTAAGAAAAAGGAAAGTGTAGAGAGAAAGGGCTAGGTGGAATGCACTGATAAAAAACAGACAAAGAAATCAGGACAGAGTAGAACATTTCACTTGAAAGTCTATTTTAAAGGATGAGACATGCTGCAATGTAATCCTTAATAAAGGGTAAAATTCCTATCTCCAATCTGCACTGCAGTTCGTAATAGTATATTCTGCAGCTGTCCTGTATACAGAACTCCCACTGATATTAATAAAAGTTCTTTTCTTTGAACTACTCCAGAATATGAATAGAAATCACAAAGAGAAAGCTTTACTGTGTTATGCACAGAACACAGAACACTTGCCATCTTGACCAGCTCTGACTTCATGACTCACTTTTTCATTCCTTCATCACCCTAATCTGTATGAACTTGACCTTTGTCTCATGATTGTACTTAGGTGGCATATTATTTGGGGCTTAGCTATTGCATCTTCTTGTTTCTCTTCGGTACCCAGGTGCTCACATTTTTCTCCATGACAACTCTGAAATATAATCATAGTTTAAAACAAAACAAAAAACACAAAACCACACAACCATTATAAACCTAAGAATATGCACAGCACATTTCATAATTTCCAAACAGACCACAAAATATGGACCACAAAAAATGGAAAAATAGAGACTTTTGATTTTACCATCTTATCTTCATTTGATTCACTGTTTTTTGACCAATATTATTCATGTATCACAGAATTACAAGATGGTTGAAGTTGGAAGGGATCTCTGAAGGTCATCTGGTCCAGCTCCCCTGCTCAAGCAGGGGACACCTAGGCCCAGTTGTCCAGGATCTTGTCTGGCCATTTTTTTAGATCTCCGATGATGGAGACTCCACAGACTCCTTCGACAATCTGTGCCAGGGCTCAGTCACCCTCACAGTAGTTAAGTGTTTCCTGATGTTTAGAGGGAACTTCCTGTGTTTCAGTTAGTGCCCATTGCTTCTGATCCTGTCACTGGGCACCACTGAAAAGAGCCTGGCTCCCTCCTCTTTGAACACTCCTTTCAGGTATTGATAAGGTTCCCCCTGAGCCTTCTCCAGGCTGAACAGTCCGAACTTTAATAAATATTATATTGTAAAATACTATTTTACAATATAAAATTAAGGATCTTATTAAAGGATTTGTAGAACATAAAGAAAATTACTTTTAAGAATCATTCAATCTGAAACAAAAATGATCTCCTTTAAAAGGAGGCATGATATACTAATTGACATCAAAGGAATTGCATTTATACATGCATGGTGCACTATATGTAGTTAGATCTGAATGAATTTGTAGAATTTATAATAAACTATATCTTAATTTCCGCTGCCATTTCATATATGACATAATGTACTCAGTAATAACAGTAAAATATATTTTCAAATATGTATACATAATTTCATTCAAAATGCAGGTGATTAAAAAAAGCTATAGTTAAAAGAGTAAAATTTTACATCTGGTAGACGGAAAAGGGGAATGGAAAGATAAACACACTATATTTCAGGCTAACATAATCCAAGCTGACTGAGTCTAAAAAAAGTGAAAAAGATGTTAGATATTAATGGTTTCTTTTTAAATTCCAACTATGACTAGAAAAACAGAAAAAGAGATTATGAAGGTTCCAAAGGAATTTTCGCTCAGAAGCACAAATAGCTTATTCCAAAGGCATAGCAATTAGTAAAAAGCCTTCAACTTCTCATCAACTTCAGACATAGACAGTCTGGATGTCTGTCTTTGATGTATCGACACTAGGATTTATTTATAATCAATATAGAGAAGCAGGTAGTTTTAGGATGTGATTTATCTCATCTTAAGTAGATATCTTAGTTCAGATGAATCACATATTGCAATTGTCTGTTTTCTTTCATTAACTATAAACAAGACCTAAGAGTAATTACTTAAGATGCAGGCTTCTCCCTTTAATCAGCTAAATCCCACTCTCAATGACTTCAGTGGGTCTTGATTTTCTATTTAAAAATTAGGGGTTTTTTTTCATCATTATATAATGTAACATATCAGTATGCCAAATTAGTACAAGATAACATGTGAGGGACAAGAGGATGCCTATTAAGCTGAACAGGGGGATTGCATTCACTTTAGCACTGGTTCTGCTAATTTCCTACTGAGACAAATTGATTTGGGCGTATTGAGCAGACTAGCTCGTGTTTTGGTTTTAGTCTTAACTGAAGTCCTTGATGCAAAAAGAATGCAAACTTTCTGTGGAAAATAATAATAAAAAAGTAATAATTTTTTGTTCTCAAGTTGCTGAACAACAGAGTAACTTTTGAAAAAGTTCAGTAGTTACACCCCACCCCCCCAAACAGGACTAGCATAGCAGAACCTGGAAAAAACTGAAATGCTAAATAACTATTTTCCTATTCAAAACATCTGATACAATCATAGAAAATGCTGTTTAGTGGCTAAAACGTGTTTTAAACATGGCTTTTTATGGAATTTTATTCCCATATTAGCTTTATTTAATTTATTAAATTAAAATTCTTGTTTTATTTCCCATCTTTTGGATATCTGTCATATTTCTATGAAAAATTTTCTTGCTAAAAATGGAAAAGATTATATTATATAGTTTCAGGGTGAAAGATTGTTTGGTTGTACACAATTTTGAGCAGCTCTGATATGGAAGCATTTATTTATTCCTTACTAAGCTGGAATGAGTAGTTTAATCATAGACCATTTATAATTAAGTACTTTGTATTTGTGAGATGGTTTTAAAAAAATTTAGTCCTCATTGCTAATTTATATTGAACAGTTAGTTTTCAGTCAATAGAAAGTATGTGTCATATACTAACATTAGTTAAAATACCAATTATTAACAATGACCAGGCTGAACTACAGTAAATTATGTTTTATGAATGATGTTTTGCCTTCTTTTTCACTTTATGAGATGCTAACACTTTGAAATTGTAAAATACTGTTTAAAGTCCAACATCTTTTCCTCTTCAGATAGCCTCTATATCGAAACCCACCCCACATATTTTAACTTGCAGTTCATATACTGAATTTTTTAACATTTTGTGTCTTCTGCATAGTTTTCATTAGCCTTTCTGTTACAGTAATGTAAATCACAGATAATTACATTTTTAATACAACTTTGAATTTACAGCAGTACAACTGAGTGAAGAATGTGCTCCTATCTTTGAATCTGAGCTTCTTTTGTATTCAAACTCTGTTTCGCAGCCATCAAGAGGCTCACTTGCTGCTGTGCAAGTCAGCAATTTCAGCACTGAGTGATTATTAGCTAAGAAAAAATTAAAAAATTCTCATTCGTTCTTCACATGTCTCTTGTTATCTGGTCTTCCAGTCCTACTGTTAAATTTACCTTTTCTTTTCCATGAAACCAAAACTTCCAAGGACTCATCATTGCCAAAGACACTACCCAGTAAAGAAACTTGTTCCTTTAAAATCTCTGAAGGTTGTACGGTTTAGGAAGCATTGGTGGAAGTACAGTTAAACCTCCTCAGATGTCTTCAGTCTAATCAAAGATATTATTTTGGTGTTATTGCTAAAATACCACATGGTTACTATTTAATACAAATATACAATATTATAATTAACTTCTAATACATGAAGATAGCTTCAACTGTGTCTCAGATTTTTAAATCAGATTTTTAGATTTGCCTCAGATTTTACTCTTTTGGTACTTCACCCAACAGCTTGAAATGGCATCACCACTAAGAGTTCATGGAAAGTCCCATTCCATGGAGTTAAAGGATCAGTGACGTATCTGCAGACAATCTGGTCCCACCAGAACACCAGGTAGTGAATGGATGATGAGGTTCTTGGAGAGAAGAGTGGTATGTTCAAATCTCATGGTGCCAAGGAGGACCTGGATCATACCTCATTTGTGAGACCAAAAGACAGTTGTACCAGGAGTACAGCAGACTCACGCAAACCTCACAAAAGGATCATTGATTTCTGAACCTTTGGTGAAAATTTGCATCTGCTATGAAGTGCTAAGGAAAATATTTGCAAATAATGACCTGATCTCTGTTGTATCCCAACTGCTAACTCCAAGTACCTTCCAAACTTGGAATGCAGAATCGCTGTTGGCCCTATCAATGCTACGAGGCTTTATCCTTTACTTTTGAAAGCAAATATACATTCTCCTAGTCACAAGTAAAAAGCTTTTAGAGATATATAACTGATAACATTGGAGTCTCGATAACTAATATCTGAATATTAGTCTAAAGAACTTTCATAATTGAAGCTGGTCCTCTGCTGTCAGGTACTGCAGCACTGAAATCAAGCACCTACAGTAGATCTTTTTCAGTATTCCAGGAGTATACAGAACATCTATTTTTACTCACAGTTGACAGCAATGCTAAACTTCAGTACAGACGTTCACTCTTTCACCTGTATTTACTCATTCATACTATGTTGAGCTTACGTTACCTGTAATTTAAATGTAATTTAGTTTACAATACTAATACAATCCCTTCTGAGGGAAAAAAAAAGAAATAATGTGGACCACTTTAAGTCCCAATCTCACCTATGAATCTCACAACAGGACATTGGAATAGAATGAGGTAGAACTGAATTATCCTTGTATGCTTTTGATTTCTCTTATATATTTTCATTAGCAAACTGATAAGGACTTTTCCATGGGTTTAGTAGCATTATAGATCAAGAACGGGGAAAATAAAAGGAAGATATAGGCTTTTCTTTTATTCATGAACAATACATAAAGTAGTTTTGATTAGATGCTATCTTTCCCATATGCCTCTACTTCCGAAGGTATTTCTCCTATAATCAATATTTTGTTCATTGTCTGCAAAAGCTTTGCTTCAGTATTCAGAATCTTCAGTAAAAAGAGTGCTTTACAGTAATAATGAGTTCCCATTGAAGTAAAAACCTTTTCGCATTTATGTAAGATAGAATTATTTGGGGCATATAAAATTTGAGGAAAGTTTTATAATAATTTTGGTTTGAAACACAATTTATATTCATAAGAGCTTACAGATAACTGAAATTTGTTGATGATCATTTGAGCTTGACACTTTTTGAAAATTGCTTGGATTTCAAACTTAAAACTAGTAAAATTACAAACATCTTACAACTTCCTTTTTCCTCTGAGATTTAATGTTGCAAGTGTCAAATCTCTATTCTCCATATGAATCCCTTATACACTCTCAGAAAAAGTTTTTATTTCACACTAAAATATAGTTTCTATAACATGTTAGTACCACAGTTTAAAGAGGAGATATTCACAATGCAGTCAAATTAGGCAGGTAGCATATTCTTGATTTGTGTACACTACATTTTATCAAACTGGGAAATACATCACAGGCACGTTATATTCATCATTCCTACTGTGTTAAGCCTAAAGATTCGGTGAAAATAATGGTGTGGACTTTAAACATAGCTCATGTGACACAGATGAGTGATGATGATGATGATGAAGAAATTAGGGAAGAAAATAAGGAGCATATGAGGAGCACTACAGATCCCAGTAAGTATCTTTTTGTAGGATCCGCAGCATGACAAATTGTTAAGCCTGATTTAAAAGCTGTGTTTGACAACTAGGGCTGAAACAGATCCTCAAAATATCTTGTAGATAAAAATCCCTTTAACCAAAATTTCCTGGTCACTTGTCTTGCTGATGATGAATTCACCCTTCACCCTAGCTGATCAGACTGAATCACATTGTTGTGAAAGGATTGTACAAAAGGTTGCCACATTTTCACAGATGCAGGGAAAAAATCCCTTTTTGCCAAAGCCTGATGATTCTTGAGGAAATTGCAGCAAGTCACGTACCCTCACATATTGAGCAATATGTAAGTTAGTGGGTTCACCGTCTGTCAGCACCAATGTAGATGGTTTGATCTACGTAAAATGTTTCATATGCTTATCTATCGTTGCTTCATTTCAGTAAATGAATAAGATATGCTCCATTATCAAAGTGTTTATGGTCAAACAATTCTTTAAATTGTGATAATTCCTCTTTATTTTTTCTAAATCCAGCCACTGTCTATTCATGATTGCCAGGTGTCCATGGTGGTGACATAATTAAGTTTTTCGGAGAAATACCATTCTGGTTAACCTTTTATTAGACTACTGCAAAGTGACAACAGTCTGATATCTGAAGAACAAACTTAATTTGCTGTTTTCCAGGTATTATGCTCTGTGATACAAATTCTACTTGAAAAATCACACCCACACTTTGCCATATGATAGTACTAGTGGTATCTTTGCAACCTTTTTTCATCGTTAGTTACTTTGGTGAAGTGAATGATTAGAACATAAGCAATGGCATTTGTTCAAGATGCTCCAGAAAGCACTGCAGTCTGTTCACTTTTTCACTACCCACATTAGCACTGCACTGTAAAAAAGAAAGATTACTAGGAAAAGTGTTATTTTTAATTTAAATTTGTAAATGATATTCTGAAGACCCTGTTCAATGACAAGATGCTATTTTTAAGTACTGCATCTTAAGGGGAAAAATCAGCTTTCAAGAGGCTTCAAGGCAGCTCTTCCTATTAGAAAAAGATTTGACCCATCTTAAAGGCTTTAGCCATGACATTTTGAAGATTAGTCCAAAGGAAAATTTCTTCATATAGGAGGAAAAGAGGACAATAAATACAACTAATTTCTAAATGGAGCTATACATGTTTACAAATGGGATTACTGGGCATAGTTTCTTATAAAGTCAAGGGACTGCACTGGACTCTCAAATAGTTCAATTCATGTGCATTTGCTCCTGTATCAAGGTTCTCCATTTATTAGTGATAATACAGTCCACCTATGCATTAGAATATGCAACTAGAAGATGTGTTCAATACTTGCTAGTTAAAATTGGCTGGAACTGAATCTATTATGCAGTGTTTACAGCAGCTTATATTACAGTCTTTTTATTTTGACAGGTTTTCTTCAGCCTGTCTTTCAGCATTAACAAGTAGTACAACTTGCTGCAGGAAAACCATGTAAGAAGAGAACACAGTTATAATTTTCTGCTTTCTCAAGTTTCCTGTAGTTAAATGTATGGCAAAAAACTTCTGTTAGTAGTGACACTGTCTTGTAAGAATATTTGATATAATTCTACCATTGATAAAATTATTAATTGGCTACTTTTCCACCAGGCAAAAAATTCTGGTTTTAATAATCTGGCTTTAATAATTTGGAAACCTGGATTTATGCACCAGCTATGTAGAATGTATTACTACTTCATACTCACTTTCACAAACTAACTTAAAAACATCCACTCTGGCTTAAAAGTAAATGTCCTAGGCATCTTCATTATATTGAGGCAAAGTTTTGTTTTGGTTTTTTTTTTTTTGTTTTGTTTCCTATCAAATCAGGTTATTTTTTTATATTAAACTCCTTTTCACCAAATAAAGATCCTTTACCATGGCAACTGTGCAAATATTTATGTTTACTCAGTATTGCAGCATCAGTATATTGTTTATAACTCTTTTAACTTTTAACATGGCCCCAAACATTTCTGACAGTTCGGCAGTGGAGGTTAGTAGCAGTGAATGGGAATAACTACTGAACAATTCCAGAAGGTTTTCCAGGAAGCACTTGGTTTCTGCGACCACAAATTTTCCCTGAGATGGTGTCTGGTTAACAGTGGCATAAAAAGAGTATTTTTGCAAAAAGCTTGAGGCAAGTTCTGTCTCTGATTTACCAGCGAGAGCAAAGAGGGTAAAGTCTGTGCTTCACACCCCTCTGGGCACTTTCTGTATCAGGATGGGGACTGATCCCAGAAATAAGTGTTTCTGCTCTCTTCACAGAGTACAAGGTACTTTAATACTTCTCACTTTTTTCTCTGGGACTCATGATAGTGCCTAAGGGCTAAGTGGCTGTCTTGCTTGCTAAAGCATGGCCACTGAAAAAAATTGTACCATAAACAAATTTGAATATGACTAAAATCCAGCCAGTTCAAACGCTGGCATGGCAAATGTTTGAAGTATTAACATGCCAGCCTTAGAAAACTACATAATAATATTTGTGTATGTGCCTGAGTTTTGGATCGTTTAAAGTCTTCACTCCAATATGCCTTAAATTTTGCACATATAAAATATTATAATAATCATACTGGAAATTAATATCTTTTGCTGGCTCAGGGCAATACAATTGCATGTCTACATCTGTCTCATTTATTGGGTTTCAGGAAGGTTGACACCACCTTCTTTCCTGCAGGTTTTCCTTGATTCTAAGGAGTGGGAGAAAACTTCAACTTTAAAAACTAAAGATCTGATTTTGCATCTCACAAGCTGATGGGAATTTTGCCATTGATTTCAATGGCAATCCATGAATCAATTCTTCCCTTGACCCTGACAGCCTTTCCTCCTTCGTAATTCAGCTCCTAGTTTTGGCAGAGAGTAAGGGATATTTTTACTTTGTTAGCTTGGTTTTTTTGAGGTTAAGTATATAGGCTTTCTAATTGCCTTACACTTGAGAACAAATCATATCTGACATATCATCACAATCTCTATTTATGGGAAATTTTCCATTGCAAATTTTTGAAGGCTGCCTAGGAAAACAGTTTCAAAGCCTTGCATAATTTTGACTCTCCTACCAAATGAGCCCTCAGAGAAGAATCATTCAGTTGATTCTTCTTCAACTCTACTTCTTTTATTTCAAAGGACCAGAGATCCATTATTGCCTTGTCAGCCACCAATGGCATCAGGGCAGTGGGAGACCTTTATTTCACTAAGCTCAGCACACGCCAGGAATGTAAATCTGTAAACTGCAAGCTCAGGTACTTCATTAGGTCTCAAGGGTCATGATAGCACACAGTTCCAAGACAGCCACAAAGAACAAGTCCTACAGATCCCTATTGACAAACTGAATCTCACCCAGAAGTACAAAGAAGATAGTATGATATCATTTTGCTTTGATTTTGTTCCAGGACAATAAAGCAACACTATAGAACAACTGCAGTTTCTCATGTGGAAGCTCAGAATAAGACCATGAATTCTGCATTGCACCAATCCAGACTGGAAGGCAAAGTTGCAGATAACTGTAACAAGAACTAGATCTAAAACTTTTTAGCAGACCAAGGAGAAAAATATATGCTTATTCATCCACAGATGATTTTGAAGTTTCAGGGTAGGGAATGTTGTGCATATTTTATATGATGGATTCAATATACTGGCACTGAGTCCAAGTACACTGATTATGTAAAGAAAAAATGCACAGGTACTTATATAAATACTTTATTTGTTGGTGCTGTCATACTTTGTTAAACATCACTGGGTCCAGGAGAGGCATAGAGTTTTTCCAGAAAATCTATTTTAAAAGCTTCCAGCTTGCAGCTGTAGTTTGGGCAATACCTGTAAACAAGCCAAAAGACTCCTGGGAGGTCTGTGTGACAGGGGAAATAGTTCCATGAGTCATGTATAGACTGTAGATTGTCCTTTTGGGATATCCTGTACAGCACCTTCAAATTGCCCATCTTCTAGACAAAAATAGATAATCTCCACAAGAGGACTCAGTGAACTTTTGCTCCATATTTTCCCTTTTTATCTTGCATAGATTTTTCACTTGAAACATTCCACTCAAACACAGTGTAAGCCATGAAACTTAAAAAAGCAGAAAATTCCTTTGTTTTTGATGGAAGAAGAAATCGTAGTTTAAAATTCCCCATTTTCTTTCCCAGTAAAATGTTACTGTCTGTCTGACAAGAAGGGAGAAAGCAAAAAATCCGAGAAAATCCTGAGAATAAATTTGTCTCTGAGAGAATTGTCTTGAATCACCATTGTTACATGAAATAATCAAGGAGGGAGAAATAGGATTGTGGAGAACTGCACACTGTGCTGCAACAAAACCAGCAGCCGCAGTCTTAAAGATATCAATTGCTGGTCTCAGTTTTATAAGTTTTTTTAAAATTTTATATAAGATACAAAACATCATTGCAATTTTTTGGTTTGGTCATATAACGTTTCACCTTATTTCTGGTATTCTTGTATATACATGTCCTTTTTTATACATATGTTATAGAACATATTGGAAGTAGATAGTTATAAATTCAAAAGTTCATAACTCAGGTGATATAGTAACAATAATAAAGTAGAAATTACATATATGTTTTAATTCTCATGAAAAAAAAAAGAAGGAACTGAAGAGTGTAGGCCTATTTCCCTTCATGAAAAACTGAGAAGGTTCAGTATGGGTGGTGTTCTCCATCAGGAATGAAGAAATTCCTTTTGACAAAAAACCTTCAAATTAACTTCAAATGATTTTTAGGATGATTAATTTCACCAGTCATGAGCAGAAATTCTCTTCACTTGCCGTGGTAATCACCCTGGTAATGGAGCTAAGGATACTCAGGCCATGCAACAGGAACGTAAGAAAGCATTAGAAAGCAGGTAAGACTGTGTACCGGTACCAGAAACAACAGAGTGCAGCAGGGACACTTTTCTTTAGGAGTCTTCAGAATTAACAGCATAATGAATTAGTTCATGTGAAGTATTTATGAATATAATTAACCTTTAAAATAATATTGTTTTCAAAAATGTCAAGGTTTACAGTATCTGTTATAATGATAGATAGTTATTACAGGTAAAAAAAATAGAAACATTTTTCCAAAATATTGTGCCTTCTAAAACAATTTACAATAAAAATAGGGGTTTTCTTGTGCTCAATATTATGTTAATTACAATAATGCTTTGTAACACATTTGGCACTTTAGTCTCTTGTTTAGTGTAGACTTTTATTCAACTAAGAATTTTCACATTGCACTATTTTTCAAGTTTAATTGATGGTGCCTTTGTACTTATGCAGCATCCATGGAGAATTTCTTGGGTTTTATTTTGTTCTCTATCCTGAATGGCAGATTCTGTATTCTGCCATCTGTCTAGCTTTCTTTCTTGATACAGCTTCTAAGAGGTATTTTTAGAGGTGAGGACTACCTTCAGGGATGTTGCTAAATACAAAAGTGCATCTTATTTATCAGTTAATGCAAAACTATTTTTTTTAGTACAGCACAATAATAATAGGCAAATAATGATGGTAGATTCCATTCTCGTTATAATAATACACAGAGGATTAAAAACATCATTAGAAACCAAGCAAGTCATATTTATTACACACACAATACCACCATTAATGCAAATTACCCTGAAAATTCAAAATAAATCTGTATCATAGGAGTAGATTGAATTTTTCTATTGATATTGTGCTTAAAACAGAAAACAAATTATTTTGTCAACTGATGTGATTTAAATGTTAATTATTTGCATTATTCCAGCCTAACTTTCAAATACTGTATTCAGACAGTTGAAACATGTCAGTTTATAAAACAATACCATACAGTACCCAATACCAGATTAGATCATACATATGCAAAAAACATCAAAGACCAAATTCATTCAGGTATGCAGGCCTTCAAGAATACTCAGGCTCAAATGTCTCCAGAAAACTAGGCTGGTGGCGCAAATTTCCTACTTTCACACTAGCAGAGGCAGCTGACATTTGTTACAGGATGCAATCCTGCTTATATCACTCCCCAGAGCAATCTTCTGCACTGCTGCCTCATGCATCTTCTGCTCTTTCCTTGGACTTCACATTTGCATATCTACATACAATCATGCAAACTCAGTCACTCACATAAAGATGGACCAAGTTTGGTTAACTGTTTTCTGAGATTTTGTATTGCTGTGTTAAGTTTATTTATTCCTCATCTAAGCATACTGTAACTTTCTGATGTGACATATGTAGAGAATGTCACACATGTATTTTTCACATTATCTCTCCTTCACATTAAAACTTTCCACAGAGCCCTGTGACACCTTACTGCAAAAATATGTAGCTGAAAAGAGTGGTTAGGTGAATTCAGAACAGCAGGGAAACCATGTATATAATTCATCTAATAACAGAGACTTGAAATTCTTAATATAATCACACTATTAAAAGCAAAATAAAATATTTGAAATCTTTTCATATAGTAATGACCTTAGGGAAGTGAAGATCCAGGTATACATTCTTTGAAACAATCCCAGGAGAGAAAAAAAAAAAAAAAAAGGTAGTATTAAGCCAATAGCATAGCATTAAATATTTTTAGACAACCTGAGTTCTCATTATTCAATAAAATAAATTGTGTAAGTGAATCGGAAAACAGGAACAAAAATAAGAACAAAGCTTCAAGTTTAGAAGGGTGTGAAGTTTCTTTCACAAGCAAATACTCAAACACTTCGCCTTCACTGTTAAAACTTGCCTTCTATTACTGGTTAAAAAGGTTAGGTGGCTAAGTACTCATACATTGTTTATAAAAGTATCTGGACATAAAAAGCACATCAATTTCTAGAGGCCTTGGATACTAGGTATTTCTGAAAACCTGCATTTGACTGTTTTCCAAACCTGATTCAGTCTACTTGAACTCCCCTGTATTTCAGATGTTCATTGGAACAGTACTTCTGATGCATATAGTTTCACACATAGTCTGCAGAGAAACACAGATAAATTTGAGGATCTTTTTCAGTAAATGGTATTTAAATTCTTTGCATAAACATACACAGATAGGATTTCTGTTATGTTCTTACGGCCCCTTCCCCCAGAGACCTCTCCATTAAACCTCTAGAGTTCTTCTAAAAAGACCGCGTTGTCAGGCATTTAAAATGTTGGCTCCAACTGGGCACACCAAGGGTGTAAGGCAGGGTATCAACACAGTGCCTGAGAATGTAAGCAGTTCAGAAACCTTATGAAAAACTCAAAAGGCTATTCCTCTGGTGACCACCCAGTCAGTAGTGGAAATGTCCAACTGCATGTAATTACAGTAAGCTATAGCTGCATATCGAGGTTCTCTTTCTGTCAGCACGATGCAGCGTTTATTAATCCTGTTAGCATCAACTGAGACACCTCGGTTTCTGTTGGCTCTCTGCTAGACCTAATGGGATGAAGTTGTGCACTGATTTTAGAATACAATACAAAGTGTGTACTGAAGAGGAGGCAGGAAAATTTAAACATTTCTGCTTCCAGCTTAAGCAATGCTGAAACTTGGACTTTATCTGAAAAACTGGGTGAGGCAGCGGCAGCCTCCCCAGACTCTGGCCCAGGACAGGTCAGTGCAAGGGGAGAACAAAAACATCCAAGATGGTCACCACTCGTTCTGCAGCCACAGTCAAAAGGAACAGAGTGTGCCAAACCAACCTGCCACAGCAACACGCAGCCATCCAGGTGATGGGCTGCTTGGAATGTCTCACTCTTACAGGAGGACACCAAAGACAGCGCCTGTGTGCACTGTGAGCAGGTCCACAATCTGCTGAGCCTCATAGCTGAGCTTAAAGAGGAAGTAGAAAGACAGGACCATTTGCAACACCATGTCATCCTTAGGGAAAAAGGAGCAGGGGAAGGCTCCACGAGGGGAAAAGGACTCCTTGCCCTTTTGCCACCAAGTAAGAGAGGATGAGGGGAAATGGAAGCCGGTAACTGCTCGAAGCAGCAGGGGAGTCCCCTCCAGGCCTCCCCCACCTTCCCAGGTGACCGTACAGGACAGGTACAAGCCCCTGGAGATAGAGGAAGAGGGGATCAAAGATACTGATAGTGGCTCATCCAGGGAGCTGCTGAAGCAGCCAGCTCCATGTATTAAGACTGCCTCTGTGAAGAAAAAAAGGAGGGCAATAGTTATAGGTGGTTCCCTTTCAAGGGGAACTGAGGGTCCCATATGCAGACCAGACCCTTCCCAAAGGGAGGTCTGCTGCCTCCCAGGGGCCTGTCTTAGGGATATAACCAGGAAGCTTCCTGGCCTGATGCAGCCCTCGGATTATTACCCCCTCTTTGTCTTACAGGTCGATAATGATGAGCTGGTGAGGAGAAGTCTGAGGGGAATGAAAAAAGATTTCAGGGCTCTAGGACAGCTAGTCAAGGGTTCAGGAGCACATATTGTGTTCTCCTCTGCCCCTCCAGTTTTGGGGACCAATTAATAGACAAACAAGAAGATCAGGCAGATCAATTCATGGCTCTGTAACTGGTGCTACCAGCAAGGCTTTGGGTATTCAGACCATAGCTGGATTTACAGGACACTGGGTCTGCTTGAGAATGACGGGAAAACCCTATCCCGAAATGGGAAAATGGTATTAGGCCAAGAGTTAGCAAAACTCTTGCACAGGGCTTTAAACTAGAAGTGAAGGGGAAAGGGAGTAAAACCAGACCCAACGTTAACGAGCCTGGGGGAAAAGGGCCAAGGATGGGGGTGAAACTGGGAGCCCAGCTCAAGTGCATCTACACAAATGCATGCAGTATAGACAACAAACAGGAGGAGCTGGAGGCCATTGTACTGCAGGAAAACTATGATGGAGTTGCCATCACAGAAAGGTGGTGGGATGACTCATACAACTGGAGAGAAGTGTAACAAAGCTGGTGAGAGGTCTCGAGAGTAAGTCTTCTGAGGAGAGGCTGGGGGAGATGGGGTTGTTCAACCTAGAGAAAAGGAGGCTGAGGGGAGACCTTATCACTCTCTACAACTACTGGAAAGAGGTTGTAGAGAAGCGGGGATTGATCTCTTCTCCCAAGTCACAGGCAATAGGACAAGAAGAAAAGGCCTCAAGTTGCGCCAGCGGAGGTTCAGATTGGATATTAGGCAACACTTTTACCCTGAAAGGGTTATTAAGCATTGGCATGGGCTGCCCAAGGATGTGGTTGAGGCACCATCCCTGGAGGTGTTCAAAAGATGGGTTGACATAAAGCTTAGAGACATGGTTTAGTGATGCGTTTTTTTTATTTTTGTCAGAGTTAGGTTGATGGTTGGTCTAGATGACCTTAAAGGTCCCCTTCAACCTGGACAATTGTATGATGTCTGATGGGATCAGGGTCCTGTCAGACGGGAAAACACGAGTGCCAGCTGCGGAAAGAAATTGCTCGGCCGATCTGCAGGCCTTGCAACGATTGTGGGCTGGAGTCATCAGAGCATGGAAACTCTCTCAGGTGCAATGTCAAATATCAAATCTAGCTAGCCTCAGTATTTGGATGAGTCCCTTCCCCTTCCCTTCCCTTCCCTTCCCTTCCCTTCCCTTCCCTTCTGTCATGCAAGGGTTGCCTTTTCTTTCTCCAAGGAGCCTTGTCTTTTCTCATAGGGAACCTGAGGAGACACCTGCGTCCAAGAAGAGGTCTTGACAAGGCAAGAACCCAGAATGTTACTACTTCATCTGATGTGGGAAAGCAAATCACTACTTTATTGCCCATCGCAGGGGGGCTCTGCTCAAGATTTCAATGCTCCTGTTAGGCTTCTGATCTACTCCACCTTCCCATTGGCCCCGTGCTCAGCTGTTGAGTGACAAGAAGGTCCAGAGCCCAAGGTCCTCGCCTTACTTATTCGAGAACTGAAAACTCTTATCATTTCATGATCACTATGCCCCAGACGGCCTCCAACCATTACATCCCCCACAAGTTCTTCTCTGTCTACAAAGAGCAGGTCCAGAAGGGCTCCTTCCCTACTTGGCTCCCTCACCAGCTGGGTCAGAAAGTTATCCCCAAAGCACTCCAGGAACCTTCTAGACTGTTTCCTCATTTTGTGAGGAACAAAGTTGTTGTCAACATTGCAGTTAGGGTAAAAGGAAAGATGGAGTTCTGTGGAAACTCTGTCTCTGGACAATTGTATGATGTCTGATGGGATCAGGGTCCTGTCAGACGGGAAAACACGAGTGCCAGCTGCGGAAAGAAATTGCTCGGCCGATCTGCAGGCCTTGCAACGATTGTGGGCTGGAGTCATCAGAGCATGGAAACTCTCTCAGGTGCAATGTCAAATATCAAATCTAGCTAGCCTCAGTATTTGGATGAGTCCCTTCCCCTTCCCTTCCCTTCCCTTCCCTTCCCTTCCCTTCCCTTCCCTTCCCTTTGCCTTTTCTTTCTCCAAGGAGCCTTGTCTTTTCTCATAGGGAACCTGAGGAGACACCTGCGTCCAACATCAGAGCATGGAAACTCTCTCAGGTGCAATGTCAAATATCAAATCTAGCTAGCCTCAGTATTTGGATGAGTCCCTTCCCCTTCCCTTCCCTTCCCTTCCCTTCCCTTCCCTTCCCTTCTGTCATGCAAGGGTTGCCTTTTCTTTCTCCAAGGAGCCTTGTCTTTTCTCATAGGGAACCTGAGGAGACACCTGCGTCCAAGAAGAGGTCTTGACAAGGCAAGAACCCAGAATGTTACTACTTCATCTGATGTGGGAAAGCAAATCACTACTTTATTGCCCATCGCAGGGGGGCTCTGCTCAAGATTTCAATGCTCCTGTTAGGCTTCTGATCTACTCCACCTTCCCATTGGCCCCGTGCTCAGCTGTTGAGTGACAAGAAGGTCCAGAGCCCAAGGTCCTCGCCTTACTTATTCGAGAACTGAAAACTCTTATCATTTCATGATCACTATGCCCCAGACGGCCTCCAACCATTACATCCCCCACAAGTTCTTCTCTGTCTACAAAGAGCAGGTCCAGAAGGGCTCCTTCCCTACTTGGCTCCCTCACCAGCTGGGTCAGAAAGTTATCCCCAAAGCACTCCAGGAACCTTCTAGACTGTTTCCTCATTTTGTGAGGAACAAAGTTGTTGTCAACATTGCAGTTAGGGTAAAAGGAAAGATGGAGTTCTGTGGAAACTCTGTCTCTGGACGCTGTCATGAGGGCGCATCCTCTTTCTCCTCATCCCATAGCAGGGGAGAACCTTTCCACTTGGACTGCTACGGTGACTGGAGGAAAGATGCCCTTCTCACCCTCACAGCAGTGGCGCAGGGACACCTGCAGAAAGATAGCCTCAGTATTTGGATGAGTCCCTTCCCCTTCCCTTCCCTTCCCTTCCCTTCCCTTCCCTTCCCTTCTGTTATGCATGGGTTGCCTTTTCTTTCTCGGAACCTGAGGAGACACCTGCGTCCAAGAAGAGGTCTTGACAAGGCAAGAACCCAGAATGTTACTACTTCATCTGATGTGGGAAAGCAAATCACTACTTTATTGCCCATCGCAGGGGGGCTCTGCTCAAGATTTCAATGCTCCTGTTAGGCTTCTGATCTACTCCACCTTCCCATTGGCCCCGTGCTCAGCTGTTGAGTGACAAGAAGGTCCAGAGCCCAAGGTCCTCGCCTTACTTATTCGAGAACTGAAAACTCTTATCATTTCATGATCACTATGCCCCAGACGGCCTCCAACCATTACATCCCCCACAAGTTCTTCTCTGTCTACAAAGAGCAGGTCCAGAAGGGCTCCTTCCCTACTTGGCTCCCTCACCAGCTGGGTCAGAAAGTTATCCCCAAAGCACTCCAGGAACCTTCTAGACTGTTTCCTCATTTTGTGAGGAACAAAGTTGTTGTCAACATTGCAGTTAGGGTAAAAGGAAAGATGGAGTTCTGTGGAAACTCTGTCTCTGGACGCTGTCATGAGGGCGCATCCTCTTTCTCCTCATCCCATAGCAGGGGAGAACCTTTCCACTTGGACTGCTACGGTGACTGGAGGAAAGATGCCCTTCTCACCCTCACAGCAGTGGCGCAGGGACACCTGCAGAAAGAGGGTGGGAACAACGGAGGATGGCACAGGTACGAGCACAAAGCGTCCTGGGACACGTCCACACATCCTCATCACCAAAGGCAGCCTGGCAAAGCTGAAAGCCTGAAAGGAGGTTGTGGAGAAGTAGCCGTCGATCTCTTCTCCCCGGCAACAAGGGACAGGACAAGAGGAAATGGCCTCAAGTTACGCCAGGTGGGGTTTAGGTTGGATCTTAGGAAAATTTTTTCACCAAAAGCATTGTCAAACATTGGAACAGGCTGCCCAGGGAAGCGGTGGAATCGCCATGCCTGGAGGTATTTAAAGATGGGTAGGGGTGGTGCTTAGGGACATGGCTTAGTGGTGGTTTTGGCAGTGTTAGGTTGATGGTTGGACTACACGACCTTAAAGGTCCCTTCAACCTAGATGATCCCATGAGGCTATAAAGCTGCTGGAAAGCAGCTCCCCAGTACGAGGGAGACATGGGCACACTGGGGAGAGCCCCCTGGAACCCCTCCCCCGCCCACCCCCCGGTGCCACTCTTGACATCACAATGTTGGAACTGGCGCTGGCCCACAAAAGGCCCCGCTGCCCGCAGGGACGTTGCTGTGCCAGCGCAGAGCGTCACGGGAGAGAGCCCAGCTCTTGCCCTGTGTGCTTGTGGCATCGCGTGTAGTAGCGAGACCCCTCGGTAGCCTCCCGTGGGCCAACTGGGAACTCTCCTGAGCCCCACAGCTGTGTCCCACGTGAGGCTTCCCCGATCTCGTGAGGATGGGACAGGTGCACTGCTGCCGCGGGTCCAGGTGAGCTCCCGCCATGGCTCGGGGACACGCTGGCACAGCCAGGCCCCGCAGCAGCCGCCCTGCTCATGCCCGACGCCCTCTGCTCCGCAGGGACGACCCTGAGCCCGGGCAGCAGTGCCTGCTCCTGCCGGCATCACCCGAGGTGCGCGAACACCAGCGCGTGCGGGTGACCCAGGGCCGGCGGACCAAGAAGAGGGACCTCCTCCTCCTCCGGGACTCCCTGCTCATCTCCAAGGCCAAGTAAGACTCACGGAGCCCGGCTGCCTTTCCTCCCGAGCCCTGGCCCCGGCCCCAGGGCAGGGACAGCCCAGGAGCTGCCCCAGGCCCCCGGCACCCTGAGGCTGGATGCACCCATGGCCGTGCCCGTGGCAGGCAGAGGATGGAGGGGAGCCACCGGGCTCGGCCACCTCCAGGTCACTCCCTGCGGGTCCTCTTTGCAGACGTGACAGCGCCCCGCGCCCAGAGCTCTGCCTGGCCCTGGCCGTGCTGCAGGTGTTCTGCAGCGGGAAGGGGGCAGCCGGAGATGGCGCCGAGGAGGAGGAAACCAAGGAGACCAAGTCCCTTGTCTTCGTCTGGCCCTGGGGATCCTGCATCGTGACCTTCTGGTGAGTCTCAGTGCCTCGTCCCACGGCAGGGCCAGGCAGCGCCTCTGTCCTGCCCCACGGGGCTCTCTCCTGCCTCTGGGGCTGTCCCCACGGGGCAGGGCTGTGCCACAGCCACCCTCTGCCCGCAGGATGGGGAGCAGCGGGCACTCATGGTCTTTCTCCGCTCTTTCTGCAGCTCCCGGGTGGTGAAGGAGCTCTGGCTCAGTGCTCTCCTTGGGTAAGCCCTGCCTGGCCGTGCAGCCTGGGCAACCTGCTCACAGCACAGGGGATGTTCCAGGCATAGAAGATGTGTCCCCACAGCTGCGGGCAGCTCTTCAGCAGGCAGAGCTGGTGCAGCTGCTTCATCCACCTGTGTCCAGCCAACACCTGCCCAGCCCCAGCCTCACCACCGCCGCTGCTCTGCGCTCCACTGCCGGCCGCTACCCAGCTGCTTCGGGGCAGCTTGGAAGTGCTCCCTGGGCTGGGAAGGGAGGGACAAGGCGGCTTGGGTCTCACACCGCTCTTTCTCGTCCCTTTCCCCGTGCACAGGCCACCAGAAGGAGTGGAGGGAGCCCGAGTGACCCGGCTGCCCTCCATCAAGCTCCTGATGAAGGAGCTGAGACACCGAAATGCTGTGAGTGTCCCTCCTGTCTCGGCTCTGCCCCCAGAGCCCGCCCCAGCCCAGCATCGGGTGCATGGCTTCTGACCTTCTGGTGTTTTCCCCTTGCCCAGGCAAAGCCACTAGACGCCAGCAGCCTTGAGAAGCTGGTCAAGTGCCAGGCAGAGGTGAGGATGGCTCGGGCTGCAGTCTTGGCCGTCTCCATCTCCCACACATGGCCTGGGGCTGATGCAGCTCCCCCCGGGCCCTTTCTGCTGCGGGGCTGCTCGGTGAGCGCAGTGCATTTCTTGCAGGCTGGTCCCAAGCAGCGGCCACCTCCTGTCCCCTCTTGCAGCCAAGGTGGGCTTGGCCACAATGAAGGTGAGTTTGGAGAGCACGGGGACAGGACGGCCCTTCTCCTCTCACGGGCGGGCACTCGTGCTGCACCGGGGCTGCTGCTGCCCTTCCCGCAGGGCACGTCCATCCCCATCGCTCTGCGGCCGGAGGACCCTTCCTTCCCAAACAACGTCTCTCCCTTGCTTTCAGTGGTGGGGGACAGCACGGAGAGGGTCCGGGAGCGATTGCCTGATGCTTCTCCTCTGAGCCTCTTTGCTCTCTTTTCCTTGGCAGCAGGTGGGATTCGCTGGAGGATGTCTCTGCCCTGGCCATTTTCACGGCGAGGGACCTCGGCTGCTGCAGAGGTGCCCAGGCCATCGGGCTCTGGCAGCAGCGGGGCTCTCTTTGGACGGCCCCTGGCAGAAGTCTGCAGCCAGGACGGGACACTGCCCCAGCCCATCCAAGTAAGCATGCCTGGCCATCCCCCTGGCTCCTCCAAAGAGGCGGTGGCCCAAGCAGAGGGCACCCCACGTGGGGCTTGGGGACAAAGCAGGCTCCTCCCCATGTCACCCACTCCTACATCCTGCCCCAGTGTAGAACTGTGGAGGTGTCCATGCTTGCTCCTGCCCTAAGGCAGGTTCACCTGCCCCAAAGCCTGTCTCCACCCAATAACTCTCCTCCTGTGTGCCCTGCAGGACCTGCTGGCCCTCCTGTGGGAGCATGGGCCATCCTCGGAGGGGATCTTCCGGCTGGCAGCTGGCGAGCGCGCCTCCCGGGAGCTCAGGGAGGCGCTGGACAGCGGAGCAGAGGTCCACCTTGAAAGCCAGCCTCCACACCTGCTGGCTGTAGTCTTGAAGGTGAGCCCTGCTGACCTGGGTCCCAGCAGCTCCTGGCTCTCTCAATGCCGATGGGCACCTGCGAGAGCAGGAGCCGAAACCCAGCCGCCTGCTCCTGCGGCAGAGTGCCGGGGATGCTGCCTGTGCTCCCGGCGGGAGTGCCCAAAGCCTCACCCGCAGCCCTTGGCATTGCAGGACTTCCTCCGCAAGATCCCCTCCAAGCTCCTGCGCTCAGAGCTCTTTGAGCAGTGGATGGGCGCCCTGCAGGTGACCAGCAGGCAGGAGAAGGTGGCGGCACTGAAAGAGTAAGTGTGGCCAGCAGCCTGCAAAGCGACCGCCTCCTTGAAAAAGCCGTGTTCTCTGCCAGCCACCTCTGGCTGCTGCGGGGCTGGGGTTTGGGGGAAAGTGGCACAGAAAAGCATTTCTCTTCTGGAGCGCTTCCCACAGGCATTGGGGGTTTCTGCATGAAGGGCCTCTTGTCAGAAGGGCAGGGTGGGAGGGAGGTGACTGTCCCTCAGCAAAGGCAGTCCCTCTGCTCTAGACCAGGCATGGCCAGGGAGCCTTCCCTCGGGTGGGCTTGGTTGAGATCAGCCTGGGCTACCTCTGTTGACAGCACCTACTTCATTAATGTTGTGTTCCTGTTCCCTCAGGGTGGCGAGTAAGTTGCCCAAAGCCAATGTCCTCCTCCTCAAGCAGTTGTTGCTCATGCTTCAGAACATCAGCAGAAGCGTGGCCACCAGCAGGATGACAGCTCAAAACCTGGCCATCTGCGTGGGGCCAAACCTCCTGAGCCCACCAGAGGAGCACACGCTCCCACTGGAGGCACGCTACCTCTGTTGACAGCACCTACTTCATTAATGTTGTGTTCCTGTTCCCTCAGGGTGGCGAGTAAGTTGCCCAAAGCCAATGTCCTCCTCCTCAAGCAGTTGTTGCTCATGCTTCAGAACATCAGCAGAAGCGTGGCCACCAGCAGGATGACAGCTCAAAACCTGGCCATCTGCGTGGGGCCAAACCTCCTGAGCCCACCAGAGGAGCACACGCTCCCACTGGAGGCACTGGCGCAGGTGACACAGAAGGTAGGCTGTGTTGACCACCTGCCTACAGCCTTCTGGGCCCAGCCCAGCTTTGCTGCTCAGAGGGTCCTGGCTGCCTCCTCTCTTCAGCAAACGCTGGTGGCCGGGAAGAGCTGCCTGGAAGAGCAGCCCTGTGCAGAGCTGCAGCTTTCTGCACAGAAGCAAGGGTGCGGAGTGGGAGAGGCTGCTTGACCCATTTGGAGCCACCTAGGTGGAAACCAATGGTTTGCTGTCTGCAGGTGACGCAGCTGGTGGAGTTCCTCGTTGAGAACCATGGGGAACTCTTTGAGGAGGAGGAGGTGGCTGACCTTGCCAGGGCATCTGGGGAAGGAAACAGCGGAGGTATGTCAGAGCCACAAACAGCATGAGAACAGAAGCCTCCCCCCTCAGAAGGTGGGACTAGTGCCACAAAGACAAGCAAGGTCACTCAGCAGCCTGCAGCTCTGCAAAAGCACAGGGGAAGGCTGATGCAGGTTGGACATCACACTTTGTGTGGTGATCCCAACAGAAGTGTCTCAACTGAGCTGAGGAAACCCATCCAAGGGATCTGCCTTTCAGAGCTGAGGGAGCAATGGGGCAGGTAGGTCCTTGCCACCTGTTAATGGCCACATTGCCATTGCAGGAGCTTCCAGTCACTCCAGAAAGCAAACACCCGCAGAGCTTGTCCCAGGAGAAAAGGTAAAACGAGCCAGTTTTGATTAAGAGCAGAATTGGTTCAAGTTTCTCATGGCTTTACCTGTCTAACAATGCTCTTGAATGGAAAGGTTGCCAGGCTCTTCCTATGAAAGCAGAAAGAGAAAACCAACCAATGAAGAGGGAAGAGACGGGCAACCTGAGAGGAAGAGGAGAAAGACAGAAAGAGAGCTCTCAGGGATGAGGAACTGAGGCCTTCCAAGCAGGAAAGAAGAACAAGGAGCCCAGGTGTATGTAACAGACTCTGCTGTCCATCTTTGAGAGCTTTGAACGTTCTGCTCTGAGTAGCGGAAATATTTCTGAGGTGCACAGAGATGGCCCCAGAGAGGAAGGCCCTTGGGAGAACGTGTATGTCAGGAGAAATGTAATGCCTCAGCCTTGGGAGTTTCCATTTTGCACTTCTTGGTGGTCTGTTTGTGCAAGGCTGAGCAGATCCCCCAGCAAGGTCACAAGACTCACAATTTGGAGTTCTTTGACCTGCTACCTACAGAAAGAGGTAAAGTCCTACTTTTCTGCTCATGGCAGCTGGCAATCCTAGCACAGGCTGGTGGTGTCTGAGTCCCAAAGACACAGCAAGGAGCTGTAGACACCGAGATACTGGCACTTCATCAAAAGGGATGGGAACTGAACTCCAGATACGGAGCCAGGAACGTACGGATCGTGATCAGAGGCAGATAAACAGAGCAGAGTCCTCCTTGGATGAGAGCCATTGAAGAAAGAGGCTGAGCCCTTTGGTCCCTCAGCATCTATACTAAGCATGATGCAGTATGGGGGGAATACCCTGTTGATCAGGTTT
The DNA here is from genome assembly GCF_001431845.1 of Calidris pugnax. NCBI lineage: Eukaryota > Metazoa > Chordata > Aves > Charadriiformes > Scolopacidae > Calidris > Calidris pugnax. The sequence continues at coordinate 3,260,076 of NW_015094510.1, forward strand.
GGGTCCCCTGTCCTGTCCACTCCTCCCTAGGTGCGACCCTGCTAAGCTTTTCTGCTTCCAACCCTCCAACTTTATGCAGAACAAAGCAAGCTGCCCTCAGTGGTTCTAGCAAGAAGTATCAGCAGGAGCCTGTCTGCAGACCATTCCTTGGTATTCACTGGAAAAATCAGTCCTTATCTCCTAGAAGCGCACACTGTCTGAAAAGCATGTTGCTGTTGCGACGGAGGGAAGACATGAGCACTCAATATGAGTGATCAGCAAGCTTCGTTTATTTAGACACACTAGAGCTTGTGGAGTCCCCTTTTCTGGAGATTTTCAAGACGCGCCTTTATGCAGTCCTGAGTGGTGTGTTCTAGGCAACCCTGCTTAGCAGGGGAGTTGGACTAGATGATCTCTAGAGGTCGCTTCCAACTCTGTCAAATCCGTAAAACTATGTGAATTAGCCCCAGCTGTCATTCATAGGGCAATATAAGATGTGAATAAGAAAATAAGAACAGTTAAAACAATAATAATTCTAGTCATTAACTTCTAGCATTTATTAATTTGAAGAAATCAGAAAGGAAGGTTAATCATGCAAATATCCTATTATAAATATCATTCTGCTTATTTATGCAAGTATCTTCTCATATTCCCATCTAATGCAGTGGATGTAATGTATGTTTCTCATCACACAAATACTTGCAAAGCTTACTAGAAAAAACATGTACTCTCTTCAAACAACAAACCATTTATTTATGGTTGGACTTTTGATGATTACAATTGAATTCAATGATCTTAAAGGTCTTTTCCAACCTGACTCTTTCTATGATTGTATAAATCACACAACCTTCTTCACAGACCTATGTCATCAGACTATGCTAGGAAAATTTCTTGCACTGCAACAGTTTTGGGAGTGCGGTAGAAATCTGGATTGTTGTTTGTTTTTAAACCATTTTAGTCATTCAGGTATTTAGTACCTGAGAAAGTTCAAAATAAGAGTGCTGTGGACTGACTTTCACATATAACAGTCATACTTCCACAATGTAGAATGCTGACCCAACACTTTACTGTATGCTGGCGAGGTGGTATCTTATTCCCTATAGATTTTTCTATTCATGTTTTTAACCGCTTTCCCAGCAGTTTAGTTAACTGAACTACCTCACCAAGGAACCACACAAGTGCCAGAGCTTTCAAACAAAAATAAAACAGATGCAAAATGGTGATTTTGAAGTTCCTTTGAAAATATGCTTTTTTTCTTACCTTTTCTAGACATATGGCATTCTAGAATTTATTGCTCCAGTGTATTTTTTAGATTTTTAATTTTTTGTATACTTTTTTCCATTTTAATAAATGCATTTTCTTCATTAATATGATCTTTCAAGCTGAAATTGCTTTTGGTAGATATAAACTCTCTGGTAGAGAATAGAAGTAGACTATAAAAGGTAACATTCAGAATGCATTTCCCTCAACTTCCCTTTAAAGGAAGTTAAGGAAGCAGGTAGGAGATTTTTAGATAATGTGCAATGTGAATTGAAAAGAATCTCTCCTTATTTGGAGCAACTGAAATACAGTTCAAAGAGATTAAAGGATCACATCTGATGTCAAATCAATACTTTTAAAGTTTGAACAAAACAGAGTTTCTTTACGTTCAATTATATAAAATGAAAGTGAATTTGCAGAAGCATTTGAACTTGGTCTGTTATATAAATCCAATGTTTTATAATTAAATCGAGAATACAGGAAGGCAACCTTGAAATTAGAAGGCTTTAGGAACCTACAGTTGGTAAGATTGGCAGTTCATTAGCTTTAACAGTCTCTTTGAGATAAGACTTACTTTTAACTTCTGCTTTTAGTGGGTCTGATGCCATTGAGAATGCTGCAATTTAAAAAGCACTATGAAAAACCATTGAGAAAGCACAGGAAAGTATTATTTATAGGGGTTACATAGTCCTTTATAAAGTATCCCTTAGAAAAGAGATAAAAAAATGCAATGTCTGTGGAGAAAAAACAGTATATTACAAAAATGTAATGAAGCCTGTAAGGAGCAAGACCCTGTAATAAAAACAGCATTCTGGGTATCATTTGTTGAAAACAATCCAGAATTGTTGAAATTATGATTTACTTGTGAGGGGAAAAAAAAAAAAAGAAAAACTAAGGAAAAAAAATTCTTCTGAACCTGCTTTCCCATTCTGAGAGCCTATAATGGTTTCATTTCATTTTGTTACTGAGGCTATTTCGTATCTTATGAAAAGTTATAAAATAGAGAGTGAAAGTGTTCATGCTTTAACCATACAAAGAAATATCAATGGTTCTCTTTTATTTATACACCAGCAGATATGACTTACTAGTCCTTCACAATTCAGTCATCCAGATTCAATGAGCATGTTGGATTTAACCTCTCTGCCTAGTCCACCAGGATTCTTAATTATCTTTAAAGTCCTTGGTTATATCTCATTATCTGGATGTGTCTCCCTGTCTCCTCTTTGAGCTACTTGTTCTTTTATCCACAGGAAACCCAGTCCAATTTAGCCTACCAAGGCTATTGCCTTTCAAAATGATCTACATCAGCTCTATCTTCCTACAGGTGTATTCATACTGCATGGAACAGTTTGGAAGATCCTAGTCTTTTTGTTTCTCAGATGTGTTGCTGTGTAACATGGCTTTCAGTTAAATTTTTACCTGTTAGAGTACATGGTCTGTACTCAAATTATTGTGATGTTAACACCAGTATCATATATTCTGTAGGCTTGGAGAGTAGGCAGAAAAGTATTCTATTCTTCTGAGGACATTTTATTATTTTTATGAGAAATACTGAAGGTCTGAATTTAGTTGCAAAGGTCACTGATTCACAGATTGTAAAACTGCTAAGTCTAGTAACAGCAGGAAAAGTATGCTGTTGCTGTATGTGTAAATGTCAAGTCAGCTGCTGTTGGGATAGAAAGCATGAGCATAATTGAAGATCTCTGCATAGGTATAAAAGAAACCAATGAGAAGATGTTGATTGCAATTTCATCACTAAGAAGCAAGGTGAAGCGTTTGTATGGAGTTCTAATTTCAGTGACTAGCCAGTATCATGACCAGTGAAAGTATATTGTTTTGTCTCTCCAGATTTTCATCTACTATTGCTGGTTTCAGAATTTGTCACTAGTGACATTTTGGAGCATCATACACAGGGCAATAATATTTATCAAAAAAGGATAGTGACTCAGCATAGACAAGTGCCATTTGTCAGCAAAAAGTTGGCCACACCCAACACCATCCTAAAAAAAATCTTTTCCATGAAACAACACTGTCTTATACCAACTATTCCTCCCAGATCTTCAGGAGAAAGAAGGCAAAAAGAAAGCACATATTTTAATGAAGTATTGGTGGATTTTCTAGCCCTTTAGCAGTATGTTTTCACTGCCACCACCCTTTTATAAAAAATAACATTTTTGGATAGCATGTAATTTTCTAGCAAAACACATTTTACAACTGAGCCCATCAGCCAAGCTGCTGGCGCCTCTGTGAAAACATATTTAAGAATGGGCAAAACACTTAAAAAGGCAGTGACAAGTGAGGAAAAAAGTGTGAGAAGCAGCCCTGTGACACCAAGGTGAGAAGAGGAGGGGAGGAGGCACTCTAAGTGCTGGAGCAGAGATTCCCCTGCAGTCCCTGGAGGACATCATGGTGAACAAGGTTGTCCTCCTGCAGCGCGTGGAGAACCATGGTGGAGCAGATACCCACACTGCAGCCCATGGAGGAACCCATGCTGCAACAGGTGAATGTGCCTTGAAGGAAATTGTGACTTTTGGAGAGGACCAGAAAGCTGTCCTTGACTTTTAGCACGTAATGGAAGAGTATTTGCAAATGTCCAAGGGCTGCTACCTCTTCTGTACTTTTTTTCCAGTTATGGTCATAGATAAGTAAAAAGGCAATATAGGATTTAGAAGCCTAAATATTTAGTGACAGTTAAGTTGAGGCTGCCACTCTCCCCATCCCCCAAAAGTTGTAGTTGTTCATAAAATAAAATTCAATATAAAGTTCTTAAGGCTTGAGTTTCAGCTTTGTAGAAAATAGGGAGTACATACCATTTTTGTTGCTTTAATTTGTTTTCTTTTCACAGAACAAAAAAGTAAAATTACCTTTTTTTTAAGGACTTACAAAAATCTATCAGTAGATGTAATGAAAATGAAGAACATAATTAATCTGAAAGGAGAATACCATTTAAGCACCTCAGTTGTGTACAAGTTCTTTAGCAGGAATACCAGACTTTTACACAGACCTAGGACACAATGGGTATCTCTGACATTTTAGTATGTATAGTACATTTAGTTTTAAATAGCTCTATCTGCCTTATACTTATGACTTACATTTCAGATTTTATTTGAAAAGCAATATTTAAGATTCAGATCATTTGCAATTCTGAAGCATTCCAGTTGTTGACAGTTTTTACTGTCTCCTGAGGGCAAGAAAATAGTCTTTGTACCAACACTGAAATAAATTACTTGGAAAAAAAAAGAATATTTTTCTTTGTTATTTTCTGTCTGTTCTAACAGGCACAGCGGCAACAGCAACACTGCTATGAATCTGATGTTACACTACCACTCATGGATGACAAACTTGTAGTGACTGGTAGTTTATATGTGCACATTTCTGATGCTGGTTGTTAACTGTTGTGCAGAAACTATTTTCACAGGAGGACACTCCTGAATTGCTTCACTTGTTATGGAACCAGAGCACTAAGCTAGCACCGAATTTTTGAGATCTTGCTGTGCTATCCCCCAAAGTAATTTCCTTCAAAATGAATTTTACTTTAAACAAAAGCGCTTCACTTCATGATACAAATCTATTCTTCTTAATGTTCAGAATATTTTTTTATAACTACAATAACATATTCCAGTAAGCAAGTGTAAGATAACTTATATCCTAAGTACTTTAAATCACTTGGTTTTGGTTCATGGATGTTAACATCTGCCAGGAATGCAGTTTTCAATAAATGTACACAGTGGGTAACTGGCTACAACTTTGAGATTCTTTCTCAATTTTGCTTTGGAATTTAACTCTTGTTACTTCAAGTGTGCCTTTATTAATATAATTACCTGTACCACAATGAAGAATAACGAAGAGTATCCTGTGGCTGATCATTTCTCTGAACCCCTAGTGTAGCACATCATGCCTGTAATAAAGCCACAGCTCTTCAGGACAATATTTCTTCTGTGGAGTAGCAGTAAGCAATTTTAGGATAGAAAAAATGTCACAGGCTCCTGCATGAGTGAAATAGTCAGGGTAGGGGATTCGTATTTATCATGGTGCTATAGGTATTCCAGGACACTACTGAGTCTACGTATAGCTATGCAAAAATACATTAAAGCATTATATGATCATTCCTTGTCTGGAATTTGGGTGGCTTAAAGGCAACCCAAAGACATCTCATCTCCTCTTGGCCTGCAGTGTGCTAGAGCTGTTGGAAAGCTAACCAGAGGAACACTTTTACACTCATCTGTACTCAGGGCATTCAAAAACTAAATTATTATGCATTAGTATACTAAAGTCATGAACTGATGTATATTGCTTTATGATCTAGCAGGAGTAAACATATCTAAAATAAGGAAATAGATGTGATACCAATAGGTAGACCGTATGTCATAAAATACATGTTAATAACTGTTTCATTCAAGTTCATATGTGATGTAGCAGAATATTTGCAGTAGAAGTGCTCCTACACAAGTCTAAATTTCTGATAATATAGAAGTATTGTAAAATTTATTTAAGATGGAAAGCTTTTGATTGGTCTGTGTTTTTCAAAAAAGTACAGGTCTGGTCTGCTGCAGGGCACCGTGCTTAAATTGTCTGTTAGTCTAGAACTAAACTTTGCTGTTCCCAGGACTTTGAAGCAGTATGAATGAAAATCAGTTCCAAACTTTAACTGTTAATTTTAAGAATGATATTCAGCTTGCAGTTAAGACAACTAAATTTAGTGATGCCATTCAATTACTACTTTTTATGTCCTGAGCTATCTGAAATGTCCAGATGGTGCTAATAGTTATGAACATCTCCCATTCCATTTTGACAAACTGGCAACAGCACTTCATTTGGATTTGTGTAAATATATTGATTTTATGGAAAAGAGGACAATTTTAAGTTAGTGGGGGTTTTTTTTGTCTTCTTCCTAGTCATACTAAAAAGAAAACAATATTCCAATTGTCCATTTCTAAATACATGTTTTAGGAAAATATGGTCACAAACTGGACTCAATGATGCATGGGTACTGGATTCCAGCTCTAGAGTCAGGAATGAATGTATCAGGATCAAAGGCAGATGGACAGGGTCCTCCTCAGATGTCGGCCATTGAAGAATGACCAATGGCCTTTTGATCCCTCGGCTTTTATACTGAGCATGGGGCAGATAGGATGGAATACCCTGTTGGTCAGTTTTGGGTCACCTGTCCTGTTCTCTCCTCCCTGAAGGTTGGACGTCTCAACACTTTTCTGTTTCCAACCCTCTAACGGGGCAAATAACAAAACTAGCTGACCTTGGTTGTTACAGCAATAAGTATAAGCAAGAGCCTCTCTGCCTACTGCTCCTTGACATCAACTGTAAACACAGGTCTTATCACTCTGAGAACAAACAGTTTTCTGCACAATATGCTGTTAATTTCAGAGAGTTAGAAGAAGCTTAGCTAAGAAGTAAAATTTCTGAACAGAAAGTTAGTTTTGTTTTACCTGAAATCAAGACTCTTCTAAAAACAGATCTTAGACATGATCAATTTAGCTAATAAAAATATTTCCAAAATAAGGAAATTCTTTTATGTAGGTGAAAATAAAATATTCTAAACAGTTACCATCTGGTACAAAGGGTTACCCTTACACATTCGAATTAAGCTTGATGAAGAATTCTGCTCCCACAGACCCACAGAGGAGGGTCTTTCAATACACTGGAAAATCCTTAAAAACAAATTTATTTTTGAAAAAGGATTAATAAAAAGTAGAAAATCATATGCATCCACACTCATTATATATCAATGTTGTGGTTTAACCCCAGATGGCAGCTAAAATCATGCAGCTGCTTGCTCGCTCCCTCCAGCTGTGATGGGGGAGAGAGTCGGAAGAGTAAAAGTGAGGAAAAACTTGTGGGTTGAGATAAAAATATTTTAATAGGTAGAGAACAAGCAAAACAAAACAAGAAATTCATTCACTGCTTCCCATTGGCAGACAGGTGTTCCGCCATCTCCAGGAAAGCAGGACTATGTCACAAGTAACGGTTTCTTGGGAAGATAAAAGACGTAACTCCAGATGTCCCCCCCCACTTCCTCCTTCTTCCTTCAGTTGTGTATACTAAGTATGATGTTGCAAGGTATGGAAGAAGTCTTTAGTCAGTTGGAGTCAGTTGTCCCAGCTGTGTCCCCTCGTAACTTCACGTGCATTCCTACATTGCTGGTAGGAAGGTATGAGGAGCAGAAAAGGCCTTGATTGCTTAGCAAGAACCAAAACCACCAGTGTGCTATCACACTATTCCTATCCCAGTTCCAAAACACAGCATTATACCAGCTGCCAGTAAGAAAGTTAACTCTATCCCAGCTGAAACCATGACAGTTAGTTACTAAATTGTGCTGTGGGTGAGCAGACTGCCCCATGCCAGGCAAATAGGTTTGTGATCTTTGGTCTCAAGGAAGGGACTTTCTTTTTTCTGTTCAGTCTGTCTTGGTTCTCAAAGTCAAGAGGTATTCCTCCTGGCTCTGATGTCATTAAAATTCATGACATACTTGGTAAAGACAATCCAAATTATACCTTCATGTGAACCATTTATTCTAAATTGGGCTGCCTACATATGATTATTTTCTGAATATAAAATAGCAACTAAAGAATATTTATGTCAATGACAGGTCATCTTTTGCAAGAACACATCTATGGCATGCATTTTTTAGTACGGTGGTTCTTTCAAAAACCTATATTTAATTTTTCTTAAAATAGAACCCTGGATTTATTAAAATAAGTGGAAAAACTCTCATTAAAACCAAGAACTCTCTTTCCAAAATATGGACTGCATAAATACATATGGTTTCTGTCTAGATAAAACCTATTCATTTATGTAAGAAAGAAATATAACTTAAAAAATAGAATCAATTTTATCAGTGTTCACATTTTTACAAATATCCTTATATAAACATCTTACTGAAAATAGCAAGTGAAATTGAATAACAATACTGTTAGATGGTCATGTTTCTAGAGTTGATTCCATACATTTTGGCTGCTAATAAGATCAGCAATCTGTTATAGAATTTTACCTAAGCTCATTCCTTTTAGGAGAATCTGTAGGAAGTGGAATGTAGCCAACAACCTGGTGAGAAACCTATTGCAAAATGACCAGCTGAGCAGCTTAACATGAACCAATTCTATAAGCTTAGAAAAGTGACATTAGTGAAAACATACCTTGATCAAACCGAGCTTTTCAAATGAAGAAAGAACAGATTCGCTCATTTGTTGGATTTCTGGAGGTTAATATTGGAAGCATAATCACTACAAATACAGTGACATATATTTATATTGATTCCGCAGTCCCATAAAAATGTCCCATAGAGGCTCTATTTGTAAGTGGTATGTAATAAATGCACATTTAATTAAATAACAAACATATACCTTTGAATGGACAAATCATAAATCCACCCTCTTGATAATGAATACATCAATTGTAATAGAAATTATATGAGTAAGAAATTGAATTGTAAGCTGGTTTAAATTAAATAGGAATAGAGCAATTATACTATGTACATTTTTTCAAGATCATATTGCAGTGCTCCAGCCAACTAGAACTACCATCAGAAAAGCTGAAAATAAACACCTTTCATTCGACTTAGTTTAACTACAGCAGTTTTCACAGGAAGAATTTAAATAACCAGCAGTATACCAAGATTCATACCAGGTATTTTGGACTACTACTCTTAAATTACTAAAAAGTATGAACTATAGTATAACTTAAAGTAATTTAACATGAAAAATATGTTGATCATATATATGGTACTCAGCCAATATTTTCTAATCTACAAAATAAGAAAATAGACATTATTATAACTATGCAAATCACAACATATGGAACATTTACACAAAACATGCATCATAAATCCAGGTAGAATTTAGGATCTATTAAAATTGAGAATGCTGATAACTGAAGAGAACAGACCAGACCACTACAGTTCCTTTGTCTTCATCCAACAGAAGAACTCTTAACTAGTGAGATTGAAGATCCACCTTTGACCATGATAGTTATGGTTCAAGTAGTGGCTAAGAGCACATACACCTTTCCACTCCTTCTATGTTCTTCTGGAGTATGGAGAGCCAAAGCTACAGGCTGCAGAGACACTAAGCAATGACTAAGGAACTTGCCCACAAATTGCTTAAAGTTGAATGGTTTAAAATTCCCTCCATTCCCCCTTCCTTTTCCTTCGGAAAATCTAAAATGTTTTTAATCAGACTTATAAAGTCCTCTGAAACTGTAAGGTTATCCAACACAATATTCAATACCTTCTATGAATTATGTAGAATAAATATTGTTCTCCATAATGTCCTTATTTTACTATTTTAAAAATTTGCCTTTCAGTGGGAAAATTCTGGCTATACTTAAACTATGTGAAAAAGAAGTTCTCCACTTTTCATAAGTAATTGTTAAGAACTGTTGGGGTTACTTCTTCAGCATATTTTAAAAACTATTGCCAAAAGACAGTAATGAAATCTAGAGAATAGTAAAAATATCCAAAAAATTAAAAGAAACTGGCTTGGGTTATTGTTTACTAAGACAATCTACGGTTGCATTACATATTACCACAGATTTTTTTTATTATTTTTTTCTAAAAAAGGTGTGCACCTTTTATTTGGACAATAGGCCATTCACTGTGAGATAGAAAGTTTATGTTCTAAGTAAAAGAAATAGTTTGCTCTTCCTTTCTTGCAACCATTTAGTGCTGACAGAAAAAGAGGAACAAATAACAGTGAGTCTGAGTCAGGATTGTAATTTTGTGTTGTATTTGGAAAGCATATTAAATCTACATTACTAAAAATGTTTATGACTTTTTTTTTTAGTTTAAAGCTACAGCATCAGGTTGCCTATTTATTAAGCCTAAATGCTGCAACTGAAAGGTGCAATCAGGTATTTAAGTCTGTGCTATTTAAAAAAAAAAATTGTCATAAGAATCTACAAATATGTAAACTTGTATACCATTGATTCTAAGCTCCATATTTGTTCTCATTTGTACAACAGTGTATACACAGACACACTCATATATACACACATGCATATATATATTTTATTCCTGTAAGCAAACCATGTTACACAATTTAATTTGGTTTAAACTTTAGAAATATTAGTATAAATAATATTTTCAATTACAACTCATAGAAGCTAGAACATGGGAAATTCCATCTCAACATGAGGAAAAACTTCTTTATTTGAAGGTGACAGAGCACTGGAACAGGCTGCCCAAAGAGGTTGTGGAGTCTCCTTGTCTAGAGATACTCAAAACCTGCCTGGATGAGTTCCTGCTTTAGGTGAACCTGCTTAGGCAGGGGGGTGGACTAGATGATCTCCGAAGGTCCCTTCCAACCCCTACAATTACATGATTCTGTGAAGCAAGTGCTATCACTTATCTAGTAAAGAAAATCATATTAGTATCGATGTTCAGACCAAAATACTTTTAGGAGCAATATTGCTTCAAACAGACTTTAATACTTTCTCCTCCTTAAACTGCAAAGAACTACCCTTTCGTTGTGCAAGATGAGTGAAAAAGTTGCAACTGCATGAACTGTTTCTTTTGTTTGTTTGTTTATGGGTATGTGGAATTTTTTTGTTTTGTTGGGGCTTTTTTGTTTGTTTTTAACACAACACATATGCTTTATCTATACCATTAAATAACCCTATCAGCTGTTTGGAAAGTATATAAAATTTACATTTGTCATAGAAGTTAGTGGTTACCATGCAACATGAATCAACTATCTGGAAACACATTTTTTATGTCAAATTTTCAAAAATAAACAATTTCACAACAAGACATTTCTCAACCTTGGTATACAATTTACTTAGCTGGGCATTTTTATTTCCACAGCTTTAAGGATATTTTGATTTGGAGGGAACCCTATTAAGGAGAACTGTGTTTCAGAATCTAGATAACTCAAGAAAAACTCAATGAAACTAATTGTTTTTCAGATGTCTTTAAGTAATGGTTGAATCCCTTTGTTTCTAGATACTTGGGACTAAAAATTTATTTACAGTAGAATTCTTTACATTGCTTTGGAAATGTGACAATTTTTTGCAAATCGTATTTTGTAAATACTTTGGCTTTTCTGAAGATTAAGGGAATGCAAGATCTATAACAATCATTGTCAGAGCATTTTGAATGAATGCATCAGGAAAAAGAAGTAGACAGTGGATGAACTGATGCACTTATTTTTTCAAGAACTAGATTCTGCTATGTGCGTGGGAGCTGCCCTTTCAGTAAGATGGTGGAAATAAATGTATTAGCACACTGGTGTCAAAAGTTTCGATGAGAATCTCTGCTTTCATAAAGAGTGGGTGTGTTCTGGGATGCTGGAAATCATTCAAAATGGCCTTTGATCAATGGCGGGAGAAACAGTGTAAGCATAGTGGGAATACTGACTATATATTTTATGGTTTTGTCTTCTATATACATCGACCCAAATTATTCCTAATTTTCTACAAGTGATTACAGCAGGCAATTGGACCATTTCTGGAAATCTGTGCCAGTTTATGCAAATATTAACAAACAAACAAAAAAACACCACACTTATCCAAAAGGCATTAAATTATAAATTGTAAAGGCAATTAAAAATGCAGAAGTTTCCAATGGAAAGTTAATAAGTGGCTAGACATGCATTCATGGGGCACCTGCCTCTAAAGAAAACCCCTAACATTAAATACCATTAGTTCTTTATATCATATTTCTCATCTGATTCTTTGGCTAGAGTTCACCTTAACAAAACTTTTTTCTGCTAGGATTCAACTCAAGGATTGAAATATTTATGTCAAGATGACTAGTAGGCACTGGAGCAGAGATAGCCCTTCTGCCTTCGTGAACATATACTATAGAATAAAATCATCAACTCTCTAAACTTCATTGATTGTACTGAACAGAAATCTAACTTTAATCCACTTCACACGTAGATAACTATGTTAAAGATACATGGCAAGCTGAATTTAACCTCCTGTTCTTTGCAGATGTTTGTACTTCTGTCGACTACTTAGAAAACCTAGATGACTTTCAGATGTCTAAAGTTGAGATGAAGCCCATTTTCAACACCTAGAAAAGTCTCCCTATACCCGTAAAACTTAAAATGCAGCACTTTTGTAAAATTTGCCAAAGCAATGACTATAGCATTTATTGAGGTTGCAAGTTACCTTCACACAAGGATTCTTTAAGATACTCACAAGATACTCTTTTAAGATATTCTTCACATTGGAAGATTTGAAGACACATCTTTTGTCTCTTCAATGAATAACAAAATAAAATATACTACATTTAGGAATTTCTCACTCCTCCCTGTTACAATAATTTACTTTGCATGGTGTAATTAAATATAGTTCAAACCAGAGAAAAATGGTGTGGAGCTGGAGAACTCAGAACGGAAAATCAGAAAAGAGATACTAGAGTGTAAGTAGGAAGGTGGGGAGAGAATTAAAGAGTAAGGAAGCTTAACAGAACCAGTGACAATGAGTGACATCCTGTGAATTTCCTACTGGAATTAGGTATAATTTAATCAGTGACAAAATTATAAGAGCTTGTACATTTGATGTCTCACCACGGAAACACAATAGCCATCATGCATGCCGATAATTGTCAAAGCAACATTGCAAATAAAAGGAAATACACAGAATAACAAAACTGAGTTATAAGACCTTCTAAATAATCGGAATTAATTCAAATAACCATATTTATATTATAAAGCAGCAGATATAGATGATCTGGTAAACTGCATATATATGTATCACTTGTATTCAGAAAGTGATTTGTAGAAAACTACAGAATCCAGTTGTGATCAAAAGCTTCTGAATGTCATATAAGATAGTATAAAAATGCAAATTACAACATATATTTGTATAGAATACCAGGATCTTGGGATCAAGAAAGTTGTCAAGACTGAAAACGCACAGCTGAATCCTTGTAAGCTGAGCCCATGCTAGTATATTAACTGCAACTCAAGACTTTTGTCTATCACTAAGGTCAACTCTGTGGAACAACCTGCATTCATACTGCTAAACTATTAAACTCCCTCATGCTCCAGACCATTGTGAATACATCCACAGTGTCTTTTGGTGGTCATCCATAGTCAGTCTTAATTCTCAGACTGTCCCAAGAAAGGCCTTGGGAAGCTGTTACTGGCACAAGCTGAAAGCTTTTTGGGGACCATTCTAGAAGTCTGACAGAATACGCAATACAGTGTCCAGGACTATTTCCAGAAATTGTCTTATTTACTAATACAGACACAACCAAAGGCTACAATACTGACATTTACTGTTCCATTTACTTTTTAACTGTTTACTTCAAGATTAGGTAGCTAGATACTTTATGTTACATAGTATTGCATAGGTCTCCAACTTGTCATTTCCGAGTCCTGTATCTTTGAATATTAAATGTGCACCTTGCATTCATTAATAACTTTCATTTTGACATACTACTTCTCTGTACATTAGGGTATACTAATTGGAGACCACTGCCTATCTGTTACACCAGCCCATAATCCCAGAATTACTTGTGAGGTGTGAAGACTAAGGTACAGTTCAAGAAGGCCACATCAGAAATACCTACTAGTCCACTACATGATTTCCAATTTATGTTGCCTAGCAACCCTTCTCTGGTATCAATCCCAGTGTACAGATTGGCAAAAAGCTCTACGAAGGGAATACAGATAATCAAGAAAAGGGTGAGATATCTGAAAAAAAAATAAATCTGCATATAAAGGAATCTATTTATTAAACTTATTTTCATCATTTTTTGCATGCATATTCATTTGTGTACTGATATCATTGTGGTCTGTGCATCTTACGATACTAAGATCGAATGGATTTAGAAAATAAAAAATAAAGAAAAGGACTTGCGTCATGACAGCTGTAGACTGAAAGATCTAAATGCAAAAATCCATCCACTCTTCCCTTAAACTTCCTGAAGTATTATCTAGCTATTACTGCATGATTTTCAGAAAGAAATTTTCTGAGAATTAATAACAGGCACATTTGTAATGCTGTCCAGCTTTTTCAAACTGATACAAGTTCCATGAATGAAAAGTTGTGGAGTTCTGGAAACATAGCTACTGGAACTGCTCTACAGTGTAATCTTAGGTACACACCATCATCTTGAAATTCAAGATATTTTTAACTTCTTTTCATTTGAATAGTTACAGCGAAGACCACGTTTTGTGGAAAATCTCGCATATTTCTGCAAGCATATATATCTGCATATAGATCCTGCATTGTGCCCTAGAATATTTTCAAAATTATCTCTTTATGGTGATGTGAACTTACATCTGGAGTTTAGTAACAGAAGTACCATACCAAAGAAAGAATATCATTATCAGCTGCTTCCAAGCAAGACCAAACGTCATACCTCTGTTTAACTGTATTTTAATAAAGGCCATGTGTAGTTCCTTTCTGCATTCAGCTACAGCCTTAATGCTTCTATGCACTCTTTGCACAGACATAGGAATGGGTCATCTCAATGAACAGTTTTAAGGCACAGAGAGCTTCTGGCTTCAGGCACTTCCCTCTCAGTACGTGACTCCTGTGGATCTCCATTGTAGATGTCCATTCAGTGTCCTCACTAACAGTATAAGGAAGTTTAACGTTAATTCTTCTCCCTCTTTTTATATTGTTCAAGATTGAATTTGGCAACTGAAGACAGTGATCAGACAAGACACTATACTCTTCAAGCATCACACCCCAAAAACTAAAACTAATGACATGACATAAACTAACGAAAGGATTGTGAGGGGAAGAACAAAAGGTATAGATGCATTAAGGCTCTCATAAACCCATTTTTTTCTCTTTATTCCTGTATTGGTTTTGGCTGGGATAAAGGTAATTTTCTTCATACTAGTTAGTATGGGGCTATGTTTTGAATTTGTGCTGGAAACAATGTTGATAATACAGGGATGTTTTAGTTTTTGCTAAGCAGTGCTTACACAGAATGAAGGCCTTTTCTGCTTCTCACACTGTCCTGCCAATGAGCAGGCTGGGGGTGCACAAGAAGTTGGGAGGGGAGAAAGCTGGGACAATTGATCCCAACTGACCAAAGGGACGTTCCAGACTGTATAACATCATGCTCAGCAATGAAACTACATTTAAACCACAACAATCCCATGTATGAGGGATATAGACTCAATTACTAATTGCTGTTGAAACAAAAGATGTAAATTAGGATTTACTTAAATGCCACTTTTATTTCTAAGCCTTGTGTCTGTGTCTGACTTGTACTTCTCTATCTTGATAAATAAACCTATACCTCGTGTTACTATAAATTCTGTTTTTTCCGTAAGACAAAATAAACTCATGTATATTTAGGCTCATGATGAAGGGTTCATCCTGCTGGCCACCTGAAACTAACACTTCAGATTTGTGGTAGAATGATTCAACACTGGCTTCTTGTGGCTCATGGGCAGCTGTCCACATTGATGTGCCAGTGGGAGCTTGCTCCATATTTGTGGCTGGCCATGGAACTTGAGCAGTTTACCCAGTCAGAAGGATGCTGGCACTGCTACAAGAAAAGTCAGGCATTGCTGTCAGATCTATGAAAGGATTGTGTCACTGTAGAAATACGTCTGCATTGACTTCTTACATTAAGTGTTTTGCATGAAGGCATGTATTACAAGCACTACTGCTGGCTCCTATATCTTGATCCTGTATAGAGTGTTAAGACAATAAGGAAGTAGGAAACTGTGTCTATAAATCTTCCCAGGTACATGCAGAACATTCTTTATGTGTCCTTCTTTGACACCCCAACCTGCTCTTAGTTAGTCTCCCCCCTCTTCCAGCCTATGTTGTCCTATATTATAGGGATTCTTCCACTTTACAGTACAAAGCGGGGAAGAAACTACCATCATACATACCACTCAGTGGGAGAACAATCTTCATCTGCCACCATCCATATGCCTTTATAGCAAGAAACTAAGCATGTAAATCATCAACTACACTGTATTGCAGGCAGCACCTGTAATATTTATTGGCTGAACATACATGATATCTACATGAGCCACCTGCTTCGGTTTTGGCTGTGAAAGACAGAAACCGTAGTTCCAAGTGTGCCAGCTTTTGCAGGCTCAGTGATTCTGTAAGGCTAGAAGCTGTCATTCTTTCAGAACTTTCTCACAGAGGTTACATCTTTTTGTCCTTGAAAACTGCCCCTTCTGTTTTCTACATAGCTCATCTGGGATAAGGGGAAATAGGCCTTGCTAGTAGAGAAGGGAAAATAAAACTCCAGAGTTTGAGGTTCTTTTTTGTTTGGTTGGTTTTTGTTTTGTTTTCAAAACAGAATAACAACAGATTTGAAGAAGGAGCAAGACTGAATAGAAATATGGAAGGAAAGATTGAGAGGAGGGGGTTTTACTGTCATGCCCTGCAGCAGTTTTCCTTCATGTTGCTGTGCTGTCATCTTGATAAAGCTGAGTCACCTCAATCACTCCAGTTGAAGGCTGTCTATCCACAGTATCTTCCATTGTGTAAATAGGGGAATAGGATGTCTGCCTTTAGGCAGATATCTCATGATTAAATGCAGTTTGGAAGAACCACTAGCTTAAATTTAGATCTCTATTTTTAGGCATCTGAATCACTTCCCAACAGAAGGAAGTCTGGAAGTATAGTGAGTGGTCATTGTGAGTCAAAGGAACACCTTGCAGTCCCTCTCAAATTTCCTACAAAGAATACGAAAATACTTGATAAGATCACAAAAATATGTTATGGTTGATTTTCTATTGAGCCTCCAAGGAAAAGAATCTGGGGAAAAAAACAATGGGGAAAATAATCATTAGCACTTTAACAAGTAGCAACTGATGGAGGAACTACCTAGATATTCCATGTAAGAGATGTTAGAAGACAATGAAAACACATTATAGATGCTGCACAGTCATCACAATTCTCATTATCACATTTTCATTTGCTGCATTTGGCTAAAGTCTGGAACACTGACATTTAAAACTAATCTACTGGGAGAGGTCCTTCTAAGACTAAAATTAAAATTGTGAGCATGTCTTTCAGGAATACAGTTGGGAAGCAAGACATTTTCTAGCATCTAAATATGTGATTAAACAAAGGCTCCTTAATTATAGTATACTCATTAACTCATACCTAAAACAAATGTCCGTCTTTAATTATTTATATAATTGAATTCATGTTGCTGAATATTGTACTTAAAATGATTCCTTTCTAAAGCAAAACCATTTTTGTGCATATTGCCATTGTAAATGTAGTGATGTGGTGATAATGGATTGCAGGGCTGAGTTTGTTTTAAGGTGGACCTCTAGAGATCATCTAGTCCAACTCCCCTGCCTGCCTCCTCAGGCACTTCTGTTCTCCAAGATGTCTCAAAAATGATGGAGAGTGGCTCCATCAATCTGCTCATTCTCTCAGCACTCGGGGGTGCATCCCATCAGGGCCCATAGACTTATGGATGTCTAGTTGGGCCAAGTGCTCTCTAACCCAATCCTCCCCAACAGAGGGAAAATCTTCCTCTCTCCAGACCATCCCCCTTGTCTCCAGGGTCTGGGATTCATGAGGGGCAGACTTGGCGGTGAAGACCAAAGCAAAGAAGGCATTCAGCAGCTCCTCCTTCTCTGTGTCTTCTGCCACCAAGGCACCCACCTCATTCATCAGTTGGCCTACATTTTCCCCAGCCTGCCTTTTTTTATTGATATATTGAAAAAAACTCTTCTTGTTATCTTTAACTGTGGTGGCCAAGTTAAGCTCTGCTTGGGCTTTTGCCCTTCTAATTTTTTGCCTACATATCTTCACTACATCTTGATATTGCTCATGACTAACCAACCCCTTTTTCCAGAGATTGTAGACTTTCCTTTTCTCCCTGAGGTCCAGCCAAAGCCCTCTATTTAGCCAGACCAGTCTTGTTCCCTGTTGGCTTGTTTTATGGGACCTGGGGATGGCCTTCTCCTAATAATGGATAATGGACTGTCTTGAGACAAGTTTATTGGCTGAACTCCTAATCATCTTTCCAGCAAAGCATTTGACTAATTTCCAGAGGACCTTTGCAGGTCAGATTTCAAACTGTCCCTAAGATTTTTCCCAGGTGAAATGCTGTGAACAGACCAGTCTATATGTTCAATGTGTTGATTGAAACGCTGGATGGAAAACCTGGCCCTTTCAGAAACTCTGCAGATGGTTCCTGTGCAGAGCTGGCCAGCCTTTATATAGATAAGACTCTTGTAAATAGTCAGTATAAAGTGCTCATGCAGAGACAGAAATGGTCACATGATATCCTTTTTGCACATAATGAGGATAACCAGGAGATGTTTTGTATGCGGTTTAAGATAATCAATAGTAATGGATCATTTATGCCAGGGAGCAGCAAAAGCAGGGCTGCTCCCTGAGGCAAGATGGTCTGGGAGACAAGGGTGACCCCACTACAGGCTCCAGCATATACACTCATCAAAAGGGTGCAGTCCCATAGCACCGGACCTAGGCAAACAAAGAAGGGATGGTGGTAGGGTGGCTGCATTGCTGGAGGATGCAAGTGAGGCCTTTAAGGCAGTTAATGCACATTGGTACACTTGGGACCTTGACAATATAGGAACACGGGACAGCTGGATTATAACATTTTATAAGAACAATCTGGGGAGTCTTAGCTAAAAATGCTGTTACAAGCACCCATAATAATCTAAACAGTGACTGACAATCCTGCCTGAGAACTCTTTCCCTGTGAGTTTTTCCTTTGTTTCTTTTGGGGTTTTTTTATTTATTTTTTTGTTTGGTTTTTTTTTTTCTTTTTCACAAATGTTCTATGACTGTGGAACACTGAATCACTACTGGAAAAGGTGCTCTCTGACAAAGTCCATTATCAGAGACAGCAACGGGTATTCAGGAAAACACACTGGAGAAAGCCTGACATGCAATCAGTAAGATATTAATGAGCTACAGGTACAGAGAAGGAATCAGTCTTTTGTTTAAGATACGTATAGTTTCTCAGATCTGCTTTTAGGCAAAAAAATAAAATCTTTTCTGAGTAACTTATGGTATTTTTGTTCTTTTTTTTATTTAGGTTTATCTGTTGGTAATAGTCATGTTTATTTCCTTATGTTTGCATTTGTTAATTATTTTTTTAATACCAAATTGTTACTATTCAATTATATTCTCCTTACTTTTTCCTATCTTTTCTAAGAATTAGGGATTTATTATTTCTTCTAGGCTATTAGCCTTCTATTTTATTTTTCACTGGACAATTTTTTCCATCTTAAGACAAAACAATGAAATCATTTTTAGTTTAAATTCTGTGTGTAGCATTAATTTAGCAAATAAAGGATCCTATGAATGTATTACATACCAAAAAAAAGAATTATTTCAACTTCTGAAATGTATATTGCTGGCAATATAACTAATGATATTAAAAAGTCATATTCTGAAATAAGTATACTATCATGAGCTTGTTACAGTCAATATTTTAGGGTAATATTTCAATAATGTCTAAATTATGTAAGGTTACTGCTATGCTGTATTACTAAGCCTGTTATAAAGCTGTTTAAATAAAGCCCACATGGAAGTATAAAAATGAACAGTAATCACATAGCACAACCAGATTTACCTCTGAACTCATTCACTAAGCTCACATGCAGATACCAAAGACCAGAATGTATATTTCCTTCCAATCTATGGAATTTTCCTTTTTTTTTAAAATTCATAGAGTAAGAATAGAGGAGAACTTCTCAAATAATATGTTCAGCTACCACAAACTCTGTCTTTGTTATGATGTTAGCCTATCTTCTTTTCTCCTTTGTCATTGTAGTGGCTTAGGCCAAGTTGGCTAATGACAAGACAACAGATGCTCTCTCCCACCTCTCTCTCCAAGGAGAGGAAGAAGAGAGATAAAGAAATTTATGAGCTCAGGGAAAAAAATAAACTAATGGAATATTAAAAGATAAAAAGGAAATAAAGAAATAGATACACTATAAATAAACATATATAAAACCATACCAAGTTCCCAGGAAGATGTCATTGGCAGGTACTGAGAGAATTCCAGTCTAGACTCAGTGACAAGCAGGAACTGAATTCTAGAGCTCACTGATGGCAACCAAAGGTAGATGAACTGACAGGGTCCTCCTCAGACATCAATCATCACAGAAAGAGAAAAATCAAAGTAGAGCCCTTAACAAAGAGCCAACTTGACCCTCTCTTCCCTAAGCTTTTATACTAAGCATGGCAGATGGGACAGAATACCCATCTGTTTGGATCACCTGACCTGTCTACGCCTCCCAACAGGTGCAAACCCTCCACTGGGTAAACAAGCAAGTCAACTGACCCTGATTTCCCCATTAAGGAAAAGGAAACTATCCAAAAGTAATCAAAAAGTAAAACCTATGAGAAATTAATGTTACCAAAATAGCTCATGTCCCAGTAGAGATGGTGCTGTACCATAACCAGAGTACAGGACTGGGAGGAATCTCTTCCCCCCCTTGGCCTCTGTTCCTGCAGATATGGGAAGCTGCCTGATCCCCAGTAACCCATCTCTTCACACTGAAGCAAGCGCCTATATAGAACAGGCCATTTTTTTCTCATCAATTTGGCTAGAAAAGAAAGTTAAAATCTAGATGTTAACTTTATTCAAAGTTACTTTTTTCCCATTTGTTCTTGCACCAACGTTTATCCTTTAGCTTTAATCAGCCTTATTTTTATCCTCAACTTTTTACTATTGTCTTTTCAAGTTTCATTTTATCTGGTTTAACAGTGCTAGGTCTTTTAGCTGCTGTTCCTAATGTAAGTTTTACAGTATCCTAATCATCTTTCTCTCAATGTCTTACAAATTTATTTATCTCTTCTTATATGGAATAACAGAGTTATCAGCAGTGTTCTAGACTATGACTCATAAACTGGGAGGTGCAAGTAATAAGATGCCTTGCAGAGGGATCTAGATAAATTGGAGCATTGGGCAGTCATTAGTGGCATGATATTTAACAAGAACAAATACCAGATTCTGTACCTAGGACAAGGACAGAGTAACATTGGGCACAAGTATAAATTGGAAGACGAATGGCTGTAGAGCAGCCCTGCAGAAAGGGATCTGGGGGTGCTGGTCGACAGCAGGCACAATATGAGTGCGCAGTGTGCCCTGGCAGCCAAGAGGGCAAACCACATCCTGGGGTACATCCAACATGGTATAACCAGCCAGTCAAAAGAGGTGATTATCTTACTATATTCAGCACTGGTGTGGCCTCATCTGGAACACTGTGTGCAGTTCTGGACCCCACAATTTAAGAAGGATGTGAAGGTACTCGAATGTGTCCAGAAAAGGGCAACAAAGCTGGTGAAAAGGCTGAAAGGAATGTCCTATGAGAAGCATCTAAGGACTTTGACTTTCCATAGTTTGGAGAAAAGGAGTCCAAGACAGTCCTCTACAGATTCCTGAGGAGAGGAAGTGGAGAGGAAGGTGCTGATCTCTTCTCCCTGGCATCCAATGATAGGACACAGGGCAATGGTCCACAGCTGTATCAGGGGAAGTTTAGACTGGACAATAGGAAGCATTGCTTTACAGAGAGGATGGTCAAACACTGCAACAGGCTTCCTAGAGAGGTGGTTGATGTTCCATGCCTGTTAGTGTTTAAGATGCATTTGGACAATGCCCTTAATAATATGCTTTAACTTGTGGTCATCCCTGAATTAGTCTAGATGATTGTTGTGGGTCCATTCCAACTGAAAATTATTCTATTCTATTCTATCCATGCCTGTTAGTGTTTAAGATGCATTTGGACAATGCCCTTAATAATATGCTTTAACTTGTGGTCATCCCTGAATTAGTCTAGATGATTGTTGTGGGTCCATTCCAACTGAAAATTATTCTATTCTATTCTATTCTATTCTATTCTATTCTATTCTATTCGTACAATAATTTTAATACCTTTAATAGGAATGCATTTCATGGCACTTGCTTAGACTTTCCCTTCACTTTTTCCATTTCTGCATTAATTTGGGAGTGTACAGGCATGGTCATTGCAGTAATTTTCTGCTGATAAGTTTTTAGTTAATCTAGTTGAAACTCATTCTGTAAGTCCCTACGCACATGACCCTACTAAATTTTGTCCCACTTGTATTACTTTATCCTTGAAGATCATCTCATTATTCCCTTATGATATTCAGGTGTGGCTGTATATTAATGATGTCTCCCAACTCGTGTGTCATGAGAGAATTTACTTAGAATATTCCTATTTCCAGATTAGAATCAGTCATAAAAACATTAAAGAAGCTTATTCTCAAGAGTGAATCTTAAGAAAATCCAACAGGAGATTCTTTTAGATGCCTTTTACTCCTTGAATTTTATTATCTCTTTTCTTTATCAAGTTCTTTATCTACCTTACAACTTGTAATTAGCCCCAGTTCAGCTAATATTTCAATAGAAGTTTAGGTAGACTAGATCCATTAAAAAGTATACTTATATTTTGAGGTTAGCTTGGCATGATCAATTTTGTTACCTGGTAGCAAAACTGCTGCAAATGTGCAGCATCTGTGCTGGTTTTCTATATCAAGTATGCAATGTGTGAGTGCCTACATCCAAGAATAATCCTCACAGATGACTGAATTGTCTATCATTCCTAGAATTCAGAATTACAGAGCATGGTAAGTCACTCAGAGTCCACAAAGAAGAGGCAACAAAGCTCTTCACAGTGATATGTGGACAACAGACCATGGACATCTGTTGGAACAAGAAAAGTTCAGATTCTTTTTCACTTTTCACCAGTAAAGCACTAGTTTGTCTAGGAACTTTTTTTCACCATGAGGATGATCAGAAAGAGGAACAAGCTGCCCCAAGAGGTTCTGCAGTCTTCATTCTTTGAGATTTTCAAGAATGTGAATGGATAAATCCCTGAGTAACTTCATAGCTGACTCTTCTTGGAACAGGAGGTTGGATTAGAGACTTCCTGAGGTCCCTTCTCACCCCAACCACCACAGAATGCTTTGATCCTATTACCTTTACTGGATTTTTTTTTTAAACGTTATCTAAACAATAAAGAGCAGAATAGGAAACTGCTTAGGTATACACAGAAAAAAAACCAAAACAAATTATTCCTAGTAGTGGGAATTTCTTGGAACACTTGAAGTAAAAGGTCTTTTGTGGCAGAGGCTGAAACAAGTAAGATAAGTTTGTTTTAACAAATACAACAAAAAAATAAGAAGTATATTGATTTATATAGTTTCCATGTGTGGCATGGAATAATATTTGGAGAATAAGGATGTCCCACAGGTGTTGATAAAAAATATAGGAGAAGATAGTGGGCTAGATAACAAAAAAAATTATAGTGTTAATATTAATGAGATAAACTTGCATATAGGCAATGGAACTAAGAGAAATACTGCATCTATTTCAACCAGAAAATTGGATGTGGTCAGTAAGAGGCATCTAGTGTTGTAAATTTCCTTTTCCATTAGGGGATCAGAAACTCGATCACAACCAGCGTTTATTAGAACACCCTTTATTAATTAAGCTGTTGCAATTAATAGACTGAAGCTGTTATTCGTAGCAGATAACTCTTTGCACAGTGTATTCAATCATTCTCTCCCAAATTTCCCTCTCCCTTTCTCTCTGTCTCACACACATACACTCATAGTTGCGCAGCCAGAGCAACATCTGGGAGACCAACCCCAGCTGGCTTCCAGGTAGTTTTTCAGAAATCCCCTCAAGGATTTCCTTGTTCATCGGCTGTATATAAGCATAATTCTGTTGTCTTTGCCTACATAGAGGAGCCACTGCCCTCTTGGGTGTGGTCTGAGTTATCCAGCCTATTGTTGATACCAGTGTTTGCTGGTGGCCTTGAACAGACATGGCTGATTCATGGTGTCCTGAGTTTTTCAGTTCTTGCAGATTCCATAGGCCTGCTAGTCTTGGGAGACTTTCACATGCTACCCCTCAGCACCTACGTCTTCTTCCTTCAATCAGCTATTTCCTGGTATCTTTGTACCCACAGGAACCTATACAACACTTTGACATAAATAAAAAAAAAGGAGCTTTTATGAAAATGTAAGTCTTAGATGCGTTAGTTTGCTAAAGCAAGCACCCTGGGCAATACACTGGATAAAACAGGCACACAGGTAGAGGATCTGAAATGTAATTATTTCACATGTGAAGAACTGTAGAAATAAGGAGTTCAGAGAAGACAGAAGCATTGACTGATATCTATGTTAATAATGTGATAAACAACAGAGAAAGAATAATAATGTTTAGTAATATAAAATAAAAACTATACTGTTATTAGAAAGAGTATCTTTCCTTAATTTATCCTTAGCTTATCGTTAACACACCCTGTCTCTCCCAGTGTTCGGTCTTATACAGCATTTCTAAGAAGCAGATGGTTTGCATTCATTAATTTCAGTCCTCTGTCTGAGGATACAGAATGATGATGTTTCTCCTCTTCCTCCATTACTTTTAAAATTATTAGTTACAGACCATGAGTTGAAAATCCACATCTGAAATAATCTCTGTTCTTACAAATGCAAACTTGAGGGACTCTGTAGGATAGACTCTGTGTAATCCTTCCTAATGGTTGTGATAAATACAAGATCAAGCAGAAAGTCCCTTAAAGGGATAAGCCTGCTAGGATAAGTAGACTACAATATGTTTAGTGCACTTGGTATCTTGATTGTTGCCTTGATATCCACACCCCTTCTTTTCTTTATGGGGCAAAGCAGCAGAAGTCCATTATAGAGTGTGGAATATGGAATAGCCAAGAGCTGGCCAATAAATTCTGTTTTGCAAGCAGACTTCTTTAGCACACGAGCGGTAAACAAGATCCTTATGCACTGTTATTCAGTCCTAGGGCCTGTGTTAAAAAATTGTTTAGGAAAGGTCAAGATAATAAAGTTTGAGAAATGGCTGATTGGCACCCTTTTGCTACTCCTCATAATTTTTCTTTCTAATTTCCAAAAGCATTTTATGACTGTTAGTAAAGCCATATCCCTAACATTTGCTAAAATTCATATAGAATGTTATGAATGCGCTATAACAGGACTTTCCACATAAAGAAATGAGACTTATGAAATTTTCCAATTTTATGTTTGCAAATATTTACAAACCTTTCAGCAAATATTCATGTGAGCTCAAGAGAAATATGAATTCTCTTTAACAAAATATTTTTGGTGCTACTCTCTTTGAACAAAACTAGCAAAGGGATTTACGTGGTTTCAAATTTCATGGCGTAGAACTAAAGGAGTGTTCTTCTATAACATATGATGAACTGATTTAATTATTATTTAGAAAAAATGTAGCTATCATGTTTTCATATATAACTAAACTTTTAAAATACTTCTATTTAAGAATAATTTATTTTATAAGAAAAAATATTAGGTAAGGTACACTGGTTTTAGATTCTATTCTGTTACCACTGAAGTCAAATGAAGGCTCTGTAAAAGATTATGTAACACAAAAGGACCCATGAAATCAAGTATTTAAGATATATAGGAACACCAATAAATTAAAGAAGACATGTAATTTTCCCTTTTTCATGGGTTACACTGTCATGCCTTTGGGTACAGACTAATGTCAAAGGAAATATAAATAAATTCCCCTGTAATGCCTCATATTAAAATACTGCAGTTGGATGGGATATGTTAATAATCATTTTGCTTTTTGTTATTCTAGGAGTAATTGTGAATGTATTTTAGAGATGTATTTTGTTCAATATGTGTCTTGGAGTGAAAGAAATTTGTAACTTGATAGGGTTTGTCAGACATGGTTTTACCAGCCATTCAAGATGCAGTGTTCTTTGGTTTCTAAAGCTAAATGGACAGAATTGCATGCTGAAACTAGGTTTGGTCCAGAAAATATATTTTTTTAAATGATGACAGAATTATTGAATCTGTTTTTTTGTTGTTTTTTTTTTGATTTATTTTGGGGTTTAAATCTGTTCTCAGTGATAGTGCCTGTGAAACAAAAAAGTATTGATAACTATATGCTATCTGACAATGAAGAGCAATAATGCCAATAGAGCCATGTAATTAAATCTCTGGAACGTTGCAGTTTTAAATGACATTGGCAGATGCAAAGCACTTTAATCACAGATACATGTGCAGTTTTACAAATTCCACGTCCTTGCTGTCTCATGGAGTAGACAGTGCAGTCCAGAAGGAAGTTCGGATGAGCTGTCACAGCTGTGTGGTGCAAGATCAGTGGGCTGGGCTGTTGGCTCCCCTGAGTGGCACTTTGGTGCCTTCTTCTAAAGTGCCATTGGTTCTGCCTCTGGTCTCCTCTGTGTGCCCCTGGAGTCTCTCTTCTGTCTCTCTTTGTCTTTCTGCATGTCTCTAGCAGCACCTTGCACAGTATCTACATGTGTCTCCCCAAGCGCTTCTTGCCACATGTCTCCCTGAGAGTCTCTCCCCCAGTCACTCTCCTCAATATGTTTCCCCAAGTACCTCTCTCATGGGTCTCCCAAAGTGCCTCTCTTGATGTGCGTCCTGTGCCTCCCAGATATCTATATTTCCTAAACACGTGAGCCAGATCACGTGGGACACCCCTGCCTGGTGGAAGTTTGGGGTGCAATGGGGTGTTTACAGCAATGTTGGAGCCAACCGGACTCTCAGGGCCTTCTCCACCAAGGGCACCCTGCAGCTCCCAGCTACCCAAACCTGCCATTTAAGTCCAATATATGGACATTTAACATTAGATCTTTCTTTTCTCATTCCCTCCTCACTCTTTCAGAGCTCTCATACTTTAAGACTTTCTTCATGGGCAATCTTTTTCATTGTTTCTACTATATGTGAAAGATATACTTTTTCCTTCCAGAAGGCAGGTTTACTGCTTTTACAGCATTGTAAACTAGTTACTTCCTGATCTGAAAGGGAAGGGTTGTTTTTCTGTTGGCTTTTTTTTTTCCCCAAACACAGAACTTGACTTAAAAGCACATACTTTTCAGTTTCTGAGGAGTTTAAAAAAGTGCTTTAGAAGAAAGTATCAGCAGAGATAAAGCCGGGACAGGCATTTGTGTGTTGTTATGGTTTCTAGTTTCATTAACTGTTTTGAAAATACTTGAGTGTGACATCTTAACTTTTTTTCAGGGTTAAGACTGACCTGAACGTATGCAGTGCTAAATTGCATTTTTAAATTTTTTAAGCATATCTGACATTTCTTATATATATATGTATAGTTCACATGCAAGATGTATTTAAAGGAAAAAAAAAAAAAGAAAGATGGGAAAAATCTTGTTAGAATTTGATTGGAGTATGATATAATTACTAGATAGACTTTTGGTATCACATCTCTATCTTAATGTAAATAAACCCCATGTTTGTGTCTTTCTTGGTTATAATTTTATGAACAACAAATTCAAATAAAATGAAAATAAAACAAGCAGGGCAGTATGTGCATTTCTCAAAGGCGTCCTTTCTTGCTCATGATGGTTGTTTTTGTTTTGTTTCTATCATAGTATCTGTTTTTCTTTTCTTTTTGATGTTCAGCTTATAGAAACTGCAAATGGCTGAGACGTTCTTTTTACATGTATTTTAAGTTCTAGTTGGGACTTTCTTTATGAGTTAACTCAAGGCCATGATAGCGAATAAACCCATGAAATATAAAGTGTTTTCCTAACACCTAATCTTCTACAAAGATTATGTATAAAGCTAATTAAATGGTCAAGAAATATTCTATAACTGTCCCGAAGT
This sequence comes from Calidris pugnax, assembly GCF_001431845.1. NCBI lineage: Eukaryota > Metazoa > Chordata > Aves > Charadriiformes > Scolopacidae > Calidris > Calidris pugnax. The sequence continues at coordinate 3,287,889 of NW_015094510.1, forward strand.
TTAAGAAACTGTTAGTATTAGATACAGTGTCACATGCATTGCATGAAGATGTCTGAGTCCATTATTAAAGAAAAACTGAATTGCTCTATGTGAAGTACTTTAACAATGCTTGTCTCACTGTTTCCTGTCTTTCTGACTCAGCCAGGTTTCCTAGAGAGGCTTAAGACACATGAGCACGTGGACTTTTCCTTCATTGTTGTGTAAAACTCTTATTTATATCATGACGATTTAAGCTGTGGATTGAAGATGTTAACTTTACATATCAAGAATCTCATCAGTCCTAAAGAAAAGAGATTTGACAAATCCTCCCTACAGAATGACTGTGACATTCTACCTCTGAGGTTTTACTCTAAGTGAAAAAGTCAGGAAGACATCTAATTTTTAATTAGTTCTCCTCATTTGGGAGATCATCTGATTTTACTGGCAGAATTAGCAAGTGAAATCACTTCTGAGCTGCCATGTAAATGTCCCCTACCCCTAGGGCCTCAGTATATTTAATGAGTACAATATTAACCTGGAAACATTATCATTGATTTTAAATGAGAGCAACTCTGAAATTTGGAGGAAATCATTAAATCAACATAGTTATTCTGATTCCTTTCTTGATCACCGATAATAGAAATTAGACATGTAAATCTCTTTTATGCATAAAAGAAGACAATTTCTGTCACTTCCCCCATTTCACTAGCTATAATAAATAATTTAAATTCGTTCCAGACATATTTTATAGTGTTTTCTGACAAACAAGATGAACAACTTGCAGGATGTATCCGAGAACAAGCAAGGCTGCAAGTTTTTTCTTCCTTGATTATTATTTTATAACTTCTTTTGCTAACTTATATATAGTATGACATTTTACTGAAACAATTTAGAAAAATAGTCTGAGATTCTCTAGTAAACTTTCAAGTACTATTTAAGTACTAAAAATCATATTTCTGTGGCCAATTTGTGACATTCAATTTTATTACAAATAAAGACCGTTTCTGTTGTATCAGTATGGAAACTCATTTACTACAAAATTTACAATGCCTATCTAAATTGTGAATGTAAATTATGATGACTGGAGATATACAGCCAGATGTCATCACTTACTTAAAGATCAGCCCTCCAAAAGTTCCAAAAATTCTTGAATAAGGTCCCCAATCTTTACTGGTCCTATAGAACTGTTGTTCTTATCACACATCTTTTTGCTACTGGAAAACAAACAATGTCTAGAAATAAGCAGATATTTAAGTATCTATGCTTCTTAGATTCTGTTATATGAATTGTACCACAAATACAAAAGTCTCATGTAAAAACAAAAAACAAACAAACAAACAAACAAAAAACATTCCAGTTAAATATTAAGACTGAAAACTAGTTAGTGTAAAAAATCAGCAGTAATGAAATGCAATTTTTATGTGTATGTATATATACACACATACATATGCATGTGGATTCAAACATAATACGTTTTAGCAAGAAAGACTGATAGAATAATAAAAAATGCATTCAGGCATAACATGAAAGTATAGATTTCCAAATTTCCTTCCATATTTTATTGCAAGAAAAGGATGACATATGACATCTTAAAATAATTACACATTCTTAGATTTTTAAACATAAATTCCTGGAAAAACACTAGCAAAAAGAGTCCTTGATTTCACAAATCCATTCAAAATCAATGGGGGCTGCACATAAAATCAGAAGTGATATACAAATCTGTCTTAATGGAAACTAGTTTAAAATGTAATTTAAAGCTGTCTGAAGGCTAAATAACATAATAGAAAAAAATTAAATATTACATTTATTGAAGTAAAAGTAAATATAAGAAACACATCAAATCTTCAGGAAACTGTGAAGTTTTAGAAGTGTTTAGAAGGACAGAAAACTAGATATTTCACCAAGAAGCAGCTCATCCATTTTTGACTGTGTCAGAGACATACTCCTTTCTTAGTCACTAATTCTTTTTAGAAGTAATGTTAGGAGCAACAAAGTTATAAAAATTATAATGAAATGGAAATGAAACCCACCCAAACCTGTGCATTTTTACTTAACCTAAGTATTAAGATTACATTTAAAAAATCCAGATTCAGTTAGAAACTGTGTCACTTTCTTTTACAGCTTCACTGAAATAGTCTTACCAAATTCAGTGAACTATGCCAATTTGCATTGCAGTAGATTTGGCCTTCCATTATTAATACATTATTAACACCATTAATATTAATAAAGCAAAACACTGAGGCTGTTCTATCAAGCAAACTTTTTATTATTATTTTCAGTAATAACTACATCTGCTCTCGATGATCAAAATCAACACTTGTCATTATATAACACTATATACAAAAATGGTAATTTACTTCTAAGAACTGTCAAGTAGGATATGAGAATTCATTAAGAGTTGAAAGACTTCTGTTAAACAAAAGCAGAGCACTCAAAAAATGCTTAGAAATAGGCTAGCTAAATGGAAATATATTAGTCAAACAGAAAGAGATCCAGTTCTACAGTGCTCTTGATCATGTAGTTATTCGCAGCTGCAGAATACGGGTGTAAATCATTACCATTTTGATATTTCTAAGAACGTAAATATGTATGTATGCTCATGAACAAAATCACTGGAATCTGTGAATTTTTACTTCTGAGACTTCCTATAATTTCTTTCTGTTGTTGGAAAAATGAGTATACAAATAGCTACTTTATCAAATTGCCAGATAATTTTGATTTGCAAAGAAGGCCCCAAACTGTGCAATATTTGCATGGCCCACAGTAAATGTATATTTTCTGTGTATTTCTCTATCAACATAGTCCCTTTTGCCGCTACTGTCAGATTCTTCTTTGTGGTTCTGTCTGATATGGAGCTTAAAGAAAGAAGCTATTCTGGCAACTACTTTGCCAATAAGATTCTGTGATTAATATCTTGGAAAAGATATAAAGAACTGATATTTGTTTAATATACCACCCAAGAGCATTCATTCCAGTACTGACAGCCACAATCTGCCTGATGTATAAGCCAGTCAATATGGTTTTATAAAGACATGAGCGATGATTAGTAGTAAAAATTTTCTTATTTTCTCTCTTTATTTCAAACTTTTCTTGTCTTTATTTTCTGTTGTTTTCTCACAAAAACTTATATGTCTTTAGAAAAGAACAAATAAGAAAGTATTACCATAGTAGGAGACGATGTTCAGCTATGAAAAAAAATGAAAATAATCTCCAAGTGGTAGGAACTCATCAAGGTATAATCAAAGAAATATATTGAGCAGAAGCTGTTTCAAACACTTGAAATGTACAGTACAATTTGTCACTGTATGTCCTCCACCTTGCTGCTCACTGGTTCCTTTGCATTTTTTGGGTTGCTGGTTTCAGTTACATCAAGTTCCAGCAGAAATATGCTTTATGAACCATGGCTACATTGCAGGACACAAATTGCTATAAGAAAGCATATCGAACTCACATGTAGTGAATCTTGCTTTTTGAGTAAGTGCAGACCTTATGATTCACAAGTACAGTCAATAAATAATTTAAACTCACTATGTGCCTCTCTAGTTCTGCATTTCCCTACAAGAACTTTGGTGTGAGCTCCTGGGGAATCTACTAGTAGACCAGTATATAAGGTCCCACTTACCTTATAAAAAAGTATAATTATTTCCAAGCTATTGGCAACTCTTTTGAATTTTTTAATTAAAGAAAATGGCTGGGAGACAAACTGGTGTCTTATTTTTATTTTACAGGATTTCCTTACAGTCAGAGGACTGGTCCAGGCAGTCAAAGACCTTCATTTAATCCACATCTTAAACCAAGAGGGTAAAATAAATATCCTGGACTTCCCAGGAAAAAGCCTTGGACATTACACTAACAGATGTTAGGTTGGAGCAGATAAATTCTCTTGGTTGCTCCACTTGAAGAGGTGCTGTTATGTAATAAGACAAAAACAATATTTAATGTGTCAGAAGAGATACCACAAATGTGAAAATAACTCCTATATCTTCTAAAAGCTGGATGATATGAATTTGGCACCTCTGGAATAGGAGGTATAAATCAATCCTAAATTTTCAGTTTCTCTCAGCTTTTCAACTACTTCCCTATTATTGCAGAATAAATAACTGATTTGCTATTGATAATATTTTTTTTTGAGAGAGTGATTATTATTGAAATTTATGAGGGGCAAACACGGTGATAAAGTTAGTTCATTGCATTTTGAGATTTCTATAGGCTGTTCAGAAGACGTTGGTGGAGCCACTGGATTCAGTGAGCAGCATCAAGGCTCAAGATCTTGGTCATGCAAACAGATCAAAATAAGACTCCCTACAAGTATGCACATAAACAAAGCACAGCGACACTAGTGATTTTTAAAGTAAAAAAACGGATGGGCTTTATATATTTATTTTGACATTATATGCCAAATCCAAATTTTGGGCTTGGGCAATGCCAAATTTCCCACACCCAAATTTGGACTCCAAAGTTATCTATTGGGTCTTGCCTGTAATCACATTTCAGGGGTAGCATTTGCTACAGGTTGGGTCTATCATTTACTCATGCGGCTATTACTATTTTGAAAAGGCCTCTGTAAAGCATCAGTACTTTCCAGCCTGGGCGGAGGGACCTCTGTAACAACTTGGAATAGTCAAATCTGTATGCCAGTAGAACATCTAAGAGTGTTCACTGTAGCTAATTCCCACAGTAGATTTTGAGAAACATGATTAAATTGTGTTCAGTGTCACAAAATGTGAAAGGGTGAGAACATAACGAGAGTCTTACTTCTGCCATTGTGATATATAGAAAATATATCTACTCAATTAAAATGATCTAACTATAATCTGATGTGGACATTCATTTATCAAGGATTAATTATAGTAGACAAATGCTGTTTATAGTTACAAGTACACTATTAAGAACAACACAGTATAAAATCCAATGAATGTATGGTATTTGCAGAACCAGCAGTCACACACATGCAAAAAAAGCAGTTGTCATATTTTATTAATCTTAAGATAAACTATCGCTGCATTGTAATTATGTGAGCAAGACACTCAGTGAACATCATTATCTGAGCTCCTGTTTTCTTTGAATCCCTTGTAACTTAGAAGTCCTATTATTTATGAATACTACATTGTTTCACTGAATGTGAATTATTTTAGGGATAGAGGGTTGAGTTATTCTCCAGTATTATTCCAATATAGCAATGATTTATGCTAGGTATTAATTTTGTCATGTTTCATATTGTATCTATTTATATATAGTTCTTGGCAAGAATAACTAGTCCAATGTTCCTTAAGTAATGAGCTATTAAGTTCAACAAGTGAACTTACAGTGCCCTTAGAAATAAAGCATTCACATTTACCTCTCATTCATGTCAGAGGTTAATAATTTCACAAGTTAATAACTTCCATCTAACACAGGTAATCAATATTATTCTGTTTCATAAGTTGGAATGAATATAAAAATTACTTCAGTAACAGATATCAGTAGCATTCAAAATTTTAAAAAAAATAGTATTTTCAGTGATTGAGAGACCATTACCACTGAACAAGGAACTAAAAACTCCAGCATTTTAAACAGGTAGGTTTAATTATTTTCATTACATTAATAAAGCCATGAAATATAATCCAACAACCAGTGCTATATCTTAAATGAACTTCATGTTGCAGTATTGACCACTATTTGGATAAATAACGATTAAAATAATAATATCCCATTCCTATATTACCAATATCTTCAAAGCAATAATAAAATTTCAAGAACCTTAAATGTGTCAGGGTCATGTACACACTTTGACAGGGTACATCTTACATCAAGGTGCATTAGATAAATGACATGTTGCCTCAGAATGTCTTTGCTATTACTATTTAGACATAGTTAAAGAAATTATCAGTCTATTCTGATTTTAAAAGTCAGAAATAGGTCAAGTAGACACTCCGATTACTTCATTCAGTTAAAAAAAAAAAATTACTTAAAATACGTTGATTGATTTTAACAGAAAACTTGTAACAGTTGCAAGAACAATTTACTAGTAATTTCCAGGAGAAGTTGAGGACAAACTAGAGAATATCAATGGGTGAAATAAAGAACATATTACATCCAAATGGAAGCCAAGCAAAATTCTAAGCTTAGAGGAAAGTCCTATGTGTTCTTCTTGTTCTCTCTTAATATATCAATATATGCCAAAATTATATTTTATAAACCTCTCAGTTCAAAAGTTACAGTCCCCAATCTGCTTATTAGATGCTAAATATTTTCAAATTACTTTATTTTATATGCTCCAGTCTATTGAACTAAAACAAAAAATCAGTTCTCACAGCAGAATCCTGACTGGAAAGGGCTCTGCAGAGGATTTGCCTAAAATTGAAGGGATTGTAGAAGCTGTGGCACACACCTAAATAAACAAGAGCAAATCACCTCACATGAATCAGTCAGATTAATTTGTATCAAAGACGTGATCTTTTATTTAAAACTGCATTGATACCTGGATTGCAGAGAAGCAGACATGGCTAATTTCTAAAGAAGCATTCATGGGTAGGCAGACAACCACATCTTAATAACTCTTTGGCTTATACTGAACAAGTTAAGACACTGCGATGGACAGGATTAATAGATACGTAGATAAATAAAATCTTCTTCAACGGTAGCTTATTCATGCTTTTCTCTTTCTACCATGACAAACAAATACTTTAAATCTTGTCTTCAAGCTGCAGCTTTATTCCAAAATAACCTATGGCCTGGAGGATAGGGCATATGCAAAAAAAGCAGAGAATAGTATGTTTAAATCTTCAAGATAAAGGAATCTGAATCTCCCTCTACTATATCCTAATATACTGCTGTGCTCTGTATCTTAAGAAGAAAGACTGTTAATCATGACAGCAGAAAACAGCCTCCCTGGAGACTGGTATGCACTGGATAGATACTTCTCACTGTTGGCTAACTATCGGCTCATCACTCACCACTCTAGTTTTCTAGTCAGTCTCAAATATAAACTTTGTTTAGGAAGCTAATAGCCTAACAAAAATGATAAGGATTTCAGTCTACATTGAACACACCTGACAACACCAAGCTGTGTGGTGCGGTTGACATGCCTGAGGGGAGGAATGCCAGCCAGAGGGACCTGGAGAGGCTTGAGAGGTGAGCCCATGCCAACGTCCTGAAGTTCAACCAGGCCAAGTGCAGGGTCCTGCACCTGGGTCAGGACAATCCTCATTATCAATACAGCCTGGAGGATGAAAGTATTGAGAGCAGCCCTGCTGAGAAGGACTTGTGGGTACTGGTGGAAGAAAAGCTGGACATAAGCCAACAATGTGATATCACAGCCCAGAAGGCCAACTGTATCCTGGCCTGCATCAAAAGTGGGGCCAGCAGGTTGAGGGAGCTGATTCTGGCCCTCTACTCTGCACCAGTAAGATCCCTCCTGGAGTACTGCATCCAGCTCTGGGGCCTCCACCTTAAGAAGGACCTCACCTGTTGGGGTGAGTCCGGAGGAGGGCGACAAAGATGATCAGAGAGGTGAAGAACCTCTCTTATGAAGACAGGCTGAGAGAGCTGGGGTTGTTCAGCCTGGAGAAAGCTCAGGGGATACCTTACTGCATCCTTTCAGTACTTAAGAGGGAGCCTACAGGAAAGATAGGGACAAACTTTTTAGCAGGGCCTGATGCAATAGGACAAGGGGTAATGATTTTAAACTAAAATAGGGTAGATTTAGACCACATATAAGGATGAAATTTTTTACAATGAAGGTGTTGATATACTGGAAGAGGCTTTCCAGAGAGGTGGTAGATGCCCCATCCCTGGAAACATTCAAGGTCAAGTTTGAAAGGGCTCTGAGCAACCCAATCTAGTTGAAGATGTCCCTGCTCATTGCAGAGGGTTTTAAAGGTCTCTTCCAACCAAAACTATTCTATGAAAACTAAAGTTTTCATATATTCATATATTTCATATAATTCATATTTCATATATTTCATATAATAATAATATGCTGCAATGCCTAAAATCCTTTCTGAATCTAATCCCATATTAATTTCAGCCATTCACAATGTTTCTATCTATTAATGGAGTATGTTAGTCATACTAGAAATATTTTATTCTAGAAATACTTTTTGAAAGTATTGAAAGTATTGAAAGAAAAAGAAATACTTTTTGAATAGTATTTCTATTGTTTCAAAATGAGCTATTCATAAACAAACTATATATGGAGTAATTATATCAAACAATAAATTTTGAAACTACCACAGCAAAGATTTTGTTTTTAACATAAAGTAGCTATTTATGTCATGAAATTAGCTCGATGTGTGTGTGAGCTGATGCAGACAGGACGCAGGAACAACCACAAAACCATGGATTCAGGGCAAAGAACAAATTTAATCTCAATACCTCATGGATCGGGGAACCTCTGAAGCAGCACCCGGGCAGAGGCCGGCAAGCAGGGGACACAGGCACTGTGGAGCCAGAGACTTAATAGCACGAGAGTCCTTGTTAGCAAGGGAGGGAGGGAGGGAGAGAGCTCCCACTTGCTGTTTGGGCCTGTATTTCAAGGAGTCTGGCAGGCAGAGTTTTCTGCTGTGCTTTGATCTCTTCAACAGCAGGGCAGGAATCTCCGGCGTGTTCGATAAGGTGCCCCTGAGTCCATCCCAGGCCTATGTTATCTCAGTGCAAATGTTCTACTTGTTGAGCACACAAAACTAAGCAACAATTAGTGTGACAGATGTGTTTTCCAGCCCCCCACATGCAAGTCACTTGAGCGTATTTACAGTCCTCCTCGCCAATCTTCCAGTACTTTCCCACAATGTGTTTTGAAGCCTTATTTGCTTCTGTAAAAGCAAGCAAATGAAAGAAACAGTCATGCAAAAATAATTCCTAATCTACCCAAGCAGTTTGGCAAAAGAGAGGAGACCTAACACATATGACTTATCTGGATGAGTGCATGAAAAAGGATTTAAATTCTTTGAGAACACAGAAGGCAGTCCTGAATTCTTTGTAGTATGTAACTCCAGATAAATTATCTTTGATGGTCATAATGAAAAACATTTATATGTCAGAAAAATATATTAATTATATTATAGTATATGTTGTATTATTAATTTAAATTTGTATATAAGCAGAGTAAATCTTCAGGCAGCTCAAACAAGAATTAAAAAAAAAAAAAAATAGAATCAGTTGTATTTTATGATTTTATAAATGCCAGGCTAACATATTGCAAATGATTATCCTGTGTTTTTAATTAAAAAATCCTGAAAAATGCTTCTGAAACCTTCTGGCTAGAAATTTTTGCAGGTTAAACCATACCCTTTAAATTAAATTAACATAGCAGGAAGGAACAGCATTCTATAAATCGTCTTCAGTGAACTCATGACCAACTCTAAAAGAAGACATACATTTTGTGAAAGGCTTTCTTCTCTTGCTCAAGTCTGTTCTTTTCTTCTAGTTTTTTTTATATGGGTACCATTCCTAAAAGTCCATGAAGATCAAAAAGAACCTTTAGAATAACAGAAGAAACAAAACCATTGCCAAATGCTAAATAAACTGTCAGTTTGGTTTTTTTGGTTTTGTTTTTGTTTTAAATTTTACTTTTTAAACATTCTCCATCTCATTCTCATCAATATAGAAATATTACTAATTCTATAACATCACTGGCTTTCAAGTTTGTAGGGCTTTTACTTCTCAGTTTCCCTTGGCCAAAACGAGTCCATACAGGATGTTCTACAGGGTACATTAACAAGTTAGATTTCTATCCACCCAGCTAAATTTCTGTTGAGGAGGAATGACATGACATGGCAGTCTAAGGATGTTAGGCTTTGCTTCAACAATTTATGGTGCACATTAGCTTCATTGAATGTTAAAGTAAGTTTATCTGACTTGTTTGGCTAGGTATTCTTTATCGCACCTATATAAATCTAAATATACGGATTAGTTAAATTACAGGTAAAGAAGTACTAGCAAGAGAACTTAGTGACTACAGTGCAATTGAACTTTCAAGTGCATAAAGGACTCAGACATCACGTTTCTATCTGTCCATAGATTACACTTAGTTCAGTTATGATAGCTAGCACATTTAAGAATTTATGTTGTGTAAACCCACAAACAGAATACATAGGCAAATCAGGGATTTCTACAAGACTTGAATACACTATAGCAGGAATAACCTAAAATAGTACATAAAAAATTCCTAACAAAAAAGCCAATAGCTAACAAAATATGTTAAATATATATATAAAAAAATAGTCATTAGTAGAAGACAGGCATTTTTTTGTATCTTAAGCATCTGTCCCTTAGGAAGGGCATGTGGACTGTGTCATATCTGTCATATCCATCATATCTGTCATACCTCTTCGAATGCCAAAACAACCGGATGGTGCCCAATCTTACCGTTGGCTATAATGTAAGCCACAGTATTTAGCTTTCAAAACCACATGTAATATTTAAGTGCATGCGAATTTTAGTGTGTGCAGTCTAGAGCTAACTCACACTTTGTGTGACAGTACATTATCATATGTTCCTACAAAATTCATTCTTCTGGCCACAGAACTATCCTTAAAAATCTGTCTTGATACATAAATTACATTTGAAAAGGGACCTGAAGACAGTACACAGCAACTAGAGAGCACAGTCTGTGCATTTACTCCATACGTGAGCAGCAAGCCCAAAGACTGTTAACCGTGAGGCACTTTCACAGGAGGATCAAGTTGTAGACAATATGTGTACAGAAACACAGCTCCACTGATGTGCTAATTCCACACTTTTAAAACATAGAAATATATTTTGGAGTTTAATGTACAAACCTATAATAATTAAATTTTCATGTATGTTTCAGCTATGTTTTCTTCCAGAAATAAATAATAAAATGTAATATGTGGCTAAAATAGAGATGCTAATATTAAGTTCTCAAAGTAAAACTCCAGCAATTTGTGGTAATTTTCCGTATAGTTAAAATGTAGAGCACAGAAGGAATAATCAATACCTCTGAAACTGGAATTGACTTTGAGTGCACTTTTTAATTAACTTTTTAAATCACAGCTTGCTCTTTATAACGTTTTAACATAACAAAATCTTTTATTCTGTTTGTAGTTTTCACAAATGTAGATTTTTTTTTATTTAGCTAAAATATTTCATTCTCCTATTTGATGGCAAATCTTCACACAGGAAATACAAATATAATGGACTGCAAAATTGTCAGACACAACTTTGTAACTAACATTTGTTTCTTACTCAATTTAACTTTATAAAGATCATTTAAACAAAATGCAGAAGTCTAACAACATCTGAAAACAGGAGTTATTTTTTCCCACTAAGAGAGATCTTAAAGGATGTTTTTACAGTATCGATAAATTTCAGTGAGAAGATGATGTCAAACATGACCGATTATAATGATGATGCACTAGATATGGCAACGACATAGAAGTAAATTTTTTAATCAGGGCTAGAGGATTTGAGAAAAGAAATCACAAAGTGGTAGGGGTTGGAAGGCATTTTTAGAGATCATCTAGTCCAACCCCCCTGTTAAAGCACGTTCACCTAGAGCAGATTGGACAGGAGTACATCTAGGTGGGTTTTGAACCTCAACTTCACTGGGCAGCCTGTTCCAGTGCTCTGTCATCCTCAAAGCAAAGAAGTTTTTCCTCATGTTGAGATGGAATTTCCTGTGTTTCAGTTTGTGCCCTTTGCCCCTTGTCCTGTCGCTGGGCACTGCTGAAAAGAGTCTGGCCTTGTCCTCCAGGCACCTGGCCTTTAGATATTTAGAATCAAAAATAGAAGGTTATTATAGTTATTTGAAGTCTCTCAAATGTCAAATACTATTAGTGGTGTTACTGGAAAAGTTAGCTGACTACAGATATGTTAGGAAGAGGGGCACAAAAATGATGGACACTTACCACTATTTCTGCTATAATCAACCTTTTATCATTGGCATTTTGGTCCTTGTAGTTATCTGTGTTAAAAGTACAATAAAAAGTCGATACTTAAAAGAAGTGTCCATAGGCATGAAGATCGGCTTTAAATAGCTATGAAGTCACATAGAAGGCGGAATCTTGTTAGGGCTAAAAGACCATGACTAGGCTGCTGGCTGGACCTTGCCCCAAGATTATAATAACTGAGCAGGACTTGACACGACATGGGAAACTGCTAACTGTAATAGGCAACAGCTGACATAAGTTAGAGACAGCACCATGAGGCACAGGCAGGGGTGCACAAGTGGTTAATGCAGAGTATCTGAGAAATGACTGAAATTCATGGGAAATTGGAGGGAGTACTGGGGACCTTCATTATGGTAGGTCATGATGGGACCTTCATCTTGCAGGCCAGCAGGGTCAAGGTAACCACATCAGCAATAACCTACAAGGCTGAGGTAATGGTAACAGAAATACCCAATTTGGATAAGGTTGTAACAAAATTGGTACCAACAGGGAAAAATTAATTGAGGACAGCTAGGAGGAGATTGGGGCATAGAAAAGGAGGTGCAAGGGTGGCAAAAGTGAGATTCAAGATACAGGAAGAGCAGTAATAAGGTATGCTAATGTTGAAATTCCTGCTGCCTGGGTGTACCTGCTGGGCAGCTCCACACTTGATCACTGTAGCCTAAATCTGGACAGTAGACAAAGCCTATTGGTCTGAGCATAACACAGGAGTGAACCCTGCAGGCAGGATGGCTTGGGCAGAGTTCTCTCCCTGGCTAACAGGAGCACACCGGGCCAGGCAAATCAGTACTATCTCCAGGTCAGGTCTTGTTCCTGACAGCATCCACACCTGCCCATCACTTCTAACAAGTATAATGTTTTGACACAAACTTTGCTATGCAATTCATGCAACTCAGATTCCATTTTTTTAGCTGGTGATGTAATGCTAAATAAGAAAAAGGAACTTACTGGAAAAGTGATATCAATGTTTATTGACCCAAGAGGTCAAAGCAAGACTTTTCTGAAATTATTTTTAAAAATTACAATGATTCATGGTTTAGGATTTCTCCAAGTACAATTAATAATTTGTACATCTAACAGTACCAGAATGCTTCTTTCTTTGGTTTCCAAACAGATGGAGATGTGAAACAGGCAAAAGGAGATCAACAAAGACTGTGCATGCACATAGGATAGATTAAACTACTATAAAAAAATTTCCCCGAGATCTGAAACAATTCATTTCCAGCACCTGAGGAAGAATGCTCTCTTGAATTTATTGTGCTTAAATAGCACTTAGTCACTGTAATGTTTGACAATGCATGCATATACATATACAATATTGCTGGACCACAACTCTCTTAAATAGTATCAGCAAAAAGGCTATAAAACATAAATACATAACATATACTGTAGTAAGAAGACAGAAAATTGTGTTTAAAAATATTCATTAAATTTCTTATTCTGGTTTTTTTTTGCTTGTTTTTTTATGATCTACATGGAGAACTTTCAATATTCAATGCTTATGCTGAAAATAATACAGAATAAGATGAAAAAAATGCAATTTATTGAGCTGAGAATCAAGTGCTATACACCTGTTGTAGAATGTATTGCTTCAAGACTAGATATTTATTACCTTCATCTTTATTATCAAGTAAACTTCAACAAGCCTAAAAATATTTTGCATACCTTCTCTTCTTCCTTCTTTATATCATATACTTTCTGTATAAAATGTTTGTGTAAGAATTTTTTATTAATCTAAAACATTTTCACCTCATTTACTTTAGAATCTTATATCCAGCTCCACAGAAGACATTATATTTAGGGGGCAACATGAATGCAGAGAAGGAAGAATGTAAACTTTCAGAAGGAAGCAATAGAAGTCTGGTCCATTAATGATAATTGCTTTTCCAGTTTAGAAACAATTACACATGGATTTAACAAAATAAAAGTTCCCATCTCAACTTCTATAGATTTACCCTCCATTTGTAATATTATGAAGCACAAAGAAGAATTTGGTCCTGCAGCACTTTAGTATATTCAGTAAAGAAAGAAAATTTATCAAAACATGGAACATGGAATATTTCAAATTTCATACAGCACAGGACATGAAAAAAAGGCTACTATGTAATTAAATTATAGGATAATATCTAATTATTTTAAGAGATGAAGAAGGAAGGGATAATATGCAGGCGATTAAAAAAATACTGGTTAAGACATATAAAGTGTCACACTGCCCCCAACAACAACAACAACAAAAGTAGTATGATCTGGTATAGCTTTAGTATAATGAATATCAGTTTAAAATGTATAGCCAAAGCACTCAGCTATTCATTACTGGTTTCTTTTTCTTCATACCCATGAGTCACATTCATTAAAATTGTCATATTTCAACAACTCTGACATTGAGAGATCAGTTTCCAAGGTATTTGTGAAATGGTCCCTTGTCTTTTCAAAATGCCATGAAAGCAACAGCCCCAATGGCAGTCTATGCAGTCCACTTCTGGAGATGCGGAGTGACTGGTGGCAGTGACTTTGGAACTCTTAAGGAGGCAAAGCTCACAAATTATCTTGTCACCTTGCAGAAGTGCCTTGTTCAACACTCTAGCTCACATTTGTTCAAAGAAAAAGAAAAAAAAAAATATGAAAAGAATTGAATTATGTTGGGAAATTCCAGAAATCAATTAGAAAAAGACCTGGACTTAGATGTAAATAATGACTTTTTATGTTTTTCAGCATATTCCATCAAATTGATAGAATTTGTGTTCTTTTCAACAGAAATGTCACAGATACTTTATGAACAGTTTATAAAAACAAAACCAAAAAGTAATGCCATAAACTCAGTTTGGTCAAAACTTCATGAGGGGGGTTTCAGCTCTGAAACTTTCTTTCATGAAGATTCCTAACTCATGTCGATCTTGATTTACCTCAACTCCTGTAGATAACACTTTCAATGAAATAATTTTCTTCTCAGTTATTATTTTATATTTCTATTGTCTGCAGGTTTTCTGGCCGTCAGGTATGTGGGAGTCCTTAATGTCAACTATATAGTCCACCATAAAGGTAACTAAAAATCTAGTTTAACCTTAAAAACAAGATTTTCAACCTGGATACCAAACATAGGTGCTGCAGTACTAAGGCTTGTAAAATTTTTTTTCTGGGTATTCACTACCTTGTTTTTCAATTGTCTGAAATGGAAAATGTGAAGCAAATACAACATATTACTTTCCATGCCAATTATGTGCATAAAAATGAATTCTATATTGGGGTGTTTTCCAAGAAATGTTATACGTTTACTGCCAAATGTTAATTAATATAATTTACATTTAATCAGGACAGTATTTCACATAAATTCCAATTAATGGGAATACATTTTTTTATTGCCAAGAGATGTGGTGTTCAACAAAGTTTAAAATATATCTGAAATTCAAATGTGATTTTGATGCACAATTTACTAAATAAATATAAAAAGGTATATGAGCCAGTTTATTAAACAGTGACATACAGCCTACTTAACAAAGAGATCTAATTTATGATTAAATCTCAGGTGTCTGTGAGTCAGAGCACCTGTAGTTCCTAAATTCTCTAGTGGTCTCTTGGGAGTATCAGCGGGCAGCTATCTTTAAATGTACGAAGATAAAAATTTGCAAATCAAAAAATTGTATTTGACACTGAAGGAATTGTTTCTTTTTGTTGTTGTTGTTGTTTTGGAAAATGAGTTATTTCTCTCTAAAAATTAGAAATTATATCAATGTTAAGAAATCAAGCTTTTAAAAATTTATGAAGACAGATTTAAGACAAATACTGACCTTGAAATCCACATTTATTAGGCTTGAGCATGTGCCGCATCTAAATTTTCAAATTATTTTCATTGACAGTTATTACAATTTTAATACAATAAAACTGATACTTCCGACGCAAATATACACACAACAAATTCCAGTACACTAGTGTAACCCTTGACCAAAGGGTTCAGCTGTTTGTGATCTAAGGCTTAGTTTTCTGCAGCAGAACTGTGTGACTTTGACACAGTTTTGCTGAGAAAATTATTTTAAGAGTGAGAAAGTAGTCTAAAGCCATGGAGGATCAAAAGAAAGGGGCGACAGGCAAAAGAAAGAAGTGTAGGTGTTGAAACAATGATAATCAGCAGGTTGGAGACTCAGTATGAAAAATGCTGATATGAAAAGGTATAAAATCCTGAAAAAAAACCAAGAACAGCAAAGATCAGCCTGTTTGAAGAAGGAGGCTCTTCCCCATCTGAGTATTGCGTAAGGAAAATTTCTGTGGGATTTTTGAGATATAAGGTCAATATGAGGGTGCTGCTGGATGCTCCTTTGTCAAGGGATTTCAGTCCTTTATGTCCCAGTTTTTCCATCTGTCAAGTAGTTGTATGGATTCTGATTACTTTCATGAAGTGTTTTGACATAAGTTGATGTCATTAAGAGCCACATACAATTAGTATAAAATTCACAAATAGTTGTCTTTTTATATATAAAAGGAATAGTGTAACATTTTACCCACCTCAGGTTTCATGACATGTCCCACGACTGAGCAACAAAGACACGCTCCCCCCCGGCCTATCTCGATCCTGTTCCTTCATAAATCAAAACCAAGCCGCTTAATTAATCTGATAACTCAGCATTTAAACCTTTCTTATTATATTTTAAAATGAGTACTGGCTTTTGTAGATTACAAAGAAAAGATGGACAAGTACACCTCAGTAAGATGAAAAAAAGAAATAAACTCCTTTTCTTCATTAAGGCCAATGTTATGACTGTAGACTTACCTTTTCAATTTGGAAGCTTGAATTCTAAGTGTGATACTTCACTGGGAGAATGGCTGGTCAGTGGAACAGGTTCTCTAGGGACGTGGTTGTGGCATTATGCCTGTCAGAGTTCAAGGAGTGTCTGGACAACACTCTTAGTCATATGGTTTAGTCTGAGGTAGTCCTGGAAGGAGGAAGGACTTGGACTTGATGATCCTTAGGGGTCCCTTCCAGCTGGAGATATTCTGTGATTCTATAACTACTAACTACCCAGCCAACTGAGACTCATCAGGGATCAGTATTAGGGAAGGCAAGTATATTAATGCTTTGGATGTTAGCTTATTGGTTGCAGCTATCTACCACATATATTAGCCAATAAATAATTGTTTTCCACTCCCAAGCCATCCGTATATTAAGTCTCTTCCTAAGGGAAGAGACTTGTATCACTTATGTATCATAAGTGATACAAGAGGCCCAAATGAAGTGACCCAGAAAGAGGGTTACCTTTGGTACAGTAAGGGTAACCCAGCCTTCACAATCATTATGCTAAGGAAATCTGAAATAAATCTACAAACAAGGTTGAAAACTAGTTAAGGCTTTCTACTTTGAAAATTTATTAACATAAGTAACATTTCAAGAATGGTAGTTTAAGATAATTTCCATTATAGAAAATATCTTGTTTGAGGTATTACTGTCATGTGATTTAGAGTTTAAAAGAGCTATAAGTTCTTGAATATAGGTTAGTGCCACAGTGATTTTAAATTGGAACAATTTTTAGTATGCTTCCATTTTTTTTAACTCTACAGTTTCTTCAGATGTATCCTAAATACTGTGAAAATTAAATTGTACTAGTATAATTTTGTTTGAACTATGGTTTTATACCTCATTAAGTATTTCATAAACATATTTCCTACTACATTATGAAGAAAAGACCAAACAAATTTGTTCAATATCTCTCAATAGCATTTTTTTAAAGAATAACATGTATCTTGCTGCAGTTTTTATACTTGTGAAGGTAAAAAATGTTTTGGGTTTTTTTTATTTTTTAAATTGCTAAGAATGTCTACAGTATACTTGATGTCAGTCACAATACTGTTAAAATAGGGTATCTGAATGTGGTTAGTTTTCTTTCACTCTCCCTTTTGTACATTCATGTATGTCAGCATTACATATTGACATTCATATATTTGCAAAAATGCCTACAGATAGCATAGGCCAAGTCTGCACAGTAACCTCTTTACCATCTTCCACTTCTGCACAAAAATTCCTATGCTGAACTGGTTTAAGAGGGGTGTCTCTCCAAATAGACAAAATAGCAATTTCTTTGCCAGCAAAATTTATCCTTTTTCGTCTGTGTGTCGTTCATTAAATTGTGATTGCAGGACATATCTTTCTTTGAAAACAAAGCAGTGGTAAAGATAATGTTAAGAAAAAGATGAAAAGAGCATCCTGACTTCCAGGATAAAGAAATGAGTCATGAGCTACCACAATATAACTTCAAATGTCTTTTCTCCAAATTTTATTCATATTTTGAACACTGTAAAATTAAACTCAGAATATTACCTAAAATAATACATCTCTTTAACATCATCAGAGACTCATGTGTAGTATTAAATCTAAATGAATGATGAACCAATATGAGCAAAATAATTGAGTTGCTTTCATAGTTATCTAAAGAGTAGAGGAATGTAAATTTCAAAATGGCATTTACAGAAAAGTCTTGACCAGAGTTAAGAACTGCAGCTTTAAGAAAACAATACCATTTTTCACTTTTTGTGTTGATCTGAAATAATTGCAAAATGAGCAAACAAACAAAATTCCAAAATACACAAACAAAACATGATTGATTTTTTTAAAGATGGCAGTATTGGTTAAGTAACAACATTTATCTGTCTGTTTTCAGACTTCTAAGATCAAGTACAATGGATTAGAACTGCATGCTATTTCCTCTTCACAATTACCTTCTATGTACAGCTGAACAAAAGCATTGACTTTCAATCAAATGAAATTTTAAAAACAATAAAAATAATCAAATTGAAACTTTGGATACAATTAATTTCCTTTAACTCTGACATACCTTGTAGATGTTAAATAACAGATCCTCACCTCAGTCTGCTATTGCAGTTAACAGTAATAACTTCCAGAGATTGTTACATATCAACCCTTGAAAGATGTTTGAGATAACTGCCATGAACCACGCTTTGGAGTTGCTGTCTTCTTTCCATTGATTACAAACAAAACTCATAGTGACCAGTTCAGACACAATCAGAAAATATTGTAACCTGGGTTACATAGCTGAACAATGGTATGGAAGAGGCACCTTAGCGAAAAGTCAGAGGGCTCCATTTTACTCCTGGATGAAAGAGAACAAGGGAAAGATTTTTACTTTTGATTGTCTACAATGCTTAAATGTTAATTTACTGCTGGTTCTTTTTTGCACATGTATCAGTAGCTATCTTCAAGAATAATCTGTCATTAAAATGGGTAACTGTAAGCAGCCTTTCTCCATTTGACTATTGAGCTAGTATTCATTCTCTTGCTTCAGTAAATTAACAGTAACCAGGACAGTCAGGGCATGGGAAAAAATTAACTAGGAACAGAAAACATTCTGTCAGTTTATCGGAAGCAAAAGGATAGAGAAGAGTTGAGTCATTACTTAAGGAGCACCAAACACTGTTGATGTTGGGAAGGATGAAGTGTTTACACCTCTCCTGCTTCAGTTTTCATTAAGGAGGTTATGCATGAATGGGCATCACACCACACAGGTTAAGGAAAAAAAAGTTACTTAGATAAGTCAAGTCGGATGAAATTTCATCAACTTGATGAAATTTTCTGTGGAGTACTTAGAAAAATGGCTGAGGAAATCTCATGTTAGCATTATCTTTGAGAACAGAAAGAGAATAAATGATCTTCCAGAAGATTAGAAAAGGGAAAACATAATTATTTCTTTAAAAGGAGGAAAAAGGCCACAGTTACCTAGTTCCAGTTGATGAAAAATACGTTAGTACAAAGATATGGAAAATCAAAAGGTGTTTATTGTCAGCCAATAAATCATGCTATAACAAACAAATTTCCTTCAACAGGGTACCTCATTTCATTAGTATGTTAAAAATAATAGGTATTTCAAATAGTCCCTGGTACTATTTTCTTAAATGACCTAGAAAATTACAGTGAAGAAAAATCTGCTGCAAGGTGACTGTATAAATGGCTAGAAAACTGAACTCAGCTGTTATTCATTGCTTACAGTAGAACAAGAAAAAACGTTGAGTGTGTTTACATATGCATTTGTCTTTACTTCAATACTGTTCAATACATTTATCATTTTATAATAGAAAACAGAGTACACCATTTAATTTGCAGATCACTTCAGACTGGACTAGGCATTGGAGACCACATTAAAATTCAAATGATCTTGAGAGACCAAAGTTGTTTATCTTCCAAAAAAAACCCCAACAGAATGTTTGCTGACAGTAATGCAATTTTAGCTTAAAAGAATATGAAAGGTAGTTCTTAGCTTCACTTAAAAACTACAGCCTGATTGTTTTCTTTTTTTGTACATTTTTTCTTACTAAAGGTCCAGGATGCAGCTGGCTTTCTGAGCTGTGAGCACACTCCTCAGCACCGCTGTCAATCCATTCCCTGCTCAGCTTGTATTTGTGCTTGGGATTGTCACAACCCATGTTCAGGACCTTGCAATTGGCCTGGCTGAACTTCATGAGGTTTGCAGGAGCCCACCTCTCAAGCCTGTCCAGGTCCCTCTGGATGGCATCCCTTCCCTCCGGTGTGTCAACTGCACCACACAGCTTGGTGTCGTCAGCAAACTTGCTGAGGGTGCAACCCAATCCCACTGTCCATGTCAATGACAAAGATGTTAAAAGCAGCAGTCCTAGTACTGAATTCTGAGGAATGCCACTCATCACTGGTTTCCACTTGGACATCGATCTGTTGACCACGATTGTTTGAGTGCAAGCATCCAAACAATTCCTTATCATCCAAACTCTCCATCTGTTAAATCCATGTCTCTCCAATTTTGATATGAGGATGTCATGTGGGATAGTGTCAAATGCTTTACACAATTCCAGGTAGATGATGCCAGTTGCTCTTACCTTATCTACCAACACTATAACTCCATTGTAGAAGGTCACCAAATTTGTCAGGAACAATTTGCTTTTAGTGCAGCCATGTTGGTTGTCACCAATCATGTCCTTATTTTCAATGTGTCTTAGCAGAGATTCCAGGAGGATCTGCTCCATGACCTTGCCAGGCACAAAGGTGAGACTGACTGGCCTGTAGTTCCCCACGTCCTCTTTTTTTCCCTTTTTTAAAAAGGAGAGTTATGTTTCTCCTTTCTACAGTCAGTGGGAACTTTAACGGACTGCCACGACTTCTCAAATATGATGGAAAGTGGCTTAGCAACTCCATCCACCGGTTCGCTCAGGACCCACGGATGACCTTTAATCAGGTCCCATGGACTTGTACACTTTCAGGTTCCTTAGATGGTCTTGTACTTGATCTTCACCTATCATGGGTGGTCCCTCAATCTCCTAGCCCCTGCCTTTGCTTTCTGTGACTTGGGCGGTGTGGCTAGAGCACTTGCCAGTGAAGGCCAAGGCAAAAATGTCATTGAGTACTTCTCCATATCCTGGGTGACCAGATCTCCCACTTCCTTCCAGAGAGGACACACATTTTCCCTAATCTTCCTTTTATCACAGATGTATCTGTAGAAACTTTTCTTGTTGCCCTTGATATCCCTGGACAGATTTAGCCCTATTTGGGCTTTAACCTGATCCCTGGCTGCTTGGAAAATTTCTCTGTGTCCCTCCCAGGCTGCTTCCACCCTCTGTAGGCTACATTATATGTAACATTATGTAACTGCAAAATTACATTTTATATTATATAAAATTGAAATTGTACATTATGTGGTTTTACAGATGTAAAATTACATATTACATTATGTAACAATGTAATATCCTACATTATATTCAAAATTATGTAACTGATAAAAAGTACTGGAATAAATTAGGAAAAATGTGGACTTTCTACCATGAGCATTTTTAAAAAACTGAAAAATATCTGTTAGAAATAGTTATAGTTCACTCAGCTTTGAGGAGAAAGAATTAATATTTTTTTTAGGTTCATTTCTATTCTGTAATTCTACAATGTAATTTTTGTCTACACTTTTCTTGAAAAAGTGACTATGTTGAAACATGAAGTTGTTGTCAATTTGTTGACAAGTATGTTGAACATACTTGTCTTGTCAGAAGTTACAGTCTCATAACACTGAAATCTAAAATATTCTGCCAGTATCAAAAACTGTTTCGAATGGATTAAAAATATACTGTAGTTCATCGGTTAATATCTGAGAAAACACAGTAAGAAAACAATTCAGCATACAAGAACAACTAGCAGTATGTGTTCTTTCCTTCACACTCAGTGACTCACCTGTATTCACTTTACTACATCCCAATGTCTTCTGACATTGATAAAGATTGCTGCTTATTCAGATGCCAGAGAAAGACATACCAGCTTGGAAAGAAAGTTACTCAGAAAATAACTTCTCCAAAGATGAGACATTACAAATCTGCTGCTATCTCAACTGATCTGTGTTCTTCAGAGTAGTCTAAAGTCCTTTAGTTTTCTGTCAAATACTAAAAAATTTTCAAGGGTCAAAACCCTTGAAATAGTGTTTTGGGTTTTTTTCTATTTTTTTTTTAACTTCAAAAGAACCTATAAACTGAAATATAAGAATCATAAGGTCATGTCTAGAACAGTAATCAAAATCATCCAGTGCCTGTTCTCTGCTCTGTTCAGGCTCTAGGACGCAGGCCAAATGGCATGGCACAACTTAGCACCATATGGCTAAATGTTCTTATCCTTTAAAACACTGGGTATATCCAAAGTGCCTATTGAGTATGTTTCCTGATTTATGCTAACTCGTGAACTATTTCGCGAGATACTAGTTTGCACAACCCAAAGCCATTTCAATGATTGTGATAATGCCTTATCAGTACTGACCATCTTGTGCCAGTTCCATTGGCTCTGTTTTATTTAATTAAGTCTAATTTAATTTACTAGTATATGTGTAGTGGTAAAATCCTAGATTTTTTTTATAGCCTTTTTTATATTGCAAACTATGTGTATCTTCATTGCTGTGATTTGTTAATGTATAATATTTGACAGAAGTTTTTATTTTAGATTGAAAAATAAACGTTAAATAAAAGATCAGCAGGAAACTACTTTTTGAACAGAACATGAAAGCAAACCTGTTCTAAGAAGGCTTTGAGTCACAGATAAAATGACAGCAACTATTATTGAATCTAGCTAAGAAAAAACATCCCTTTTTCTTTGCATCACTAGAATTTCCACAGAGAAGAGAGATTAATAAGATATCATTCATAGAAGCTCTGCTAAAAGTGTTAGAATTAAATCAAAACAAAACAACATAGTGATTTCAGTAAGAAATTCTATCACCTAAAATAGGTAGGAACAGCTTCCATGCGAATCAGCAAATGGGACAAATGAGCAACTCCCAAATGGTAAGGTCAAAGATACTTTGTGGAGTATGGCATGGGAGCACAAAGGTGTGTGCTCTGCCAAACCTGTATGAGATGGAGTTCAGCTGTTTCTCTTGATCATAATTTGGGAAAGATGGCAAGACACATATTTCAAATCAGGGTAGTCCATCATGGGTGGTCCCTCAATCTCCTAGCCCCTGCCTTTGCTTTCTGTGACTTGGGCGGTGTGGCTAGAGCACTTGCCAGTGAAGGCCAAGGCAAAAATGTCATTGAGTACTTCTCCATATCCTGGGTGACCAGATCTCCCACTTCCTTCCATTGGCTCTGTTTTATTTAATTAAGTCTAATTTAATTTACTAGTATATGTGTAGTGGTAAAATCCTAGATTTTTTTTATAGCCTTTTTTATATTGCAAACTATGTGTATCTTCATTGCTGTGATTTGTTAATGTATAATATTTGACAGAAGTTTTTATTTTAGATTGAAAAATAAACGTTAAATAAAAGATCAGCAGGAAACTACTTTTTGAACAGAACATGAAAGCAAACCTGTTCTAAGAAGGCTTTGAGTCACAGATAAAATGACAGCAACTATTATTGAATCTAGCTAAGAAAAAACATCCCTTTTTCTTTGCATCACTAGAATTTCCACAGAGAAGAGAGATTAATAAGATATCATTCATAGAAGCTCTGCTAAAAGTGTTAGAATTAAATCAAAACAAAACAACATAGTGATTTCAGTAAGAAATTCTATCACCTAAAATAGGTAGGAACAGCTTCCATGCGAATCAGCAAATGGGACAAATGAGCAACTCCCAAATGGTAAGGTCAAAGATACTTTGTGGAGTATGGCATGGGAGCACAAAGGTGTGTGCTCTGCCAAACCTGTATGAGATGGAGTTCAGCTGTTTCTCTTGATCATAATTTGGGAAAGATGGCAAGACACATATTTCAAATCAGGGTAGTCCATAGCCAGCTCGGGAACTGCAGGTACAAAACATGTATTTCTCAAGAGAACTGATAACCATTGTAAACAGAGAAATTGTGGGAACTGATTTTTGAACTGAAGAACCTTAATATTCTTTAATTTGCCTACTTTTCTAAATTGAATCAATATTTCTTTGGCTTCATAATGTTATGTGCTCTAGCCTTAGTTTCCTTGTGAATCTTTATCCATGACAAATCATGTAGCATTTACTCTCCTTAAGTGAAATTCTCTGACCATTTAAAAACTGCTTAGGGGTGTGTTTATACAACTGCTTGTGATCATAATGAAGTGGTTTAAGAAGTGACTCCCTCAAGCTAATATAAGATAACTGAGCTCTTCTAGGTTCCTGCAATGCAGAACAAAATGTATCTGTTCAAATCACCACTGGGGGCAATTCATATATCATTATCCAGCACTACTAAGGAAGCAGCAAACAGAAGTAATTTTTGTTACCCCCTGAAATAAATGTAGCTGGTCATGTCACTACACTTACAGCAATCTATCCTGTGCTGTGCTAACTCACAGTTAATTTTGAGAAATAACATCATTTAACCTTGTCAGAAGGCAAACTCACTCTCAAAAGTTCAACCTCTGTTGAATACTCAATACAAAAAACCATACACAAGTGCTGACAAGTGTATCAGTTCTGTTTTACTGTTTGTCTGTTTTTGTTATTCCTTTCTTGCATTAGACAACAATCATAATTAATAAAGGTAATCTTTTAAATATGTCAATGTATACTGTTATGGGAGGAAAATCAGCTTAACAACTTGAAACTCCCCTTCCTGGTTCACAGCAATGCCTCAGCATTATATGTATACATTATATATATAAAATGAGTTTATCTTTACACCACTACCATCTTTCTCAGTGTTTCACAGTTTACTTATCTAAACTGATTCAGAATATATCTACATTTCATAAAACTTGTTCAAAGGCTTTGTAGAGAACAAATGTTTAAAGAATAAGCCTAATGCATTATTTATTTGTTTATCACTTACCTCACTGCCACTTTCTTCAGTAAGTTTTGATCTTTTAATGGATGTCCAGTCCCATCAATTTATTTCAATAGTCTCTTTAGCTTGAGTATTCTAGAGAAGCGTTTCACAGCATCTTTTTAACACGCTCAGATTCTTTCTTCTGAATATATAATAAACCACCTACAAAATCAGCATCTTTATAGCTGAAGTACATGTTCATTCATTCCGGTGAGAATTCCCACATTCAAGTGCAAATTGTTTTAAAGCCATTTGGTTTAGTATCATCCTTATTCAAGGCACAGTGATGTCTCTTGTTTGTTTTTTTTTTTTTTTTTTTCTGCTTCTTTTCATCAAGATTTAGTGTTTTCTGGATTAAAAATACAGGAAAGGTTAAAATTCAATAACAAAATTACCCCTTATCCTTTTAATTTGCTGAGAGTTATTTCCCTTCTTTTATTAATAGCTATCGTTCCAGAGAAACACATATGCTCATCACCTTCAGACACACTTGCTATATGTCTTTCGACTACATAAATGTAATGTGGAGACTCACATAGATTACGACTATTCATAACCCCAAGGGCACTGTTAGCAAATCACCTTGGACGATGGCTCCTCTGTTGCTTGTTTTAGCAGTCAATAACTGCAACTACAACTTAACTTTATTCCTGATCCACCAGTTCTCCCCAGGGTACAGGGTACAACACGTAAACAGTTTAACACAAAACACTTGAAACCCTAAAATAAATAATATGCCAAAGCTTTGCAATGGAAAGAAAGAGAAAAGAGGGTTAATAAAACTTGACCATTTTGGATACCTACTTCAAGGTCTTTCTCTTTGGAAGCACTTTTTTCTACGTCGAGGATTTATTAAAAGAATATATATCCCCAAGCCTTTTTTCCTACAAAACATTAGCATGAGACTTCCTTGGGGACATGACTATGTGAATTTAATTCATTTGAAGAACATTAGAAAGCCAAAAAACACAGAGAGAAAGTGTCAGGAATCTGACTCATAACCAGAACACAAAGATTAACCACTTTCATCTGTTTGCCTAACTAATAGATAAAGAAAAAAGAGTCATGAGTACTTTCAAGCAAAGTCTGTAAACTTATTCAAGATTTGAGTGGTTATGAATAATCCGGAGAAACTACCACAGGTGAGGAAGCTCAGTAAGGTGCTGTTTAATAAACAAAAATAAAAAGCAATACACTATGTTCCAGTGTGAAACCAACAGACACGTGACAGATTACCCATGTTTATTTTTATCTTGGCTGCACTTCATGGCATGTGCAAGGAAAGGATGGAAAGCTGTTAGGCATCAAAATGTTTCCCTTCCACAACTTAGAGATGTGTGTATTTTCACAATTCTGTTCATTAGTTTATGTATACCCCATATGAGTAGATAAAGACATATTTGACTAGTAAACTACTTATTTTATTGTAATTCCTATGAGAAAGGTCCCTAGAAATGCAGTAGACGACCATTTCTCTTCTCCTGGGTGGAGAAGCAAGTCTATACAACCTATAGAGTTAAGCTTTTTATGTACTGGAAGTTTCAACTGAAACTCAAAAGACATTTTGTGTTCATCTTGTCATGCGATAATCTAGACTATGTTCTTCGCCTCACTGGCATATGTCAAAATGTTCACAGGGAAACATGAAGATAAGAAACTCTGAAAATCTAAGTAAATGAAACTGTTTCATCCTTTTACTTCACACTAGAGAAACTAATTTATTCACTAACTATATATAGTGACAATGGCTACCTCTCCAGTGCAGCTTTTTTGGGGGTAACTCTTGTTTACATTGACAAAATAATTGTGAATGTGATATGAGCTAAGACAATCAAGACAGTTTTCTAGATTTCATTTTATAATAGGGAAATGTTCGCATCTTCATTCACGAAAAATCAGCTTTACATACCAAATTAACACATCTCTTACTTGCAAAAAATGTTTATGTACTAAAACATGAAAGAACCAAGTAATGTTAAAAAGCATATCAAAGCCTATACGTAATATATTGAAGAGTTGAGATTTTAACTATTAAAAAACAATCCAACACTATTTATTTCAGCTGTTGACATAACTGAAATAAAAAAAGTATGAAGGACAAATAACCTAAAATAATTTTTTTCCTTGATAGTTTGTACTGGAAATACAATAAAAAACTTAATCGCTTTCTTGAGTGATACTGTATTATAATCGAGTGACCTCCAAAATCTATTTAGAAAAACAATTTTGTTAGAATATATTGTCATTTATATTTATCTGTGTAATAGAAGTCAAGCTAGAAAATCTAACCTATCAAGTGTTCACATCAAATTATCAATTAAAATATTAATGTGGATTTTAAAACATCTAAGATTTATAATATGGTAAAGGAAATTATGTAATTCTCCTCAAGTCAGAATATTTCTGAATTTTTCTAATCAGTTAAGAGGTATTAAATACAGAACAGACAGCATACTATCTATCATATATTCATTGGTTAAAGCTATTTTATACGTACATATCCACATCTTTTAGACTTTGTAACCAGACATTAGATAACCAGGATTCACTGTAGATGGTTTCACATATATTGTCATTAGAGGTGCATTTCTAAAGTCTCTGAAATGATGAAAATTTCATCTGTCCTATTCTAGATGAAGACCTTTAGGCTTTTCTTCCCGCTGCTCTCCGAAGCAGCACATAGTCCCTCAGATCAGTTCCTGGATAAAAATGAAGTCTCTTCTGTTTCCTTTAGAATAGTTTTTGTCTTTTTTTATCACTGAATACTGAGAGCAAAACTGAGCCACTAGAGAGTTTGCCGTCCAGCTGTTCTGGCATAAATCAATATTTAAAATTCACTGTGGCAATTTTTCTTCCCTTGAAAGTAGGACTTTGTGTCCTGAATTTCTTGTTTTGTTAAATCCAGAACATTATCAACATTAAAACACAAAATCTAATATTGGTTTGTACCCCGGAGCACTACTTCAGTGATAAACTAAATAAAAGAGTAATATACCTCAGTGATAAAGTAAATAAAACAGTAATAAAATTGTTAATTAATGTTTGACTTCTGTGTTTCTCTGGAGGAATTTTCAAGCTATAGGGTTTTATGAATGAGGAGTTAAAAAATTCCAGCTTGAGGGAAAGAATTTCTTCAACTTTACTTCTTGAATTCACAGAGAAAGAGTTAGTATAACAAACTTTTGATAGCTCAGAAGTGCATGGGTGAAGCTAGTGAATGCGGAGTACCTGGAGGAAAATAAAATATTATTCATCATTCTCCTAGGGATAAATCTTCTTCTAAAATACTACTTTCTAAGGTACAGGTGGATTGCAGGCATTCTGTATATCATCTTATTGCTGGCAATTTTTCGTGCATGGGGATTTATGAGCTAGCAGGTGATGATATGCAGTGTAGTTTTGGCCCCGTATCCCTCTCCTACATTACTCCATGAAGCTTTTAATTCTGTAATTATGTCCCAGATGCACAGTGTACTTTGTGACACCCTTCCCAAGTGGGCAGATGTTCCTAAGCAGATCTCTCTGTTGTGAAGGAACCTCCCTTGGGTTTAGCACTGTCAGCCTGCATTAAGAGCAGATATAAAAGGTAAGAAGCAGATGTGTCGTGCTATTTCTGTTTGACACACTGCTCCTCTAGCCAGTGTTTTCTACTGGTACAGCAACACTGAGCCAACAGGCTAATGAATGGAGCCTGCAGAATAAACCGTTAACCTGTAACCTCATCTGGTCTGCAGGCAGTCTATGAAGTTTCTACTGCTATGATTCACGCTCATGCGTTTGCTGCTGCATTTGTTGTTTTGCTTTATTTTGCTCCCAGTATTACATAGTGGTCTCAGAACCAAAATACCAAGGTGAGTAGACCTGCACTGGAGAGAGGGGAGGAGGAGGCTGTGAGGGACAGTTAGTGACCTGTCGACTTACTTGCACCAGGAAGATTGGAGCATCTCTTTTTTCCCTCTGCCTGTTCAGAGCACATCTGCGTCACATGCAGGGGAGGGGGCGGCTTGGTGAGAGGCGCTGAGATAGATAGAAAATCGTACAGTGAGGACCTTGACAGCCTCACAGGCGTGATTTTTTTTTTTTTTTTCCCCCCTATTTTTGGGGTCGTACAGTGTATATAAAGGAGCCCCCGATTTCTCCCTGTGCCAGCTCTCCGGCTTTGCCATCCCAGATAACTGCAGGCATGGGACTCCCCTGAGAAATGAGATGGGAAGGCAGGAGGTGGAGATAGGCTTCCAGGTGACTTTTCCCTCTCTGGCTGCACTGGGTCACGGAGCTCTAAGAGACAGAGGAAAGGCCACCTGCCCCGCAGTGTGGCTGCTGCCGCCGCCGCTCCTCTCCGCGCTGTGGCTCCGCTCGCTCCCCCGTTAGTCAGCTCAGCGCGTCTCCGCAGCCTCCCTCACCCGCTCTTCCCTCGCAAGTGCCTGTCTCCCCTGAGAGGTGTCTCTCATTTCTGCCTCTCTCTCCTCCCCTTTCCCACTGATCACCGTGCAGTTCTCGCCCGCTCCGGGCATCTCTCCCTCTCTCTTTCTCCCTTCCCCGGCTGGGGCTGTCTCTACCTCCTCTCGGCTCTGTGCATCGCTCCATCCATCCTCCCTCTCTCTCTCTCTCCCTCTCCGCACTGGTGTGTGCGCGCATCTCTCTCCTCCTGGCGGCAACCACCCCTCGCCCTGCAGGCGCAGCGCTGCCCGGAGAAGCCGCCGCCGCTGCCACCGCTGCCGGGTGCGGGGCCGCCCCGCGCTGCCGCCGCTGCCG